>NC_141608.1:30142445-30496612 GCF_047967505.1 Dipteris shenzhenensis | reverse complement strand
TATCGCCCCTATCTCTGATGCCCGAATCTCCTAGACAAGCCGCTTTCTAGGCTTACGAACGCTCTCTCTTTCCTCCTACTTCTCAACTGCAGCAAATCTAGGTCTCTAGGGTAGGAATCTCATCCTTGAGAACCTAGAGCGAATTCTTTCCCTAACCAGCCCACTCTCACGCGTTCCCACACAGCCAATCACATCAACAACCCAAGCGTGGGTAGTTATAGGTCAAAAACGATCCATCCTCATATCTCTTGCTGAAAGCATCAAGTCTTCTCATCGCCTACCCTTCTCAGGGAATCACGATTTCCAAACACGTAGCAACCGAGAGAGCACACAACCTATGGACTTCTATTTCTTCCACAAATCTCTCAATCATGAGCGCACAACATCAGCCAACGATTCAGCCCATACATGAGCGGAAATTCAGATTTGCAAGAGCAATCTCAAAAAGCGTACCTGGCAGACATCTTTTCTGCATACCTCGCGTTGAACTCAATCGTGATAGGACGGCTCTGATACCAGATGACGACCCTGCAAGATCTGACCCTATCACTGACCTAGAATCTCATCCTCGATCCAACCAGAATCATAGCGCAGGTGCCTCGATCCTCCCGACCACCCCCGAGCACATGGGCTACAGCTCGACTCATCCATAGGCCCGTATCTAACACAGGCGTCCCATACGACCTGAGCCCGTCCAGAGGACCTTCGATACACCACCTATGATCCGCCATGTAGATGGCCAGAGTCCCGGCCTGGGTCCAAGCCCCATCCATCAGTTGAGGAGCGCTCAACTGACCTACACAATAGCACTGGCCCTCCCTCTATATAGAAGGAAACCCGCTATAGATAGCACAATGCTATGAATAGCTCCCTCCATATAAAGCGAGCACTATATATGAATCAATCTCTATATATAGCAATCTCGGCTAAAAATAGCCATCCAGCCCTATGCTATCCCGTAACCCACGTTAACCTGCTATCCAACCCTAGGTACACCATGCACATGACACCTACACTGATAGAGACCTGATTTTTCATATTGAGACACATGAGAGCCCTGGGAAAGGGCTGCCTATAGTGACAGGGTATGCTTGGGAGTCAGCACACAGGAAAGAAATGAGAGGGGACAGTGGAACTAGAGGTTCTGGCAGAGTGGCAGCCCTCTTCAAACTACACCTAAGACCGCTCATATCTATAGTACGGAGAGAGGAACATGCACGACACATGTGGATACGGCTCCATTTTGAGACACGACTTCTTTTCATTGCAGTGTGCTACTTTCCCCCAGATACCTCTTCCTATGCGCATTGCGTATGAGGTTACCACAGAGGGTCATAGCCCATATGAGACGATCTTCGATGACATCAAGGAGTTCTCCCAACAGGGAGACATCCTCCTCCTCGGTGACTTCAATGCACGCACAAGTGACAAGCAAGTGGGTCTACTAGATTTTGCATCTGACTCCCTTATTGTACCAGAGCTGGACCCAGCAGAGTTTGGCATAGTGAGGCACTCAACAGATACATCACATGTGACAAGATATGGGCGTCATTTGCTTGAGATGGGAGCTGTCCATGACCTGATTATATATAATGGCCTCGAGAGGTGGCCCTCATCTGAAGGCCTCACATATTTCCCGCATGGCGGAGGGTCGAGCACAGTGGACTACCTGATAGGCCCACTAGCTTTTGTTTCACGAATACTCGATCTCTCTGTGCCCGCCCCCCCTCTTGGTGCTGACCATACATACTTGGCCTTCGGCATCTCGGTCACCATGCCAATTGTTGAGAGAGCTCCTCTTGCACCTACTCGTGTCCAGATCCACTTTGACCGCCCGCTCGACCCCATCTATGTGAGCCACCTGGCCTCTGAGCTCCCAACCCTACTTAGAGGTGACATGGACCTCACCCATGCCTCAGATACCTTGGTGACTATGGTACAGGCTGCATATTCACGGGACCAAGCTTCAGGATGACCCATGCTGCCAGAGCACGACTCACACTGGGAAGGGTGCCCTGGCCCGATTAGAGAGACAGTGCTTCCAAGCGCATTTCCAAGACGAAGGGCTCGCTCTTTGACACTCTCGTAAGACTGACTGCCATGTATGCAACACCTTTTTGGGGGAGTGACCTTTCAGGCTACTGACTGGAAGGGATTTGAGAGGCTACAGATGATCATGGAATCTAGGATGATTCGGAGTAAGCCTTCAGTTCCGCATCAGATCATACAGGCGAAGTTCGCCATGACACCTTTCCAAGTGGACGCCCTCTTTCAGACCGTGACCTTTCTCTACAGAGTTTGGACCCTACCTCAGTGGAGATTACCGAGATTGGCATTGGAGTCATCCCAACGACTGGCAAAGAGAGGCTTTGATACAGCATGGTATGTGCGGGTGTCCACATGGTTTGATAGCCAAGGTATCCAAATGGATAGGCTCCTCCCCTTTCAGTACAGCATGGATGCACCACCGAAGCTCCTTCCACATGATGAGATTAACCGTATCATACGGTTAGACCTTCTCCGGCTCCACACATCTCGGGCTTGGGGGGGGGATCAAGAGTTCCCCACCAAGACCCAGTTCTACCATGACCACTTTTTCAGGATATCGGAACAGGACTTAATCATCAGGCCCCAGTAACTCGAGGATAGGGAGTCTCACACGCCTTGCGGATTGCTATCGGATAGATACGAGTCTCATCCCACCAGTTGTAGATTGAGGTTGGGAGAGCGGTTGGCATACCTAGAGAGCAGCGGGTCTGTAGACTATGCACGATGGGAGAGATCGAGATAGAGGAGCATTTTCTATGTGTCTCTCCCTGCTTGCCCTGGGTCTTTCTGGTCAACCTTTGGGGGCCCCTATGGGACTCCTAACCTAGGCTATGACCTAGACCTAACTAAACCCTAAGATGATGGTAAGTGTGACCATTCAACTATTCTTCAGTTCATTCATCAGCTCGTCGCTCATTTTCCGTTAGCACGGACTCAAGATGAGCAAAGCAAAGTCCACCTAGCAGCCCCTCATCTTACCTGTGAGGCGGTTACCTGGTGGCAACATTGGGCTAGTAAGCATACAAACCCAACAACTTTTAAGACAAATTTCGTTTGGGCAATGTTTGTTACCGATCTCAAAGCCCGTTTTCTATAGCCGCATTATATGCTTAACCTAGAGAATGAGTTTTCTCGTCTCTCCCAAAATGGTTTGCATGTGTTGACTTACAGCAGCAAGGTCATCACTCTGGCGCAACAGTTGGACGTGTCTGCTGAGAGTGACAAGATGAAGCAATTCATTCAAGGATTGGACACAAACATCTCTTTTACCATCCGGACCTTGGACCCGCCAGATTACAAGTGGGCGCTGACTCTTGCCCAAAATCAAGAGATGATGTTGAACAGGGAAACAGAGAATGGAGCGGCTCACTGTTCCTCTCGGAATCCCCCACAAAGTTGAGGTGACATTTTCAACCTCAACCTGCGTCACCAAACCTTGGATAATTCTGCCCCAAATGTAGGAATCTCAATGCAGTAGCTTAGGGCTTAGGATCAAGAGGACATTGCGATGCCAACCACCTCTCTTGCCCGACTGAAGAGATAGTACTTCCACTCACACTTTCAGGACCCACAGACCAAGGCTCTACTCTTCCATTCCTTGGACCAGCATGCATGTATGGCAGCCCTTGTTGGGAGCCAAACCTCTCAGACACAAATTAGGCTCGCGTGGAGCGATTACAGGTTCTCTTGCTATCATGGATAATCTACAAGATCATTCAGCCTGAGTTCGGGGTGTCTCCATTGCAATTAGATATTCGCCATTCCAAACCATCACTTGTACTGCATGCAGGACTATGGCTCTTGCACTGCACAGCGACACAGATGATGTCCTCTTCTATGGATTTTAGCAGCTGAGGGTGATCAGAGATGTTGGTATGCACACACATGTAGGTGGTTCAAGAGACTGGGATTCCACACATACAAGCTGCCACCCTTCCAATACAGCATTGACTCTCCATTTTCCCGTTTCGGGGCAATGAGTTCAACCTAATCATCTGAGAGGATCTTTTACAGCTACAAACATTCAGGATCTAGTTGGCACCAAGGGAGCTCCCTCTGAGGCTCAACTTCTATAGGGATCACTGCTTGTGCATCTCCGAGGAGGGTTTCATTGACCCGCCAAGGTCCACTCAGATCCACCTACCACTCTCACTAAGGATTGCTATTGGACAATTTCGTGTTTTGTCATACTTACTCCATATCTAAAGTGATACCTAGAGAGAGTCGTACCTACACACTATGTGACCAACACCAATGCCCAATTTACTACGAGATTTGTGGAGGATCCCACTACCTTTTCATAGACGGCTTCGGGCCCCTTTCCAGACTTCTCTCCTACCCAGACCAAAGGTGCCTCACCGCTTTCATTCATTAGGCGGTTCGACATAGAGAGCGTCTCATCAAATCGCAAAGACAGAGACAGGGCGCTTTATCAAACTCATCTCAGAGTGTGATCACAGAGTTCTTCTAACCAGAGCATACTGCCCCCCTAACCACCGATAGCAGACGAGGCTGAGTTCTCGAGACTGAGACACGACACATTCAGCAGAGGACGGATGCATAGATCACATTAGCTGACATCTCATTCATGTTTAGACCATTACACGGCCGACAAGGGTCACTATGGCGCTTGTCAGACGTAGAGCCACCGCCAGAAGGTCATGACGGGCTACAAACACTAACATGGAGCTGACGCAGCAAGAGCATCAGCCCTAGGAGGGGATCGTTGATTAGTTCCATGTGTCAGCATGGAAATTATGCTCATGTTGGCTTCTACTCAGAGCATCAGTCCTAGAAGGGGATCGCTCTTGCTGTCTTCTACCACCACCACAGCCATCCTCACACACCGACGATCCCCTCATAGGGCTGACGCTCTGTTGGCTTCTACTCAAAGAGTTTTTCCCCTTTTATATATTGACGCCGTTATGGGCAGGATTATGGATTTTGTATTTGTCTTGGGTGTTGATGCCCGTTTAGTGGCTCCACCCATCAGTTTCTTTTAGTCCAATAGACCCTTTTTGGCCTTCCGAAGACTTCTAATAGACTCCCTCTCTCTCTCTCTCTCTCTCTCTCTCTCACAGATCTACTTATCCCACTCATTGAGGATCTCTATTGGGCAGTTCCGGGTCTCTTCACATAGGCAATTCCGAGTCTCTTCACATAGACTTCATATCAAGAGCGGCAGAGCAGAGCAACTACCCAGGGAGATGCGCATATGCAGATTATGTAACATGTAGGAGGTTGAGACAGAGGAGCACTTCATCTTCAGATGTCATGTTTACTATGAGATCCGAGGGCATTTCTACTGCCTCTTTAGAGATAGCTATGGGATTTTGGCCCGATTCCTCTCCTACCCAGACCAGCAATGTTTGGCACGGTTTCATTCATGAGGTACTCAAACACCGCAAGAGGATACTTCGAGCACGGAGACAAGAGCAGGCTTTCTCCTTGGCTGATCCCTCTCAGAGCTTTATCACGGAGTTTTTTCAGCCAGACCACATGGACCCCCACGAGATGAGGCCTCAACATGACCGCGACCCGGAGCCAGTGACTCAACAGCTCGGACAAAGGGTTGACACACAAATCACACTTGGGGACATCCCCTCCCTGTTTAGAGTCGGAGCCCGACTGACAGGGGTCACAGTAGCCCATGCTTTTAGGCACATTTCTAGGACCCCCCGACAAAGAGATGGCTATCTGACACACTAGTGAGACCGACAGCCGTGTACGCAGCACCCTTCTGGGGGGGGTGATCTATCAGCGATTGAGTGGCAGCGCTTTGAGAGGTTGCAGGTGACTATGGGATCCAGGATGATTCACAGCAAGCCCTCAATCCCCCACCAGATCATATAGGCAGAGTTTGGGATGCATCTGTATGACTAGCTGAGAGTGTGGTTAGCATGGCTTGGTATGCATGCATAACCAAATGGTCTCACAGTCAGGGCATTCAGATGGACCGTCTCACCCTCTTTCAGTACACCTTAGATGCCCCTGATCATCTGCTCCTACAAGATGAGATCAACCGTATTATACGGTTGGACCTACTCCAGCTATGACTATGTACTACTTAGGACTTAGCATTCAGCATGGGTGGTGGTGCTCATTTAGTAGCCCCACTCTTTCTGCTTTGTTGTATCAGGTTTTCTACCAGTCTCATAGACCCCTCGGTCTTCATAGACTATAATGAACTTTCTTTCTTTCTTTCTTTCTCTCTCTCTCTCTCTCTCTCTCTCTCTCTCTCTCTCTCTCTCTCACCCTTTTCTATGCACAATCAAGACACATCACCTCAAAGCATGGGTGTTCTGGTAGATGTAATGGAAGGCAAGCAGCAAGAGCAACCAGACCCCCTTCATCTGATCTCTCTTATGACAAGTTCATTATGCTGATTACATAGTGCAAACAGAAACACACTCAGCATAGTGGGCTACTCTTATCTCCTTTTGGTAGTGGACTAGGAAAGCGCTGGCTCCCCTGTTTCCAGGGGCCTAGATCACATTATGTATCTGTTCGTAACCTCATAGGCCTTCCCTGAACATTGATAAATCTCTTAATCTTTTTACCACAATCCAGCTTTGTTGCACTAGCTATTAGAAGAAGTTATTGTAAGTCATGCCACAGAATACAGTGGCACACTCCACAATGATCTGATGCATCAACCTGGCCTCCCTTAACAGTAACATAGAAGTGTAGATATATCTAACTTCCGCATACATCTTACCACAGGCGCTTCAGCGGGTACACTTTCATCCAAAGCACCTCCAGGCGATGTCAAACCAGGGCTCATAATATTTGCACCAGCAAGAACAAATTTGATTGCTCCCCTATCCACTCTGAAAAGCTTCATTATGCTTGGATCTACAATTCCCAAAAAAAAGTGCTTACAATACAGCCTTAATAAAATCGCTAAAAAGGAACATGCATCTCTTCAAAACAGTTGCAAATTGAACGAGCTTGCTCAGTAAACATTAGATTATAAAATATGTCAGGAATAAGAAAGACAGAAGACAAATTGTGAGTAAAAGAAAATCGCAGCGGTAAAGTAAAGATCATCTTTTAACAATCCAAAATTGGTTAGGATGTCTGGAAACTAAGTTTTACAGACAATATACTTACATTGATGAAGAAGCCGCAATGTAGGCATGTATGGTCCATCACGAACGTTGAAAAACAAAGGTACATTGTTTACAACAACCAAGTTGACATGATTCTGGCTGTACGAAAAAAAGCATCACAAATCAATCTGAGGTTACTCTCTTCGCTTTCAGTCTTCTAACTTAAACAAAATTTGAGATTATGAAAGAATTTTGAGATAGAATCTTGCTAAGCAGAGAATCTTGAACTTAGGAAGCACTGAGAGTTCATCTATAGTGCACTGTACCACTTGGCCACAATCAGAGGTGACTTTTTTGGCAGTAGTTCATCAAGTACAGGTTCCAAGTCTGGATACTGGCATAACATAGCCCCAAAGCAGTTAGTCAGAAGACCAAGATACTGTGCAAAATTCTAAATTTTTTGGATCTCTCTCTCTCTCTCTCTCTCTCTCTCTCTCTCTCTCTCTCTCTCTCTCTCTGTACATACATACATACGTACGTACATGTGTATGTAACTACGTGTGTGTGTGTATATATGTATGTATGTATAACTGGAGCGGCAGTGTTTCCAGGCACACTTGTAGAAAGCTAATACAAAGTCCCTCGTTCTCAACTCTTTAGTGAGACTAGCAGCCCTGTGTGCAGGCGCTATTTGGGCAGTGGACCTCAGGGCCATAGAGTGCATCTGAGAGTTAGTGCACTTTGCCTCCTAGATCCCTAAAACTTGGAAGTTGTTGCATATACACCTCCTCTTCTAGTTCTAGATCAAGGCGGAAGACTTCACGTTCATCTGAAGTACCACCAGCCATCGTGATGTGCAGCTATGGAAAGGAATGTCCAAATGGTTGTCATTTTTGTTGTCCAAAGTGTTTCCTAGCAGTCGAATCTGTCTGCTTGTGTGCACCCAGTTGCCACCTGTCTAGATTTGTAGTTGTCCAAAGAGCAATAAACCTAAGACACACTTCATTGCACTGGTGAGCTTGCCTAGACCCAAGATCCCAAGTTTTGTTGCAGAGTGTACCCAACATATGCATGTGGACTACTAGTCACAGCAGTGAACAATGAGCTTGAGACTCACTTCTTTGCACTGGTGAGCTTGCCTAGACGCAAGATCCCAAGTTTGTAGCAGAGTGTAGAATCCATCGCAATACTCACACACACCTTTAAAATGAGTTCTCTTCTGCTTCTTCAATGTGCCCGACGTATGCATGTGGACTACAAGTCAAAGCAGTGAGACTTGCATGTATGCTAGCCAATGCTTTATTACATCTGACCTTGGCACCACCAAATGCACAAAGAATACAACTAAGCCACTAGGGCTAGAAGTACAAATGAATGCAATTGAAGGTCCTCCTTGGTGGTAAGCCAAGGGGCTGCTGTTGAGCTGAGGACCAACTGCTGCACTAAACTCGCTCATCATGCAAGAATTTTAAGTACGGATGGTCAGTACATCTTCCACTGCTTGCATCTTTGGACCGTGTCTCCACCATCGTTGCAAGAAAACCTTTGCAAGGTGTAAATGTTGCATTTTTTAGACGTTCGCGAACGTTTGCATGCAGACCCTAGTTGAAACAAACGTGGACATAGTAAAATACATGCAGTCTTTTTAGCTTTATATAAGTTAATTAAGGATTCATACACTCATTACATGCGAATTTTAAGTTTAAATTATCAAATTCAGGACTTGCAAACATAGGGCAAAATGTAAGAACAAACAGCATAAGACATTCACGAATTTAATGTGTTCTCAGCCTTGTATCCCCTGTACAACTAAGATTCCTACATCAAAAGTATGCCATAGAATGAAAACTCAAGCCACATCGACAAATGCAATACCCAAACTTCAAGTGGGGATGAAGCCTGCGATTTGCCAAGCAGAGCGTGGAATTCATGACTCATTGAGTGGCCAATACTCACCAAAGCTCCAACTTTGCATGCTAAAAATTTTACAGGTTGCAAACACGATTTTAGCAGACGTTTGCCTAAACTTGCAAATGAGTTTGTTCGCAACTATGGTCTCCAGACTCAGATGCTGATACCTCTCATGCCACTTGTTGGAGTTTGGTTTGGTCTGAGATGCTAGATTGATCACACCCTTAACAATGACCAGCTTAGCTTATCTTTATCAATGCCACAAAGATCCCTAAGCCTCCATTTCTTTAGGATATTGATTACCAACTGAGGAGGGTTCATGTGGATAGTTCCCTTAACCTTAGGCACCTACAATTTATGCCACTATCAAAATGGAAAAGAATGTTGACAAAAGTGATCCAAATGGTACCATTTACTTTCTAGAAGAAGGACATTTGGCAACAGGGTCCATCATCACATATTACAATGTTGAATGCGACAATCAGTAAATGGGCTCATTATAACATTCAAGGTTACCTCCACAACATGCTAGAGGAACCACAAGGTGTCATCATCAACCCTATTCGAGACATATCAAAACCGATGGACGCATTCATATGGGAACTCAAAGAGGAAGGTATACTCGATGTAAACTGAGAAGAACTTCTCTTTTGGATGACTTAATCTATACACTAATTGAGTTCCAGCCCAGCATGTTACAAACGTTGAAACTCAAGCTTCATATCATACTTTGAAAGAAAATTATTGTAAGACTTCGCAAGAAAACTTGGTTTCATCTAGGCCAATTACAAAGGGTCCCTTTCAATGGGCACCTAGAGTTGTCTCCCATTGTGATGCGATTCTACCAAATCAAAAGACTTGATCACACTCTCTAATGTCATATCCCAAAAGGCACCACCATCCACATACCACACATTAGCTAGATTAAACACCACATTTGTCCAAATGTGTACCTCTTCAATGGTGATGAAGATTGCTAATCGACCTGGTCACATCTTTGGGTTCTTTGGTATTATCCTTGCCGATTGCCTTCTTTTGCACTCTTTGGTGGAGTGGCGTGTCTTGTTGTAATAAAAGCACTTGACCTTCTCCTTATTGGAAGACTCTAAAGAACCACCTTGCTGGTCATCCTTGAAGCTCTTGGTTTCCCTAAACTCTTGCTTTGCTTGGTGATTGAGTGCCTTGGTATTGTTGTCGCCTTCGTCCAACCTCCATTGCATCTCTTTTATGAGGATCACAGCTCCAAGCAACTCTTGACAATTAGTCGATGGAGCAACTAACCCTTGATAGCCGTGGGAGCCTTATTAGCATAAACTTGCCAAATCCTTTGCATCTAAATCTTCACCTAAGGAGACCAATTAATCTCATATGAACTTGACCTTGATTAGAAACTCCTCTCCCTCAACTAGATTGAGGAGTTGCACAAATTTATGATTCTAGTCAAGTGGTCAATCTCATATAGAATTTTAATCATGATTCATGCATCAGTTGAGTACCTGAGGCTCACTGAATCATTTGTATGGCGTTGTTCTTTGTAGTCTAAAAAAGGACATCATATGTGACTCCATCTTTCTCCCGCAATGCTTTAAGCAATGTAATAGTCTAACTATCATATCAACACTAATGGTAGCACCAAGCCCTCCATGGCTCATGAAATCTTGACTCTAGCTTAGGTGATTGGACCCATCTAGTCATTTTTTGGGAAGATACTAGGAAACGGTTATAATCAAGACCATTACCTTACCATAAATGATTGAGAATTTATAAGAGACTCTGAGCAGCTGCAAGGGCCATGTATAGTAGAAGGTGTCTAGAGCTCAAGTCTTGCAAAAGACCTTGTGAGGACCCTCGTGACCTTACATGCAGCTCCTGAACTTGTACAGACCCATTGCTACATTCCTTGATGACTTTATATGGACCGGTCCACAGTGGAAGGAACTTTTTATCCATTTGGTGGTCCAATCTGTTATCAAAGCATAGCACAACATCCCCCTCAGCAAAGTGTCTTTCCCATCCCTTACGAATCTTAGCATCCAAGCGGGCCTTTTGTCGATTCTTTTGGATCTCTGTTTGATGTAGTGTAAGGCGTTGGGTTTCATCTAACTTCTCAAGTTATACCAACCTCGCCTCTACATATTCATCTAGTGTCATCCTCTGTTCTTGTGCCAATCTCAAGGCCAGAATCTCTATCTCTAGTGGTAAAATTGCCTCAGTACTGTACACCAACTCAAAAGGAGTGTGACATGTAGACGTTTTATGGGTGATGTTGTAAGCCCACATGGCTTCAATGACCTTCTGATCCCATTGGCTCCTGTTCCCTATGGCCATTTTTCCCATGGATTTACAAAGGAGGCCGTTGGTCCGCTCCGTTTGTCCCATAGATGCTGGATAATAGATGTTAGAAGTGTGATGATCAATAGCCATGCGATCCATGAATGGACTCCCATGGTCAGATACTATTTCCATGGGTGTCCCAAACCTTGTGCAGATACGTTCAAATATGAAATTTGAAACTGCCTTATCATTTGTAACGGGGAGGGCAATAGCTTCGACCCACTTAGTAACATACTGAGTGGCTACCAAAAGATACTTCTTTTTGCAGGCAGTCATGGGCAAGGGCCCGACAAAATCTATTCCCCACTTCTGAAACGGATGGATGGACATTACTGGATGATGTTGCCCAACACAAAAATCCTTCCTACCAAAGAATTGGCATGGTTCACAAGTTTTGAAATACATAGTGACATTCTTAAACAAGGTCAGCCAATAGTTGTATAGTCACCGGCATAGTCACCTCCACAAATTCCATCATGATAATGCTTCAATACCTTAGGTACTTCATCTGCATCAATGGCCCGTCTTAGTATATCCCATCCATGCCTTGACGGTACAACACCCCATCAAAGAAAGTGTAGCACCTACTATCCCTACGGATTTTCTCTCTCATAGCTAGTACTTTTTGGAGGAACGGAGAAAGCGGTCAGAAATCTGTAGATACCACCATACCATGGATCCCCAACTTCTATGGCCGCTACAAGGGTTACATCGAGGCACTCCTCTAAATCAATCAAAGCATTCTTCAAGTTGGAACAACCCCCTTTTACAATTTTGAAAGAAAATTCATATTCTTGTAAAACTGCCAACCATTTGGCCAACCGGCCCATGGGATTTAGTGATTGAAGAACCTACTTTGCAAAACCATTGCTAGAGATTATAATGAAGAACTTTCCAGCCACATAATGCTTAAATTTCTCAATGCAGAACACTAAAGACAAGGCATGCTTCTCAGCTTCAAAGTAGCATCATTCAGTTTCGAGCAATTGTCGAGAAGCAAATCAAATAGGATACATGAACCGATCCTCCCCTTGCTGAAGAAGAATACCCGCTAAAGTGTGCTCACCAAACCCAGGATTGATATAGAAAGTCTTTAACCAATCAAGATTGCGTAGAATGGGTTCTGAAGCCAGAGCACTCTTGATTTGTACAAATCCATGATCACAATCCTCATCCCAAGAGAAATCAACCCCATCTTTTAATAGCATCGTCATGGGTCGCATCAAAGCACCATATTGATCAATGAAGTGGCGATAGTATCCTACTAGGTTGACAAAATGAGCGTACCTGACATTTGGTTGTTGGCGAGGAGAGCTTGAGGATAGCTTCTACCTTCTCGGGATCAAGCTTGACGCCCTCGGATGACACAATATGTCCTAGTAACCTTCCTTGAGTGGCTCCAATGGTGCATTTATCAAGGTTGAGGCTGCCATTTGCATCATTAACCCTTTGGAAGGCCAACCTAACCTTCATGACGTGCTCCTTCTCGGCACATCATTGATCCTTTGGAAAGCCAACCTAACCTTCATGACGCACTCCTTCCGTGCCAAGAATATACAGAAATCATCTAAAAACACCTCCAAGAAAACCCCCAAATAAGGAGCAAACACCATCTGCATAAATCTTTGAAAGGTAGCAAGAGCATTGGTGAGGCCAAATAGCATTACTTTGAATGCAAACGTCCCCTAGAGCGTGGCAAATGTGGCTTTAAGCACATCCTCCTCCACAATTCTAATTTTATCATTTAGTCACATCTAATCTATCAATCATTTTGCTTTTTGTGCTTGCTCTCTCCTCGTGTGTCTCGTCTCTGCACCAACAGAAATCTCTCGTACCTTTTCCTTTTTCTTGCTCCTCCTTGTTAAGAGCCCTTGCTGCAGCTCACGTCTCACCTTAGGGCATAATGGTATTAGTTGAGGAAGTGTAATGCTCAAAGACCGATGAGCAAGGTCTTGAACGACGGAATAGTCTTCTTGCCCTGAGCCGATAGGAAACTCCAAAGGCGACCACTTACTCCTACGAGATCTTTTAGTCTTCACTGTTGGTGAGTCTGCCATCTCAGCATCTGAGGGCTCTGAGAAGAACACCTTCTTCTTGGGGCGCCCAGTCCACGGTTTGGAGAGGAGTCCGAGGTGGTACGACTTCTCTTCTCGAGATCAAGGACCTCTACGTCAAAATCCTCAGTGCCTAATCCACTTAGAAGATTCACCCTTGGAATATTGGGACATTCGGTACGATAATGACTCTTCTGGTAGCACTCGTAGCACACAACATTGGCACATTCTCCTGGAGGGCGATTGGCTTGATTTCTGATGCCTACCACCTCAAGCCGAAGATCGTTCAGGGTCTTGGCTAGGTCATTCACTCCGGGTTCTTTAGCAGGAGGAGTCGAGAGAGTAGGAAGGAGGGGGGCTCGTGGGCGAGGCTGAAAAAATCTTCCAGACGGGGAGTGAGAATATACACCTTGTTGAGGGTAAGCATCTAAGGGAGGACCATACATTTCAAGCAGAGGCGGTGGGTACATCCTTGATGGGGAGTGGGGGTATGCCCCTGAGTTGGACCCCCCAGGTGTTGCAAGAATTGAGGAGGTTGCGGAGGAACAACCGTCTTCTTTGAAGCGGGGTCAGATTGAACTTTATCAAACTTTTAAGCAATCTCATGTGCTAGCACCATGGTTTCTAGATTCTCCTATTTAAGCTTGAGACGGAATTCATCACTTGCTCTTGCTACAAGGTAGCCCAGCACATGCTGAGTCATTCCAGCTCGAAATATGGCGTTGTCCTCTTGCGTGGCAATTAAACGATCCAGGAGCACCGCCACTCGATCCACATATCAACGCGCCGTCTCACCTTCTAACTGCTTCAGTTTTACCACCTGCATGTACACATTCTCCGGCTTCTCTTCTTTACCGAAATACTCGATCATAGCTGATGTCAAGCTCCGCCAACTTTGGCGAACGTCTTCGGCCTGCTTCTCGTACCACACTTGAGTCAAACCCTCTAGAAATGTGGGAAGAACCAACAACCATCTATCTTCAATAAGAAAGCTAAGAGAAACACAACGGCGCTTGAAGGCCACAAGATACTTATTTGGATTTTTCTCAACCCGACCACAGAACACGGGAATGTCAGCCATGCTTGGAAAATAAAAAAGAGAGGCGAAATAAGGCTTATCTATTGGCAAACAATGGAAAGAGGTAGCTTGAACTGAAAATCAAGTGAAGATACATCCACAAAGCACACATAGGCAGGGTAGGGTGTGACTCGTGTATTGTGAAATGCTATACGAGAAGAATCTTCAGCATAGAATAGCTCATAGACAATCTTAAAAAGACCAAGCCTTATTGGTCGAGGCATGATATTGCATCCATCTTTACAGACGAGAGTTAGAGACACGGCGCTGTATGAGGTTGTTCATCAAGGCAAACAAGAATGCCATGACAAATGTCAACAGTTGGAGAGCTTACACATCACCTTCAGCTTCTTCTAGTTCTTATAGTCGCCATGCTATTTCTTCAAGGGGTGTGCGATTTAGCATCCTTCTTTTAAGCAATGTCCTTAAGAACCATTCTGATGATCTTCCGAAGTCAATAAACTCGTACCAAATATGCCCAACACTTAGTTTCATGATGCCCACAACTTTTGCATTCCTTACAAATGATCACCCTCATTCGTGGCTTGCGGCTTTATTGGGGTGGTACTTCCACTCGTTTCATGCGTGATTAAAGTACAAGCTTCACGTGTCGAGAAATCAGCAACTAAATTTTGAGCTCAAGCAATATGCTGAATTTTTACCTCTTCAAATTGTTTTGCAAAGTTCCAATGCTTGTTGATGTCGTGGAACCAAGCCTTCGCTCCGCACCTTCCACCTTCCGCTAACTTGTTCACACACGAGTTGAGAATCTCCTTGCACCTCAAGTTGCTTGGCCTTTTGTAGCCCAAAAATGAGTGCCGAGTACTCAGCTTTGTTGCAAGTACTTGCAGGCACAGACTTGCTATAACAATAAATTGAAGTCCCAGAAGAGGGTATCCCGCAGCAGTGCTGATAGATAACCCAAGAATTACACGCGGAAGCGTTTCACTATGGAATCAAGCTTCATCGAGTGTGTGTACTTCATAACATTCATGTGTATATGCAGACTGGCAAATAGATTGTGCTCAGAGACAAATATATATGCATCCGTCCACAAACTGGACAAGGTTATCTGCAGGGCCCATAGCCCCTGTCATATAGACACATCTCAGATCTACTGGTCCAGCCTCTTTCCAGGACTTTACCCGGTCCTGAACACCTCGCAAAAGCTCCATACTGCCATCACCATGCCTTCGTACTGTCCTGTACCATGGCTGACATCAGCGCCTCTTGTTCCAAGCCTGTTTCTATGCACAATCTTGGCTCCAGTCAGTCCATGATGGCGAGGTACATGCTTTTTCTTGTGCTGCCCACATGACAGCCTGTTTGCTGTCCATGTGGCAGCCCCAAACTCCTTTCTCTTGTTGTCTAAATAGTGCCCACATGACAGCCAAGATGCTGTCCCATGTGGCACTCCTTCAAACTCTAGGTTCACCCTCCCAATGCTCTCCTCATATCGCGGCTTACAGACAGGAGGTGACCTCTATATTTCCAACACCCCCTCTCACCGACCTATCTTAGCCCAACACCAATCCGTCGATGAAGATGCTCCAATAGCTCCCTTGTCGTAGCCCTCTAGAACAGTCTGGTGTCGTCATAGTCTCTCTCTGGCTTTTCAACCAGTGGCTCCAACTCTCCCACGTCCGGTTCCGCTTTTGCACACCAGTTTGGTACACATGTCCATATTTGGCAGCACCTGATGGCACCGCCACCTTCAGTCACAAACCTGCCCCTAAACTCGAGCTCTCCAGGTACCAACATTCTCCAATTGTCCCCTTCATGATAGGTGAACAGCCTGAAGTCCTCCAAGCACCAAGCTGCACCTATATGGCAGGGGCTATGGGCCCTACAGATAGCCTTTGAACATGCTAGATAGAGGTGGTGTAATTCCTGGGTTATCTATCAATCTTCCGCTGCGGGATACCCTCTGGTGGGATTCCAGTTTTCTTAACATGGTATCAAGGCAAGGACATTGCTGAAGAACAACCTTGATTCATTTACTCGGAGGAATTAGCTTTGGTGTATGAAGGATTGTACCTAGACGGGAGGCTCAGGTTTAGGTAGACGCCTGAAGGATTGTACCCAGGTGGGAGGCTCAAGTTCAGATAGGTGTACGACACTCTAAACCCTTTTCCTATTTCAGTTCATTATCAAGGCCAATAGATACCAGATCCCAAATTTTGGTGAGACAGGCAAGCACGACGGAACCAACTACCCACTGTGGAAAATGAAGGGGAGCCACTTGGTGTTCATGGAGTCGTAAGGGATTGTGGAGACAAGGACGGAACTGATACCTCAAGGCATTGTGGCTACTCCAACCACATCAACCTCGGCGGCGGTGACAACACCAACGGACACTATACTAGTGAGAGCATGGCATATCCGGGATGCGGAAGCCTTGCCTATCATAGTAGGTACGATGGCGGATATGGTGCTGCCACATATTTAGATGGCGGACACTTCTTTCAAGGCCTAGACGACATTGATGGATATGTACGGGCTCAATAATGAGGCGAGAATCTTGGAGAGCTGTGCAGCATGAGTATGGATTAAGGGTAATCGGTACAGGAACACACCACCAAGATGAATGTGGTGCGCGATCAATTGGCGGCAGTTGTTGGTCAAAGGACGAGCTCGACCAAGATGGCAAGGCTGTTCTCCCCAACGCTATGGTAGTTTTGTGACTACGATGACTACAGGACGACGCCAATGACTTTCGAGGAGCTGGTCCCATTACTACTGCAGCAAGAAGCTCGGGAAAAGAAATACAATGGTACTGATAAGGATGACAAGGCACTAATAGCTCAGGACAGGAGCAAAGGCAAGGGCAAGGGTAAGCCTGGTAAAGGCAAGCCCAAATCTGACAACGGAACGGACTCTTCAGATGAAGACAACAAGGAGAGACAGAATGAAAGAAAGTGCTTCTCCTGCGATGAGCCGAGACATTTCGTGAAAGATTGCAAAAAGAAGAAGGCTGATAAGAAGAAGAAGGGTGCCAGCTCAGAGCAGAGGAGTCAGCTCAGGTGACGATAGGAGAACTTTTCTTGGTGGCCACTCCGTGTGCTGCTGAGATTAGATATGTGGACCCCTGTGTGACTGTCAGAATGTCAGATGCGCCATGCCTCCGTACTGTCCCATACCATGGCTGACGTCAGTGCCTCTTGTTCCAGGCCTGTTTCTTTGCGCAATCTTGGCTCCAGCCAGTCCTTGATGGCCAGGTACTTGCTTTTCCTTGTGCTGCCCACATGACAGCCTGTTTGCTGTCCATGTCGCAGTCCCAGACACCTTTCTCTTGTTGTCTAATTAGTGCCCACATGGCAGCCAGGATGCTGCCCATGTGGCACTCCCTCAAACCCTAGGTTCACCCCCCCAATGCTATCAGTCTTAAACTGATGCATAGAAAATGGGCAGTTTACTGTGAAGGCATGGCACTAATCAGCGAGTTCAAATCAAAACCAAAAGACTCTCTGTCTTAAACTGATGTATGGTTTTTTACTCTTCCAAACTATCATGTAGGTATTCTAAATAATGTGGGTGGCTTTTTGCACTCCTTGGGAGCTGCCATGTGCCCTGCCTAAAGCAAATGTACTAGAGGGTTTCTTGCTGTCCCATAGACCTTTTGGTGGACGTTAATAGACTTTCTTTCTTTCTCCTCATATGGGGCCTTACAGACGGGGAGGTGACCTCTAAATTCCCAACATCTATAGCAGAGGTTTTCACACCGCATTGGGGGTTTTTCCTGAGACCACTTGTAGTTCTCTCACCTCTCTCTCTCCTTTCAAATTTGGTGTGTGTGAGGTGGGCTCTCTCTCTCTCTCTCTCTCTCTCTCTCTCTCTCACCTACCTTGTTTGGCCTCTACATTGACGAGCTCGAGACAGTGATGCAGACACAGGGGGGGTAGGTTGCTCTCTCGCGGGCACGCTGATCCGGATATTGCTTTACGCAGATGACGTGGCTCTGTTGTCTTCCTCATCAGAGGATTGAGGAGCTCCAGAGACACCTTGACGCACTACAGTCCTTTTGTGAGTCTCATGATTTGAAGGTCAACTTGGGTAAAACCAAGGTTATGATCTTCAATACATCTTGAGCCGTCATGCGCCAGGAGCATTTCGCATTTGATCGGTCCCCTGTCGAGGTAGTTTCATCATACACTTATCTTGGGGTTGTCTTTTCCGGACCCATCTTCACTATGAGACTCGCGATGCATGCACGCCTGAGCAGAGGATATGCTTCATTGGCTAGACTAGAGAGGCAGTGCTTCCGCTCACTTTCAGGATCCACGGACCAAAGGGTTGCTTTTTGACTCCTTGGTTTGCCCAGCAGGGATGTATGGCAGTCCATGCCGGGGGCCAGAGTTGTCGAATACAAAGTGGGTCAGGGTGGAGCAGCTACAAGTTCTTGTTAGAAATTACCCAACAGAGGGTACGCACAACGGAAGACTCATAGTAATGCCCACGAGCTCACACAGTGTGCGTGTGGGGTGTGGAATCACAAACTTCTTAACTTATGTGCATAAAATAGATGTGCAGACTCATCAATAGACAATGAACCAGCCAAATAGAGAAACCACCTTAATAATATATTTCCATCCAAAGCTATGGACACAATACAAAATAGATAGATCCAGTGTGGTCCTCTGATCTTACCACAAGGTCCTTCTCCTATCTGCCAGCTATCTCTAGACTCCAGCCCGCGTGCTCCACCTCGAGCTTCTGTAGACTATTCATCTAGATCCCTTCCACCTTGCTGTCTTTGCACCAGCCTAGGTGGGCAGCACTCTGAGCTAGGTCTGCAGCTCTACAGCCCACTTGAATCCTCCTAGATAGAGGCCCACAGGTGCCTGTTCTGCTGCTCCTGCTCCTCCCTGAACTGCTGCTGCAAGTGATGATAAATGAGGCCAAGAGCCTCTGCTTTTATAGGCCCCAAGGGGCTGGCAAAAACACCGACCAGCCTGCAGCAAACTGGCCGACCAGTCTGTGGCTGGTCCAGCCCTATAAGGGCTCACAACCCGGGGCCTTTTGGGCCCACACTTCTAGGGCCTTTAGCCCTCCAATCAAGGCAGGGGCTCAGCCCTATATAAGGCATGCCACTGCCCACTGGCAGCCCCATTTGCTGCTCCGCCTGGCCTCCATGTGGCCGACCTAATCTGCTGGTCTGCCCCGCCCTTCTGCGTCATCTCTTCTGCCAGACAGCCCGCCATGCAGGCGCTTTCGGCCTGCCTATGTTGCCACCTGTGCGCCTCTTTTGCAGGCCCATGCATTCCTGTTTTGACAGCTGCCCACATGGCAGACTGTGTGCTGCCCATGTGGCAGCCTCTGCCCTAACTGTGTGCTGCCCATGTGGCAGCCCCAATATCCCCTTGTCTACCTCCCCCATGCTCTCCTCATATGGGGGCTTACAGATGGGGAGGTGACCATTCCAACACCCCCTCTCACCGACACATCTCGGCCCAATGACAACACGTCGATGACGATGCTACAATAACTCCCTAGTCGTAGTCCTCTGGAACGTTTCGGTGTCAAAGACTTTTCCTGGCTTTTCATCCAGTGGCTCCTACTCCACCAGGTTTGGTTCCGCTTCCGCACACCATCCTGGTACACAGGTCCATCTTTGGTAGCACCTCTTGGCACCACCATCTTCAGTCACCTTCCCGACTTCAAGCAATCCAGCCGTCACGATCTTCCAGTTGTCCCCCTCATAATGAGTGAACAACCTAGAGTCTTCCAGACACCATGCTCTTAGGGTCTGTTTCAACCCGTCCTTCCTTTGGCAAGGTCTGCAACCAATGAATATTTCCAGATAACCTGGACCATGAACTCTCGCTGAGTTCTCAAGCAGGTACTCTTCTAGCTTCAATACTCTTTGTCCATCACCTTCTAGTAATCTGCGTCCGAGATTTGAAGAAGCACCAATACTTCCCCTTCTGCCTTCGAAGAAAGCCAATTCCTTCCAATCTCGTATCACCTGAGACAAATGAAGAGAAGAGTCTTTCCACAACATGCTATGAAGGCTCAAATGCAAAATATCAAGTACATACCAGACTGTTGTACTGCCTGTATGTTTGCTCTGGAAGCAAACCCTGTACCTCAATGAGGCACCCGCCAAGAGCCTGTGTAATCCTTTATTGTCCCCTTCTGAAGTCCAGCATATCTAACCATGAGACCCCAGGGCCCTCCATGGAATCCATCCTCGTGTTAGTGTCAACAGCCACGCACCTGGAAGGTACCAAGCGCTCCATGCTGTCCTTCACCTTCACAAAGGCATCTGACTCCTCGTCGACCCACATCTCTATGTCAAACATCCTCACTATGATTTCTGGATCAACATATCTGACCTCGGTAACACTCGGTGATGTCACCAGGAACAACTCTTTGATTACCACATTTGCTTTGGCCTCTCCTTCTGAATCTGAGTCGGACTCCTTTTTGTTTTTCCGATGCGCCTTTTTCTTTCTGCAGTCCTTTGCAAAATGTCCTAGCGTATCACAATAGAAGCACTTCTTCTGCTTCTTCCTTTTCAAAGTCTCATCATCATCAGAGTTGTTTTTCTTGGACTTGCCATCGTTAGGCTTGCCCTTTCCTTTGCCAGCGTAATCCTTTGCCAGCATCGCCTTGTCATCTTTGTCCTCGTTGTAGAGCTTCTCCCGAGCTTCCTCCTGTAGCAGTAATGGACCCAACTCCTCAAACGTCAGAGGTTTGGTCCTCTGTCCTGCTGTCACAGTCGTAACAAATATCTTAAAACTCCGAGGTAATCTCCTCAGTACCATCAAGGCCAAATGGCATGAGTCTATCTTCTGACCAACTGATGCCAGCTGATCCCTCACCACCTTGACCTTCGTCAAGTGGCTATGTACCGTATCTCCTTCTTCCATATCAAGATTGTAGAGTTGATGCTGAAGAAGCAAAATCCGGGAGGTGTTGTCCGTCTCGTACAGATCCTTCAGAGTGACCCACGCCTCTACTGACGTCTCGACCATCTCGATATGTGGAAGAACAGAGTCCGCCGTAGTCCCTATGATTAATGCCAGTGTTACGCTCTAGCCGAGGTAGCATGACCTCGGAAGAATCAGTCGACATTTCCCTTAAAGGATCTATCTTTGTAATATATGTGTTTGCGCTTCATGTAAATGATCGGAAGGGATTTAATGTCAAGGTCCTAGGTGAGGGCTGATAGCACCGGACTAGGTAGATCTAAGGCCAAGGGCCTAGTGCAATGATTGTGCCTAGAGGCAAAGGAATTAATGCATCCCAAGAGAGGGGTGGAATGTTACATTAGCAAGGCCCTATATGGATGACATGTGGCATCTAGATCTATCTAGGGAATTGGGGCTTGTTGAGGCTAGAGAAGAGAAGATTATTATTCACGTAGATTTTTGGAACGAAGATCTATGCTTGCTTGTTAGCCTCAGCGAGATATGGCTGGGAGGATATACATGGTGCTACTCCCGTGATACGAAGTAGAGAACTAGATTATGTGTTTGACAATTGGTATCAGAGCCAAGCTACGAAGTGGAGGGAGATGGTTTTCGTGCGTTTCGTCAAACGTAGAGTAGAATTGCAACGCAGTGGAAAGGCGTGGAGCGTTGGTGGCGAGTCGCCCAACGGTGATCTTCACGTGAATGATGGAGCGAGATCGTCGAAGTGCCTGAGCGCCTAACTAACGGGCTAACCGGGTGATGCTGCGACGGGACGACGGACAATTGGCCTACGTGTCGTTGGGCGCTGGACTACCTTGACGGAGATCCCATGCGGGCGTTCGACGAATTTGGAGATCATCTACGAGGACGCAGGCGTTGAAGCTGCTGTTGGAGTGGAAGGTTCCTGTAAGATCCTTCGACAGTGGTACTTTGTGGCTGCGCAGATCAACGGAAAGCCCAGGCAGGCACGGGAGACGTGAAGCGCAGGTGTGGAAAAAAAATCGTTGACGCCAGGAATTCGGGAGCAGGGAGATCCCGTAACGCACTGATGGACAGCAGACCTGGAGCCTTGGTGGAGCGGCTCGTAATTTGCGACGTCCACGAACTAGGAGAGGGGGCTGTTGGTGATCCCGCAACTATAACAAAATAAGAGAGGTGTGTGCCTGTGACGACGGACAGCGGGAGTTCGTGACAGTGCATGATCATCGTAGGGCGTTGGTCGAACGAAAAGGGTGGACGAACGTCATCCGTCTCGTCTTATCACCGCTTGGAACGCTGAGGTGGCGCAGCTCAGGCTGACTAGCCCGTGATTTGCTGATTTGGCACCCGTGTGCTCTGAGTTCTCCAGCACTGGGCAACCTCCTTGTAAGCAGTGACTGGAGTAACGACCCAGCGAGCTTCGGGGACTCAGATTGCGTGGAGCTTCCAAACTTTCCTTCGTTATAAGATTTCAGTTTGGTTGTGCAGTCTATTATTTCTGTACAGCAGAGTCTCCAGTTACTATGCCTGTGTGTATGCATGTGTGTTTCGATCAGAGTCAGTTTGCAGGAAATTCCCTAGTATAGGGAAAAGCGCCATCTGAGATATATGCCTGTGTTAAATACCTGATCGGTGTGAATGTGGGATTGCAGGGATTCCCTAGTATAGGGAATTGTGCCAGACTGTTAGTACACGGAATTGTGTCAGCCTGTAAATACAGTTTGCAAGTGGTGTTTTTATTTTTATTTTATTTTTTTAAAACCCCAAATCAAAACAAAACAAACCACCCATTGAACGGAATGGAGGCAGAAGAAGGGGCTTCCAGGAGGGACCCTGGTGAATCAGGAGTCCGGCCGACCCAGCAGGGATCGCGCCCAGTAGCTCACACTTTATCTGGCAGGATTGCATTGCCGGAGGATGCCTTGCAACAGTTGTTAGTGCAGCAATTACAGGCCAATGCAGGGCAGTCCGAACTTAGGAGAGCGATGCAGAGTATGTCTGCCAGACCTTCTCGAGAAGAGAAGGGAAAGGCTCCAATGGAACTGGAGTCTAGTGTCCATACGGTCGAGCCTAGGGAGGCTAAAGTGCCAAATATTGCCAATTACAGACCGAAAAAGTATTCTGGTCGGATGAACGACCGTAGCTCCGATGTCATTGAGACCTGGTTACACAAATGGGACGAGGCATTCGCCATTTGTGAAATCAGAAATGACATCAAAAAGATCCGCGAGGCCACCCACATGTTTAGTGAGGCAGCGGATCGGTGGTGGATTAAACAACAAAAAGATGGTATAGCATCCACTACCTGGGAGGGGTTTAAAAGAGAGTTCAGGAAACACTTCTTACCTCCTGACGAAGCATCCCGAGCTTGTGATCAATATAGGAACCTTCGTCAGAGAAATTTATCAGTGGCAGAATACACTGATAAGTTTCGAGAGAGTGTAATGAAGGTTGACGAACCCCTGCCTCAATCAATCCAAGTGAAAGATTTCATATTTGGATTGAATGATCGAATAAAAATGGAAGTTCGGGCTAAGTACACGAACACGTTAGATGATGCAATAGCTATAGCCCTGAACTACGAGGATGCCAAGGACAGCAAGCCAAGTGGGTTTGCACAGGTCGGAACCCAGTATGGGTATCCGAAGAAATCTGGGTTTAAGAAGAAGTGGGCTAGTAGAGGGAGTGGTTCGCAGCCGAGTGGTCAAGCCAAGCAGGCGAGACCGGCTGAAACTCCTAAACCAAGTACCACCATTGGAGTGAAGAGGAACATACCTTGTACATTCATAGGTGGCTATATCCTTTTGGATCAACATGTGCCACCATGACCAGAAAATACCAGATATTCTGAGACGTTTCCAGAATACTTCAGCCCATACCATGGAGGGGGGTTTGTAGGCCATCTTTTCCCAGTTCTAGTGATGCCCTATAGGCCCTGGTATGTGCCTTGTAGGCATAGTTATAGGCACTTAGTTTATTTTGTGCCTTTTATGCCACATAGGACACTTGTTCCTATGTGACACCTAGGACACTTAGTCCTAGGGTCTCGGTACAAGTACTATGTACTTCTCTTTTCTTAACACACTAGTTGACGTGACGGCTGTTCATCTATCGACTCTTTGTACAAGGCTTTCCCTTAAGCATACACCTCGCCATATTCCATTATGGACCGATTCCTCCGCTCTGTGACTCCATTCTATTGCGGGGTGTAACGAGGCGTGCATTGATGACTAATGCCCAATGCTGCCAATAAACCAGCAAACTCATGAGACATATACTGACCCCCACCCCCCCTCCCCCATTTGTACGGAGGGTCAAGAGTTTGCGTCCACTCTCCTATCAGCCATGGCAACCCCAATGGCAGCCCGGGCTTGGTCTAAGTCTCCCTTGAACCCAGAACAAAGGGAAAAGCGAGGAGAGAAGGCTTATGCTTTGGTTGCCTTCAACCTCACCAGTGGAAGGATTGTCCACGTAACAAAGATCGTCGGATGGCTGAGATGGTGATCTCAGAGTGCGACGTGGAGATGCAAGGAAGTCCCAGAGCGGAAGAGATGCAGATTCAGCTAGCGGGATCTTCTCAGAGGTTAGTACCTTGTTTGTTATGTGTGTCTGTTGCTAAGTTAGTGACGAGTGCACCTGATAACATCCTATCTAAGCCCGCAGCAACGGGGTATACAGCCTTTAATGATACGGAGTTAATTAAAATCAAAGGGCAAGTGGCCAATCATGATGTCATTGTGTTGTTTGACTCGGCGTCAACTCACAATGTGATTAACTCCAAGCTCGTGAAGAGGCTGAAATTAAAGACAAGTCCATCTGACTATGCGTATACAGTCAGGATGGCAGATGGAAGTTCAACTGAAGTATGGGACCAAAGGGTTACCCAGTTGGAGCTTCGGATTCAGGACTATGCTGAGAAGCTTGATTTTGAAATGACCAAGCTTGCTCATGCAGATATAGCCCTGGGTATGGCATGGCATTCTAGGAAGAATCCAGCCATTGATTGGAAAAAGCACGTATATCAATTCAAGATGAATGATGTGCTTTATGTCTTGCGAGGTGAAAAAGATATACCTCAGGGACCGTTGGTTTCCATGATGGAAATTCGAAAAGCTCAAGTAGAGTTTTTATTCCTTTGCACAGCATCGGTAGAGCCGGTTGATGATTCTTCGGCTAGCACTGATGTTACGCAAAGTGGTGAGATGGCCAAGCTGGCTAATCTTATAACAGAGGAGTTCTCTGAATGTTTTAGGGATGAACTACCTTATGGGTTACCTCCAGAGCGGAAAGTTCAACATAAGATTGAACTAATCCCGGGAGCAGAACCTGTAAATAGACCTCCCTATAGAATGAGTTTTACTGAAGAGGCGGAGGTGCGTAGACAACTGGAAGAATACCTCAAGTTGAGGCAGATTCAACCAAGTTTCTCACCTTTTGCTTCGCCAGTGATATTAAAGAAGAAAAAGGATGATACGTTTCGCCTCTGTATAGATTACAGAGCATTGAATAATATCACTGCTAAGCACAGGTATCCGATGGCTCGGATTGATGATTTGCTAGATGCATTACATGGAGCCGTGATTTTCAGTAAGATAGATCTTAAGTGCGGCTACCATCAAATCCGGATTAGAGCCGAGGATGTGCATAAAACCGCTTTCAGAAGCAGGTTTGGTCATTTTGAGTTTTTGGTAATGCCCTTTGGACTTACCAATGCTCCAGCGACCTTCGTCATGCTTATGAACGATTTACTACGTCCGTATATCGGAAAGTTCGTAGTACATTTTATTGACGATATCCTGATATTCAGTAAAAGTCTTACTGAGCATCGTGAACACTTAAGAGTAGTGTTCAGTACTTTGAGGAAAGCCAGTCTTTATGTAAATAAAAAGAAAACTATACTGTGTATGGTTAGGCTTGAGTATTTAGGATTCATAATTACTTCACAGGGGGTAGAAATGGATCCGAAGAAAGTGGCTGCGATACTAACTTGGCCAATCCCTCAAAGTCTGACCGCGTTGCGATCATTCTTGGGATTTGTCCAGTTTTATAGATGGCATATCAAAGGATATTCCGGAATAGTATCGCCATTGACTGATCTGACCTCAGATAAAGTACCTTTTATTTGGGGACAGAATCAACAAGAAAGTTTTAACACCATAAAACAAGCTGTGGTCATAGGACCGGTGTTAAAAATAGTTGATCCCCAGAAACCGTTGTTCCTAGAAACCGATGCAAGTGGCATTGCGGTAGGAGCAGTTCTCCTTCAAGAGGGAAGGCCAGTAGCCTTTGAAAGCAAGAAGCTTTCTCCCTCTCAAAGGAATTCGCCAACTCATGAATTGGAGTTGTATGCTGTTATCCATGCTTTGAAAACATGGAGGCATTATTTGTATGGTTCAGAGTTTTATGTGGATGTGGATCATGATACTCTGAAACATTTTTGTAAACAGCCTGACTTGAGGGGCCGCCAAGCTAGGTGGGCAGAGCTCATGCAGGGATTTAATCTAACGATTCGGTACCGAAGAGGAAAAGACAATAAGGTTGCTGATGCGTTGTCTCGCATTATGCACAACCTGAGTTTCACGGTATTAGAGAGTGCTCTAATGATCGAGATAAGAGAAACTCAAAAAGTGAACGAGTTTGTCCAGAGTTTGTGGCCTAAAGCTCATGTGTTAAAACCCGAGGAAAGTGAAAAGGATGACCCGGCATCTAGAAAAGGCCAAACTTATGCAAGATATACCATAAGGGATGGTATGCTAGTTAGAAATGGCAAGGTTGTAGTACCTAGTCAGAATGATCTCAGGCAGAGGGTCATTCGACAATGCCATGATAGCCCCTGTGCGGGACATCCAGGGGTCGAGAAGACATATGATCTCGTGAAACGAGATTTCTTTTGGCCAAAGATGAAAAAGCATATTCATGAATACGTGACACAGTGTTTCTCGTGTCAGGTAAGTAAGGCCGAGCGGGTGAAGCCACCCGGACTTTTACAGCCCTTGGAAATACCACTAAGTAAGTGGGAGAGCATTTCCATGGACTTTATTATAGGGCTGCCTACGACACAAGGAGGGTATGATTCTATCCTTGTGGTGGTTGATCGTCTAACCAAGATGGCTCACTTCATTTCAACTAGAGAGTCTGTTAGTGCCCCACAAGTGGCGGATTTATTTATTAGACATATATTTCGTCTACATGGATTGCCTAGATCCATAGTGTCAGACCGAGATGTCAGGTTTACCGGTCAATTTTGGACGGCGGTATTTGAGACACTAAGGACTGAGTTGGGAATGAGTAGTGGGGATCATCTTGAGACGGATGGTCAGACGGAGAGAGTCAACCAGACTTTAGAGGATATGCTGAGGGCATATGTGTCATTGAGGCAACATACGTGGGACAAGTGGTTGCCATTGTTGGAGTTTGCCTACAATGATAGAAAACATTCCTCTACCGGGTTCAGTCCATTTGAGCTGAACTATGGTTATAGACCAGCCAATCCAACTATAGTTGGAGTACCTCAGAGAGTGCCTAGTGCCGCGAACTTTGTGGTTCAGATGCGGGAGATGCTAGCACTTGCGAGAGCTAATATCCGCCAGGCTATGGATAGAGCCAAGGTGTATGCGGATGAAAACCGATCTATAAGGGTATTTAAGGAAGGAGAAAAAGTTTTTCTCAGAGTTCCTTCGCACTCGAAGTCGTTGACTTCAGGAGAGTGTGCTAAATTATCACCTCGATACTGTGGGCCGTGGTTAATTCTAAAGAGAATAGGCAGTGTAGCCTATAAATTAGAATTACCACAGGGGTGTAAGGTGCACCCGGTTTTTCATGTTTCGCGCTTAAAGAAATTTTTGCATACTGGTGACTCACTAATCGAAGGTGTGGTTTTGTTTCAGGAGATAGAGGATATTGCAAGGCGCAAACCAACAAGAATCCTTGACCGAGGAACGATGCAAATACGAAATCGGAAGATACCCACGGTGTTGGTTGCATGGCATGGTCAGCGCATGGTCAGCCTCTATCCGAAGCTACCTGGAAATCCGTATATCAGTTGCGGAGAGTGTTCCCAGATTTTATCATCGAGGACACTGATGTCTGAAGAGGGGAGGATTGTTACGCTCTAGCCGAGGTAGCATGACCTCGGAAGAATCAGTCGACATTTCCCTTAAAGGATCTATCTTTGTAATATATGTGTTTGCGCTTCATGTAAATGATCAGGAGGGATTTAATGTCAAGGTCCTAGGTGAGGGCTGATAGCACCGGACTAGGTAGATCTAAGGCCAAGGGCCTAGTGCAATGATTGTGCCTAGGGGCAAAGGAATTAATGCATCCCAAGAGAGGGGTGGAATGTTACATTAGCAAGGCCCTATATGGATGACATGTGGCATCTAGATCTATCTAGGGAATTGGGGCTTGTTGAGGCTAGAGAAGAGAAGATTATTATTCACGTAGATTTTTGGAACGAAGATCTCTGCTTGCTTGTTAGCCTCAGCGAGATATGGCTGGGAGGATATACAAGGTGCTACTCCCGTGATACGAAGTAGAGAACTAGATTATGTGTTTGACAGCCAAGGCATGGGCATCTCTGTCTTCCCAAGCTTCGAGCTCCTCTCTGTCTACTGCCATGACTATCTCCCCTTGCCTATCCACCATGTCCTTTGGCTTTGCCTCCACTCCCGTGGTCAGCTTCCACAACTTCCGAGCCACTAAATGCCTCCGGATCTTAACTTTCCAGATCGGGTAGTTGGTCCCGTCCAGTTTCCCAGACTCTCCAAAGTTAGGGATAGTGAATGAGAGAAAACTGGGAGAGAAGGAAGGGAGAGCAGGGGCTGAAGAGGCTGTAGAGATTGACATCTCTGATGTTTATACCACATAGTAAAGTCAATTTCAGTAGACCAGAACTCTGAACGCGCCTAACTGAACCTGAGTCACCCTCCTTCTCGCAAGGGCACAATCCTCCAGACGTGGAAGTCGATTCCCAAGAGCTTCTGAATCAGGGTCGTCCTTCAGCAAGGTCCCTGCCTTCAGGCTCCCACACCTGTGAGCCTCCTACTTGGGCTCTGATACCATGTTAGAAATTACCCAACAGACGGTACGCACAGCGGAAGACTGATAGTAATGCTCACGAGCTCACACAGTGTGCATGTCGGGTGTGGAATCACAAACTTCTTAACTTATGTGCATAAAATAGATGTGCAGACTCATCAATAGACAATGAAGCAGCCAGATAGAGAAACCACCTTAATAATATATTTCCGTCCAAAGCTATGAACACAATACAAAATAGATAGATCCAGAGTCCCACCAATGGTGTGGTCCTCTGATCTTACCACAAGGTCCTTCTCCTATCTGCCGGCTATCTCTAGACTCCAGCCCGCGTGCTCCACCTCGAGCTTCTGTAGACTATTCGTCTAGATCCCTTCCACCTTGCTGTCTTTGCACCAGCCTAGGTGGGCAGCACTCTGAGCTAGGTCTGCAGCTCTACAGCCCACTTGAATCCTCCTAGATAGAGGCCCACAGGTGCCTGTTCTGCTGCTCCTTCTGCTCCCTGAACTGCTACTGCAAGTGATGATAGATGAGGCCAAGAGCCTCTGCTTTTATAGGCCCCAAGGGGCTGGCAAAAACACCGACCAGCCTGCAGCAAACTGGCCGACCAGTCTGTGGCTGGTCCAGCCCTATAAGGGCTCACAACCCGGGGCCTTTTGGGCCCACACTTCTAGGGCCTTTAGCCCTCCAATCAAGGCAGGGGCCCAGCCCTATATAAGGCATGCCACTGCCCACTGGCAGCCCCATTTGCTGCTCCGCCTGGCCTCCATGTGGCCGACCTAATCTGCTGGTCTGCCCCGCCCTTCTACGCCATCTCTTCTGCCAGACAGCCCGCCATGCAGGCGCTTTCAGCCTGCCTATGCTGCCACCTGTGTGCCTCTTTTGCAGGCCCATCCATTCATGTTTTCCGAACTTGGTCGGGCCCGAGTGATCTTCCACTGAAGATGGGCTTCTACAGAGATCACTTCTTACATATCACAACGGAGGGTTTCATGATCCACCAGGATACACGCAGATTCACCTACCCCACTCGCTGAGGATCTCTCTTGGGCAGTTCCGGGTCTCTTCACACAATCAAGAGTGGCAGAGCAGAGCGGATACCCAGAGAGAGGCACATATGCACACTGTGTGACATGCAAGAGGTTGAGACAAAGGAGCATTTCATCTTCAGGTGTCCTGTTTACTATGAGATCCAAGGGCGTTTCTACTGCCTCTTCAGAGATAGTTATGGGGTTTTGGTGTAGGCCATCTTCTCCCAGTTCTAGTGATGCCCTATAGGCCCTGGTATGTGCCTTGTAAGCATTGGTATAGGCACTTAGTTTATTGTGTGCCTTTTATGCCACATAGGACACTTAGTCCTATGTGACACCTAGGACACTTAGTCCTAGGTCTAGGTACAAGTACTATGTACTTTGTTTTTACACACTACTCTAGTTGATGTGACGGCTGAATCTATCGACTCTTTGCACCTTGCACTTGCTCTTTCATCTGACGATCCTACAATGGTATCAGAGCTCAGATTTGCTTTTGTCCCCGGACCTTCATTGCTCCCCGCACCGCTTTTCCGTACAGTCTGTACAGATAGGTACGGATCCCGTACGTCTTCTCTCCAGCTGCTGTCCAAGGATTTCAGAGCCTTTTCGTCGCCACAAAGTGCCTCATTGCTGTTCCCAGGCTGAGGCGACTGCTTGTAGGCTCCAGCTGCAGCATTTTCGAGGTCCTCTGCAATACCCATGGCCATCTATTGTCACTTTTGTACTGCAGATCCAGGCGCCTAGCTCCCACGACCTCAACAGCCTCAGATCCAGGCGTCCAGTTCACATGACCTCTTCAGAGTCATCTGCAGGAGGCGTCCTGCTATCGCGACCTGCTCAGAGACCTCCACAGGAAACACCTGCAGCCACGCATTTATTTCGAAGCGCCTGAGGGCAGTTCCAGTTACACTCCAGCCATTTTTTGCGCTTCGACCTGCTGCAGCAGCTCCGTAGTCTGTTATAATCTACCTACAGAGGTCTTTTAAGTTTCAGCTTTAAGTTCAGAGGACCAGAAGCTGATTCACAAACAATATTTGCAGTCTTTTACTGTTTTTGACAGTTTTTACTGTAAAACCCTAATTTCCAACAGAAAATTTAGGGCTTTTGACATTGGACCTTCAACCTGTCAATACAATACTTTGGACAAGGTTGACAACTGAAATCCTTCCAAAAATTGAAGTTTTCAGTTCATTTCAGGTTCAGGACTGTCACAATGTGCCACGTCATCACTCAAGTCGACAAAATTTGGGGCTTTTGTGTTGGGAGCTCAATTTCAACTGGTGTTTGGGATAGTAAATCATACTTTTGCAGTTTAAAGCCTTGAGGCTATACATTCGGTCCGATTATCAGACATTGAGTCTTTTCTATAGGACACTGAGTCAGATTATCATACATTGGGTCACATTTGCAAAAATCTCAGCAAAATTTGGGGCTTTTCTGCATTTGCCCTCTTTTTGGCCTATTTGCCCTCATTAAATTTGGGGCTTTTGCCAAATTTGCTGTTTTTTGCAGTGAACATTGTATGACACAGTCACATTTGGGTCAAATCTGCATTTGCCCTTTGATTTGGGTTGATAAAAAGGAAGTTTAATTGCAGGTATTTGCTGTCATTTTTGGACAGCCAGCTCTTGCAATGATAGCCTTGAGGCTTTTGGGTTTTCAGGTCTTTTTCAGGGTATCCCATTTGCAATGGCTGGCAACAATCAAGATCTATTTGGCATTCTTCGTGAAGATGATAAGTTGGATGGCACCAACTATCCGCGATGTGGTCTTATCTCATGAAACATATTCTTGTTGCAAAGCATTTGTGGAATATTGTTTTTGGGGTTGATCTGAGGCCAGCCAATGCTACAATGGTTGCCTCTACTACTGGTCCCTCTGGAGGGGGTACTCCTCCTGATGCCTTATCTTCTAGCACTCCTGCTACTGCTCCCCCAACTCAGGAACAATCAAGATGGGATGCAAGAGATGCGAATGCACATTCCTGTATTGCTTTATCATGCAAGAGAATCATTTTGCATTTTTTAAAAGACAGTTGCAGGAAGTCAGTATGAATGAAGGTGATTCTATGGATGCATATCTGACAAAGGTAAAGGACCTCATGGAACAACTTGCCAATATTGATGAGGTGGTGCCAAATTCTCAGCTTGTCAGTACCACATTGAATGGATTGCCAGATACATATCAAGGGTTTGCTACAACCCTTCGGTTAGTGGCCATGGGTAATCCAAACCACTACTCTTTTGATCAGCTTGTCACTTTGCTTTTGCAAGAAGAGCAAAGTCGTGCTAATAGACAAGCCATTATTCCTCATCATGCATTTGCTTCACAGCAGACAGGAAGAGGCAAGGCTTCCAAGCCTATGGGCAAGCCTAAATTTGCGCATAGCAGCTGCAATTCCTCCCATGCATCTAAAAATACAGCAAATAAGTCAAAGAAGAAAAGATGCAACTATTGTCGCAAGCCTGGACATGACATTTCAGAATGCAGAAAGCGCATTGCTTCGGAGAAAAAGAAAGCAAGATTGACAATTAATGCCTCACATGCAATTGAATCCCACGAGCCAGTAGATGCTTCACATGCACATGCTCTCCTGGATGATTGGGCATGGGCTGTCCATTTCTCATTTGATCCCTCCAAAGTTGATGCACTCTTTTACTTCTAATGATGCTCAGTCTTGGTATTTTGATAGTGGTGCTTCCACATCTTGCAGACAGTTGTTTCATTCTTTAGCTGATGCACCTCGAGGGGGAACTATCACATGTGCTAATAATGCTTCCTATGCTGTAAAAGGAATTGGAGATGTGCAGCTCACATCCATTTCAAGCCATCCTGTCACTTTAACAAATGTTCTCTTTGTGCCTGGAATTGAAGTCAACTTGATTTCAATTTCAGCAATTGCCACTTCAGGTTTCAGAGTGATTTTTTATGGCTACAGATGCCTAGTTTATGATCTTCGTGATGACAATGCCATAGTTATCACTGGCACTTTGCAAAAGGGGCTTTATCACCTTGATCATCACTCAGCTGCACTTTCTATTGAAGCATTTGCTATTTCAGATTCATAGCTTGCTGAAACTCATCTTTGACATGAGAGAATGGGTCATCTCAATTATAGAGCTCTTGCAAAGCTACATTCACAGCAGATGGCTAATGATGTACCTCAAACTCACACCGTTTCCAAACATGTGTGTGAGGGTTGTCTTTTGGGTAAGATGCATCGGTTTCCTTTTCAAAAGAATTGTCCAAAACTCTCACAAAGGAAATTGCAGCTAGTACACAATGATGTCTGTGGCCCAATGAGGACAAATGCCATTGGGGGGTACAAATATTTTATGACTCTCATTGATGACTTCACAAGATATTGCTGGGTATATCCTTTAAAAGTCAAATCTGAAGTGTTCTTATGCTTTCAGAGGTGGCTGAATATGGTTGAGAATCAATCAAGATGCAAGCTTATCACCCTCAACACAGATAGGGAGGGAGAGTATATGTCAAAGGAGTTTGATGCATTTTTGTCTTCACGGGGCATTGTTCACTCATGCACTACTCCTTACACTCCTCAGCATAATCATGTTCCTGAAAGGAAGAACAGGTTTACTATGGAGATGGCCAGATGCATGCTTAAGGCCAAGTCTTTGCCCAATAAATTTTGGCTTGATGCAGTAATGTGTGCCAACTATGTGCTGAATAGATCACCTACAAGGGCATTGAAGACTGCTACACCTTATGAAGCATGGAAAGGCAGGAAGCCTTCACTTTCACACATGAGAGTTTTTGGGTCTCTTGCATATGTTCATGTATCATCTCAGCTGAGACATAAGCTTGATGACAAGGCAATCAAATGCATATTTATTGGTTACAGCCAGGAGAGCAGAGAGTATAGGTTATACCAACCAAATACTGGGAAGATTATTGTCAGTAGAGATGTAATCTTTGCTGAACATTCGGCTTCTCCTCTTGTGGACTGCAAAGCTAAGCCAAGAGTTGACATGTTTGATGCCTTTGACATAGCAGATCTGTTTACAAAGGCACTTCCTCGTCCCAAGTTCGAAGTCTTCCACCAAGCTTTACACTTGGTTCCCTTTGTTACATGATCTGACATACCTTATACATTCATAGGTGGCTATATCCTTTTGGATGAACATGTGCCACCATGATCAGAAAATACCAGGTATTCTGAGACGTTTCCAGAATACTTCAGCAAATACCATGGAGGGGGGTTTGTAAGCCATCTTCTCCCAGTTCTAGTGATGCCCTATAGGCCCTGGTATCTGCCTTGTAGGCATTGGTATAGGCACTCAGTTTATTGTGTGCCTTTTATGTCACATAGGACACTTAGTCCTATGTGACACCTAGGACACTTAGTCCTAGGTCTAGGTACAAGTACTATGTACTTTGTTTTTACACACTACTCTAGTTGACGTGACGGCTGAATCTATCGACTCTTTGCACCTTGCACTTGCTCTTTCATCTAACGATCCTACATTTGGCCCGTTTCCTCTCCTACCCAGACCAACGGTGTTTGGCTGGTTTCATTCAAATCATCAAGAATGGTTCACAGAGATGAAACCACTAGAAGCTCATAAGAATGTCATCTACACAGCAGATAATACACCGAATCTAGTTTAAGGGACAAGCATTATCCCTATGAACAATTTCATTGGTACGAAAGGCTTGGTGAAAGATGTACTCTACGTTCCGAAGCTCAACAAGACCCTCTTGTTAGTAGGTCAAATGACGGAACACAACTACAGAGTCATCTTCGACGGAGATGAATGCACTATCAGAGACAAATCCAAAAGATTTCAGCTAGTAGGAAAAGGAGTCAAGGAAGCACACTTGTACAGAATGCTAGCTACAATACCAAATATGCATGCCATGTCAGCTCAACCGCAACAAATGGACACCACGAGAGGATACTCCGAGCACGAAGACAAGAACAGACTTCTTTCTTGACTAATACCTCTCAGAGCTCTATCACGGAGTTCTTTCTGCCATATCACATAGACCCCCACGAGACGAGACGTCGACATGACCGTGACCCGGAGCCTGTGACCCGACAGCTCAGACAGAGGGTTGACACACAGATCATACTTGGGAACATCCCCTCCTTGTTTCGAGTCGGAGCCCCCAACCGACAGGGGTCACAGTGGCCCTGGTTAGACATAGAGCTACGACTAGGAGACGTACCAGGACTGCACCCTTGAGGGGCCGACAGCGCTCTATTGCTGACCTCATGCCTCCACTGCCTCATCCGTCCTAATGTCCTGTTGATGATGATGATGATGATGTTGATGATGATGCTGAGATTGATATATAGTCGACTATCGACATGACTATGTTGTACTATGTTGTACTTAGGCCATTTTGCATTTTTTGCATTCTGCATTGGTGTGGATGCTCATTTAGTAGCTCCACCACCACAGCTCATTGTATCAGGTTTTTCGCAATCTCATAGACCCATCGGTCTTCCGAAGACTTTGATAACATTGTTTGCCTTGGCTTCCCCCGCACTTGGACACTCAACACCATCACCCCCATCCACAAGGCAGGGGATCCCATGGACCCGAATAACTACAGGACTATCATGATTGGACATGTGATGTCCAAGATCTATGCAGCTGTATTGGATGCGTCGGTCAGCCTATTTGCAGAGATGAGAGGGCTCAGAGCAAAGGGTCAAGCCGGTTTCAAGTGAGACCATGGGACTATGGATCACATACTCACACTCATGAGTGTCATTGAGGAGGCCAGATCACGGAAGGAGAGGGTATATTACTGCTTTGTGGATTTCCGCAAAGCCTTTGACGCAGTACCTCGAGCTCGTCTCATCACACGCCTACAGACATCTGGGCAGTCATGGCACTTTATGAGAGAATCTCAGGCCGAGTTCAGACAGGCGCAGGTTGGACAGATGAGATCTTGAGTACCATAGGGGTCAAACAGAGTTGTCCCTTATCACCAACCCTGTTTGGCCTCTACATCGATGAGCTTGAGACTTTCATGGGGGCGTTCGGAGGGACCGGTTGCTCACTTGCCAGGATCATCATCAGGATTCTTCTTTATACACATGACGTGGCACTCTTGTCGTCCACACCCGAGGGGCTCCAACGACACCTGGATGCACTGCAGGCTTTTTGTTTATCCCATGATTTGGAGATCAACCTTGGCAAGACCAAGGTCATGATCTTTAACACCTCTCGAGCAAACATGCAACGGAAGCATTTCACTTTCGGTGGGTCACCAGTTGAGATCGTATCCTAATACAGTTACTTCGGGGTCATCTTCTCCGGCCCGATTTTCATGATGAGACCAGCGATGCAGGCCAGACTGAGTTAGGGGATACGCCTCACTGGCTTGGCTAGAGAGACAATGCTTCCACTCCCACTTCCAAGACCCTCGGACCAAGGCTCTTCTCTTCGACTCCTTGGTCCGACCAGCCGGTATGCATGGCAGCTGGAGTGGAGAAGCACCAAACTCGGCTTGAATGATGTGATGTGGTACAGACGGTTTCCCCCGGATCATCCGTGAGAGCATGAGGATCTGCAGGCGCTCCACCCGTGCCCACTCTATCTCTAACATGTCAGGCCCTGCAGCCTTTCAGACCATCACATATCTACACCGGGTTAGATCATATGGGGACTGCACATCAGGGAGACAGAGGTTGCCATGGTTGGCTCTCGATTCCTCCATGAGGTTGGCAGCAGAGGGAGACGAGCGATGCTGGTATGCACGGACTCACAGATGGTTTGTGAGACTAGGGTTTCACATCGATAGGATACCTCCTTTTCAGTACAGTTTAGATGCCCCTCCGAAACTCCCACCCACCATCCCGATTGGGCCACACACCAACCAGGTCATTCGAGAGGATCTCTTGCAGCTACACACCTTTAGGACCTGGTTGAAGCCGAGGGAGCTTCCAGTGAAGCTGAGTTTCTACAGAGATTACTGTCTTTGTATTTCAGAGGACGGATTCATCACACCACCGGGGTACACTAGCTTCATATGCCTCACTCACTACGGATCTCCATCGGACAGTTTCGAGTATCATCACACCGCCTCCGCATAGAGAGCGGCAGAGCAGAGGGGATTCCTAGGGAGCATCGCTTATGCATATTGTGCGACTGTCAGGAGGTTGAGTAGGAGGAGCATTTTATTTTCAGGTGCCCAGTGTACTACGAGATCCGAGGTCGCTACCACTGCCTCTTCAGAGACGGCTCTGTGCTCCTTTCCAAATTCCTCGCCTACCCAGATCAGAGATGCCTCGCGGCCTTCATTCACAAGGGGGTCCGACACATAGAGTACTTACTCAGGCGACGGGGCTTGGCCACATCATCAGACACCTCAGAGCAGGATCACAGAGTTCTTCCCATCGAGTGACATTGATCATCCAGTGTCTAGCTGCAGACGTGACAGAGACCCCGACCCGACGACCGCAGTACAACACACGAGACATCGAGGGGACACAGATCACTCTGGGGGACCTCCCGTCATTGTTTAGACCCGGGATACGTCTCACGGGAGTCACAGTGGCTCTGGTCTTGCGTCGAGCCTCGTCCAGCAGACTGAGACGCACAGCACCCCTTGACAGGCACCAACGTCCCATCACCGGCTATGCACCAGCCAGGGCGACATGACATACGTAGGATTCCGCTCCGCTCCAGTCTTTTTATTTTCATTGTTACACTCAAATGTATTTGATTATGTATGATCAGACTTAGGATTCAGCACGGGTGATGATGCTCGTTTCAGTAGCTCCACCCTTACTGTGATTTGTATCAGGTTTTCTTCCAATCTCATATACCCATCGGTCTTCCGAAGACTCTAATAAAATTTCTTTCTTTTTCTCTCTCTCTCTCTCTACATTCTGTTCAGTTCCGCTGCACTTCACATGGTATCAGAGCCACGATTGGCTAGAGACCCGAGATGTGGAGGAAGTGTTACCCAGCAAACAGAGAGGAGGTTTAGGGCTGTTGTTCGAAGGTCTTCGTGAGAAGGATTCTGTGAGGTGTGGACTGTTTGGGAGTCACGGAAGGTAAGCAAACTTTGAAGGATGTTTTCAGATTCAAAAGGAGGCTTTCTCAAGGGCAGGACAGCGAGGTGTGAAGGTCTTGTAGACTCATAGCCTCTTCATCACCTCTCTCCTTCTATCCCATCCATTCTCTCTTCTCATTTTTATTCCCTCTTCACTCCGAGATGTTGACCCTGTCCCAGATGGGTAGAGAGCAAGGCAAAAATTCCAGTTTTTCCCACGTTCCCGATCAACCGTCAATTGGATGAACTCAATTACAATTTTTGGTGGGTCATGATGGAGTCTGTGCTCCAGTCGCATGATCTGACAGACTCCATTTTGGTAGTTGCCAGTCCGGATCCCCTTGCGCCCAACATTGGGATCTTGGAGGAGTAGGAGGCCAAGTCCCTGTCTCAGCTCTAGGACCATGTCAATGCAAGGGTAAGGTCGTTTATCTTTCTTAACTGTACTCTTCAAGTGATTGATTAATCACGTGAAGCACATGACGGTGGCCAAGAGTCTCTAGGAGCACTTGGCGTCCCTGTACAATCGGACCTCTCCCATGAAGAGGGTTTCCTTGGAAGTCCAGATGAGATTGTTGGATCCCAAGAAGCCTTCATCGATACAGGAGCACATCAACAAGTTATAGGAACTCAACAGGAGATCCTCCACACAGGGAAGCAGATATCTTCCGAGGACATGGCCATAACTCTACTGTCAAAGCTATCCTCTCAGTACGGTGCATTCTATTCACCCTTGAATACCAGTGACAGGATGAATGCGTTGACCTGGGAGGAACTGGTCCCAATGGTGCTTGACCAAGAGGAGAGATTTGTAGATCGTACCTATAAAGTCAGCCTGAGGCTTTGGTAGCTGAGCAGAAAGGACAGAAGAAGTTGACAGCTGAGAAACAAGAAGTACTCAAGGTGTCACGTACTTGAAACCGATGTGGCCAAAAAGGTCATCATTGGCGGCAGTGTCCTCAAAGGAACATTCAACAGTGAGAGGACCAGTAACCAGTAGGACAGTGCTACAACCGCTACAACGTTTATTCCAACCTTCTAGTGGCACGCGACAAGATGCACTGCCAGTAGGCTTTCTAGATCCAGATGGAGGACGACGGTACCTGCCCGACAAGTGCAATGACGAAGGAATCGTTGATCGAGGCAGCCTTTCAAGCAGGACCTCGAGCCACAAGGAGTTGTTCCCACTGACTCAGGTGGCAGTATCTTTATGTATTTTGTTTGGAAGTTATGACCTTGAAGATCAACAGGGGGTTTCCTAGTGTTCTGCTGCAGCTATTGTCTGATGAGCTCCTGGAGATCCGGATAGGTCAAAACATTGCCAGTGCGGGAATCAAGACACAATTGATTGATCCTGGAGCACTAAAGTTCATCGATCTGGTGACAGTGTACCAATTTGAACTTAAGAGGGGGCTTCAGAGGGGACTGTATAGCTCTGAGATATAGGTGCCCAGGCAGGGAAGCAGACCTTGTACCGGGGGCAGTATCAGTTGGATTATTGTTTCAGTACCTTCCATTGGAGTGATGTACCAGCACCAGCCGTTGGATTATTGTACCAGTACCGGACCAGAAGAGTGTATCTAGCACCAGTGGCCTCGGAGCAACAGTACCAGGTCTCTAGTGATCGTGCTGAGGCAGTTCATGCAACGAGGGGGCTTCTTCGACAATACCTAAGGCAGTCTGCAGCGACAGAGTATTACACAACGGATTCTTCCAGTTGTTCCCGCAGCATAAACACACCCAGCTCATTGGCACCTATGTTCCATCCAGGAGCAGAGAGGGGGTGTTGGGAGGTCAGCATCTCCTGATGTCACTCTAGAGAGAGAGGGCCCTGCTTGTGGATGTGCCCACCCAAAGAGAGGTTAGGATAGGGTACAGAGAGAGTATTACACAACGGATTCTTCCAGTTGTTCCCGCAGCATAAACACACCCAGCTCATTGGCACCTATGTTCCATCCAGGAGCAGAGAGGGGGTGTTGGGAGGTCAGCATCTCCTAATGTCACTCTAGAGAGAGAGGGCCCTGCTTGTGGATGTGCCCGCCCAAAGAGAGGTTAGGATAGGGTACAGAGAGAGGGCCTTTGCTTGTGGGTGTGCTTGCTGCTCGTGAGGGTAGTCTCGTCAAAGGCAGATCTACCTACCTAGAGGGTGTGCTAGAGGGCTGCGCATGTTCCTAGGAGGGGTGCGATCAATGCTAGCTAGGTCCAGGGCACATGTGGGCATGTTTGTGCCACAATGGCAGCCCGTTGGCTGCGCCTAATCAGGGCCAGGCTAAGGGGCATGTGTGGCTATCTATAGGGCAAGATACCAGGACCCAGCAGCCCCTTTTATAGGTTGTTCGGCGGTCGGCCCTTGTGGACATGCCAGGTCGGCCCATTAGTCAGAGTAAGTCAGCCTCTAGGCAGGGGGGGCCATCCCCTTGTAGGGCTGCCTGGCAGCCCAATGTACAGCAAGAGGAGTCGGCCCCTAGGGCTGTGGGTCAGCCCACATTGCAGGCTGGTCGGCCCCCTAGTATGCAGACCGACTAGGGAGGGGCTGGGGCTATGTAGGCCCCCCCTCCTTTCCTCTCATTTCATCTCAGTAGTGGAGCATTTTTTCCCTATCTACAGCAGAGGCTTTCCCCACCGCTTTGGGGGTTTTTTCTGAGATCACTTGCAGTTCTCTCATCTCTCTCTCCTTTCCACTTTGGTATTTGTGAGGTTGGCTGTCTCTCTCTTCATTTCTGTTCAATTCCGCTGCACTTCTCACAAGAAGAAGTACTAGTGCACTACAAATTCCCATGACCAGTTCTAAAGATGCTTCCTACCAATCACCTCCATTTTAACTTAGGTTTCTTTACAAATGTCAAGCTGCTTCAAATTACTGACGTTTAGTCTTCATGTTCCAAGAATCATTGAAGATTCCCAAAAAATAAAGTGCTTGCATACTTATTTTGCATTGCTGTAACAATAAGTTTAATCATGTAAGAGCTGACCTCCTCTGCAATACTATTGCGAATCCTTCGTTGCACAGATGCCTTCACTTGATTTTGAGATTGTATCTCCTCATGAGTGAATCTACAGACCATCCACGAGTTTTGATGATGCATTTAAAAAACAGCACAACGTCAGCAACACCATAGCTATAAAAGAACCAAAAATCATTTGGTGGGCACATATTAGTTAATGGACACAAAAGTGACTGATCTGATCAAAGATTCATATACAAAGGAGTGAAAAGATGTGGAAAAGGAAAGAAAAAGGGAAGGTAAAAGCTGTGAGGGAAAACTGGTACCTTTGTATTTTTTCCAATACAAATGATTTTAGCACATGTTCATCACATTGGCATATAAGCTCGAGCTCATATAAGCTATTATAACAATCTTGAAGAAAGTTGCAATGTCCTTATAAATTTAGTGAAGATCCCCCCCCCAGCAATTCAGCTTTGTTTAATGAACCTCAGGCACCGATCTATTTTACAATCCAGTAACCTTGCACAAGGCAGCTCTAAAGTAGAATCCAACACTAGCTAAAAGATGAGATGCAAGCTGCTCAAACGAAGAGGAGGCAAGGGAACCAAATGGCTCAAGACAAAAGCCTCAATGGAGAACATGCTCAAGCAACAAAAGACGAAGAGCGAGAGAAAACAAGTTTCTCTAGCAACTCTTGCAACAAAGAATGGCAAACACATGCTCATCTTTAATATTAAACTAAGTACTAAACTTCACAGGATACAATGACAAATCCAAGCCATTGGCCATCCTCTCTTGTGTAAGTCAATTCGATAGCTATTTTGAAGTGTACCCAAAAGATAAAGATCAAGAAATATCTCCTTGCTTCCATGAATCTCATATTGAAGCTATTACTTGGTGGGCCACGAACTCAATATGGCCATTAAAAGTTCCTTGTACTCCCTTTTGGACTCATGAATGCTCCTACGACATTTCAGCAGAAGATGAATGATATCTTTCGAGGTTATCTAGAGAAGTTTGTGTTCATGTTCTTAGATGATATTATGGTATACAGTCATACTCTCAACGACATGTGGGGCATCTCGGATTGTATTAGCGATACTAAGGCGTGAGAAAGTGTATGCGAAGGAGTCTAAGAGTGAGGTCTTTCCTAAAGAACTCCTATATCTTGGACATAAGATTTCCCGAAAGGGCATGAGCACAGATCATGAGAGGATCCAAAAGGTTTTGGATTGACCTGTTCCTTAGACAATAAGGCACCTTTGAGGATTTATTGTCTTTCTTAAGAAGTCAATGAGGGTTATTAAAGCCAACCATTCCTTTGACGAACCTCCTTAAGGACATGTCCAACAGTCGTATTCTTTGGAATGAAAAGCTTGATGAGGCTTTCCAAACTCTCAAGCTTAAGGTGAAAGAATCATTGTATTAGCTTTACCGGATACTAGCTAATCATTCATGGTCAAGGCTAATGCTAGTAACTAGCACAACTTTATTCCAAGAGGACTGACTTGTACCTTTTGAGAGTAAAAAGCTAGATGATACTCAGGTTCGGTGGCATACTCAAGACAAGGAATTATATGCAATTATCCACGCATTGAAACTTTCTTTATGGATCCAAGTTTGTTGTATTGACAAGCTGTGAGTCTATCAAGTACATCTGCGATAGGCCTAAGTTGAGGGGAAGAAAGGCACGTTGGGTATCGAAACGGCAACTTGATTGACATGGAGATTAGGTATCGAAAGTTGAAACAACAACTTGAAAAAGATTGACAATGCTTCGAATCGCATTGGTGAGGTAAACTCTATGAGTTTTACCAAACTTGGACCTAACCTTTGTGATTCCTAAGTAAAACCAATAGTCATTTTTGTCGGTATTGGCAATAGATCCATATAGAGCCCATGGATTACACCATTTGTTCACGTGACGCGTGGGCAATTCTACATTCGGAACGGTTTGCCGTTTCAAATGGAGACGTTTGTGTTCCCAATGACGCTGAGGTTAGGAGGAGAATCCTATTTGAATGTCATAAGGTGCCGACTACAGGTCATCCGAAAATTCAACAAACCTATGACTTAGTAAAATAGACGTTTAACTAGCCTAAGATAAGGCCGAGATTACTGTCTATGTAGTAAAATGCCAACACTGGTAAATAAGGCAAAACACCCAAAGGCTGGACGGATGTTGCATCCTCTAGATATCCCTAGAAGTAAATGGGAGAGTATTTCCATGTACCTCATTGTAGGATTACCACGAGCTCATCGAGGGAATGATGCTATCTGGGTAGTGGTAGATAGGTTTGACAAAGATGGCAAGACGTTTACCTACCAAGACAACGTGAAGACTGGTAAGCTAGCTCACGGGTTTGTTGAGCAATTGTCTAGGTTATATGGGTTGCCTTGTGACACAGTCAGTGACAAAGATTCGACGTTCTCTCGACAACTCTGGCAAGAAGTGTTTCCGGAATTAGGAACTACTTTGATTATGAGTTCCGCTGATCATCCCAAGTCTTATGGGCAAACAAAGAGGGTGAATCAAATCTTGGAAGATATGCTTTGACCATGCCTCTCCAAGAAGCCATCTGATTGGGAAAACTATATCTCAATGGTGGAATTTGCCTATAATAGTACCAAGCATACAACTACTAGTTACAATCCGTTCATGCTTATGCACGGGATATCAACCCAAGATTGCTGAACATGTGGGAAAAGGCCTCTCCCCGTGTAGCACACAAGGAGCTGATTGGAGATGCTTGCATAAAATGCAAAGACCCCATTGATCCGATGTGCTAAGAAGCCCAGTCACTGCATGGAACTTTCTGGGATGGCCCAATCACCTTGTTAAGCCCTTCTAGAAATCCAAGAGAATGATTGCGAGGGGCTAAGACTCCCGACAAGCCCAATCAGTGGTAGACAAGAAAGTGAAGATGTTGTCAAAGATGCCCTGCCCAAGATGCCCTACTCCTAGACAAAGGCAGTCTACGTGTCATGAATGAGATGGGAAACAAGCGCAGGTGCAGGCTCAAAACATTGGCTAAGATCGTGTAGGCAGCACAGTCATCGGTTTCCACTGGCAAATGTCAGCCTATTCCCTAGGAAGGCTCAAGGCCTTGGCTAACATCTTGTAGGCGGTGTTCAAAAAAGTGATCAGGGTTGAATGGCTCACAGCACCATAGCACCACATCCTATTCTTGCCCTCGCCACACCCTGCTCAAGATGGGGCGACGCTGAGCTTCTTGCTCAACACTGCCCCCCTCTCTCTCCTTCGCTCGGCCCTATGCTTGACGTTCCCCCCTCTAGCATAGACCTGCTTGACGTTTCCCCCTTCTCCCCTAATTGCCTGGCTCAAACTCGAAAGGAGGGTGGTAATTTCTCGCCATTCAGCCCTAGGCCACTACATTGGATGGCACAATACCAATCTTGTCAATCTCCGGAGGGAGCCAGTTTGTGACATCAAGTTCGGGAGCTTGTTGCAATGACATTGTCGCTCAATTGGTTGGAGGTGCCCTCTTCTACTGCATCCAGTTCAAGAGAGTAAAGAGGAAAGGACCTCGACCCATTTTTCTCTCGTCAATGTTTCAAGTTTCTTTTTTTAGCATGGTTTTCACTAATTGCTCCTACAAAATAGTTTCTAGCACATGTGTTTTATATGATGGAGGAAAGCAGGCCATTGTTTGTTCCCTCAAATTGTTTCTAGCAATTCATGCAAGCATGAAGGAGGTCCAATACAATGCAGGTTTTCGAAGGCTAGACCTTTTGAGGCAAGATAGTAGTAAGGAGCCGGCTTTTCTTGAGCTCTTCGTTGGCGTGTAGGATTGGGATTGATCTCTATCTCCCACCTCTTGAGTAGACTATGCGAAGTTATGGATTGATATTTATCTTTCCACCTCTGGTGTAATTGTTTTTTGGGGTTTTCGAGGAGGATTGGGATGGAAATAGCTCTCCCACCTTTGATGTAATGATTGTAGTTCAATAAGTGTTATTTTGAATGTCCTCTCTTCAGTAAAAAGGTGATCGATCGCCGCTGATCGTCCTCTGCTCTTGGGGTTAAGGCATTTCCATTTGCCGGAAAGAGAAGAGGGCATCTGCCCTGAATCAAATACCCCCAGGGATGCAAGGCGAAGTGGAGTACCTATCAAGCCCCAATATTGTCAAAAGAATACAGACGAGAGTCCAACTTCTCTTACCCCAACGGAAGGTCCTTCAAGACCTCAAGCATCTCAGTATTTTAAAACGGGCCTGCAACTTGCTCATCATGGGCCTTGTGATGACCAAGGGAACACAAGCCCACACCTCCTCTTAAGCAGCCATTACCTCAAGCGTGGCTGCCTCCACTTGGAACATCTACTTTAGAGGGAGGTATCATCTCCAAGGTCTCTCAACAGTTCATATCACATGACTTGTTTTATCCCTCAGACACCAGAGCTGTGCCCCTTCTTATCGCAATACAAGTGTGTTTTTTGTGACTACCTGTATTGCAGGGCTGTATCCTGTTTGTTCTTGTTCTCCTCCTATTTACCCACTGTAATGCTACTGATTGCACCTAGGTACTGCTTACATATGCCTCATCCCATCAACAATGCATAGTGTCAAGCACTCTGCAAAATAGATTAACGCTATCATGTAGGTGCCTGCAAGCCTAGAAACAAACAAGGTAATGTAATGGTGATTGATATGACTGGTTTGCTCAATTCGATGGGTTGCCTTAGCCTAGTTCACATAAATGCTGCAAGCCTTTCCCCTCTCTTTCCCTATGCTCTCACACAAGATGGGGTCCTAAATGAAAAGTATTGAAAGTCTATTTGATTGAGGTCAATATAGTGCATAACATGTGGACCCCCAAAATTCAATGTTGAATGTGAAAAGAAATTAGACTGTGGAGTCCCCCTTTGACTGCCATGTGGTATTGCAGTATTCTCTTGCCTTGTCTTCTATGTTTTTCTCTTCTCTTAGAGACATACATCACATCCCGCTCTTAGAGGACCGCGCTGCCTTTATCACACGGTCTCTCCATGAGGCTGCCCTACACACTTTTCCACGCACCACTTGATCCACGCGCCCCCACCTCTTGGCTCGGTACCCTGCAATAGCTGGTACGATGACAAGTGTAAGGCTTTACGCCAACAACTCCGACTTAAAACCAAGCGTCATCTTCGAAGAGAGGCAAAGACAATATGTGAGTACCACCGCCTAGTTCGCTGGAAGAAGCAGGAATTCGTCCACCAGAATGAAGAGAGTTACTAAACATTTTGTTGAGTAACAACTCTAAAGACGTCTAGCGGAGGTTCCTCGAACGGAGAGCCTCATCCCCTCTCACAGACACAAAAACATGGCACTCCTACGCATGAAAGTTATACAATGTACCCAACTAACCAAGACCCGACCTCACATGTATCTCGCACCACTTCATGCACGCTCTTCACAACCAATGGTGTCAAACATGCAACTCGAAACCTTCGCAACGACTAAACGAAAGATCATGAGGGCCTACGCACTGAGTTCAATGCCTATGGGATAGATACCCTGGCCCCGATCCTAGCAAATCTCTTCAACGAAGCAGTGTGCGTTGGCTTTCCACACACTTGGACCCTTAGCACCATCACACCCATACACAAGCCACGGGAACCCATGAGTCCAGAAAACTACACGACCGTTATGAGTGGACATGTTATGTCCAAGATCTATGCCTCGATACTTGAAGCAAAGGTTAGCCCGTCCGCATAGCTTCGGGGTCTCAGAGCCATGGGTAGGCGGGGTCAAACAAGGTTGTCCATTATCATTGACTTTGTTTGGCCTCTACATTGATGAGCTTGAGACCTTTATCGAGACCCTAGGAGGGACTGGTTGCTCTCTAGCCGGATCATTGCTCTAGATATTGCTATATGCAGATGATGCGGTCCTACTATCCTCCACTGTACAGGGGCTTCACCAACATCTTGACGCACTACATACCTTCTGTGAGACACACGACTTAAAGGTCAACCTCGATAAAACCAAGGTTATGATCTTCAACACATCCCAGGCAGCCATGCACAGACTTTGGATGGGTTGCCAATGGAGGTAGTTGCATCCTACACCTACTTGGGCATCCTGTTCTCCAGCCAATTTTCACGATGCGACCAACACTACAGGCTCGACTGAGTAGGGGGTACGCTGCACTAGCCAGACTCGATTGGGCAGTTCTGGGTCTCATCAAACCGCCTCCATATAGAGAGTGGTCGAGCGGAGGGCATACCCAGAGAGGGCCGCACCTGTACTCTGTGCAATTCATGGGAGGTCGAGTCAGAGGAGCATTTTGCTTTCAGGTGCATAGTGTACTACGAGATCAGAGGTCGGTACCACTGCCTCTCAAGAAATGGTTTCGGCTCCCTACGCAGTCTCCTATCCTACCCAGACTAGCAGTGCTTGGCAGCTTTCATACATGAGGCCGTTCAGCACAAGGAGCGTTTGCTCAGAGCGCGTAGGGGAGACCAGGGCACACATCGAGACATTCCTCAAAGTATGATCACTGAGTTTTTCCAACCAGATAGTTTTGATTGGAAGGGCTCACAGAGACGACAACCACAGGGACCAGCTAGAGCTAGAGACACGTTAGACCTGCCACCGTACTAAGGCACGGATCATGCTAGGGGACATTTCCTCAATGTTTGACCGACCAAATCCACAACCCATGGGAGTGACTGTGGCACTTGTTCACAGCAAGGCTATAGCCAAGAGACCTCAACGGGTTGTACATGCCGACAGCCGCCAGTGCCCTATCACAGGATTTTTGCCCCTGTAGCACCCTCACACACCGACGCCGGACTATATAGCCAACGAATCCCTCGTGGAGTAAAAATGTAGAAAACTCCTACAAGCCAAGCCTTGCAAAAATGTGCGCGCCTCGCGACAATCGCCCTAGAGCCCGGGGTCCCATGCTCCCAGGTGAAGCGCAAGGTGTAGATGATATCCTGCCAGATGGTGACCAAGGTAGCCAAGGGTGGAACTAGATGCTCGCCCATCACTAGGCTACAACGAGCAACCCAAATGTTCCATGTCGGGATACTGGCTACTACCTCCCACATGCTATCCTCCGGAGGGAGATGAGGATCTGGGCTATCAGGAGGGACCACCTCATGGAGCTTTATCCTCTGAATGCTCTGACCCTGTATCCGGTAAGCTGGAGAGACCTCATCAATTTGGAACGCGTGACCTCCCTCAATCAACCAAGCCACCATCCCCCAGGTGTAGTCCCTCTGAAGGCTCTGCATGCGGATCATAATCCTGAGGGCTCCTATCCAGATCCTCGCTGCGCTACGACAACTCCAGAGGCAGTGAGGGATCGTCTCCAAAAATCCAACAGAGCAAACAGTGACACTACCCCTCCACCCGCATCTGCTCCAACCACGGGCCAATGGGCAAGCCTCCGTGGGCAGCCAACCAAAAGAAGTAGGAGATCTTCCTCGACCACAAACTGGACCATAATGCGTCCAAAACCTAGAACAAACCTCCTGGGGCACCCCTCTGGGCCACCCAATGCCTCTCCCTCGAAGGGGTCCAAATCAAAGAGTTCATCTGAACCCTCGTACCAATCCGTGTGGTGTAGAAAAAGAAGGGCACCTCGTCCACCTACTCAACGAGGCCAATCCTAGAGGGCCAAAACCACTCTCCCGGATCCCACTGGACCTCCCTCAAGGGCCTACTCTCCCAAAGCCAAAGGCGCCATCTTGGGGCATCCTGCTCTGGGATGTTGGGAGGATCAATGTGCCACTCCTTCCCCAATCCGCTCACCACTCTGATCATCTACCAATGAATCCCATCCAAACTCCCATCCATCTCTGGGTCTCTCTCGGTGAGTGCTTGAAGTAGGCCTCCAGGTCCCACATGGAAAAAACCAGGCTGCGTGCTGCCTCGCTGCACCATCATCCTCAAGGGGACCCCACTCTGAGAAAACTGACCCAACCATCTGCTATCCATCCACACACGAAGTCCCTCCCACCAAGACTCACGGATGGCTACATCAATCTCCCTCATCCGCTGCCCTGCCCCTAGCATATGTGCTAAGGCTCCAAGCCTCGCCTCTGCCTTCATGGGTAATCTGCTCCATCTACCAAAGGAGCAGGCCGGGCCACTGCCCCATTATGCCCAACCAATGTGAGTCCCTTGCCCAAGCAAACCCCCATCCTCTCCGGGTGCCAAATGAGGGGCTAACGCTCGAACTCCTCTCTGCAATGGTACTGAGCATGGATGAGACCCCTGTTAATCTCTGCCAGACCCTATGGAGGCTCCTCATCAAGGGGGAACCCTTCCCTGTAAGGGGACCTCTAAGAAGATCCATCTGTGTAAAAGTTGCCACTGCCCCCCAGTACGTGGGGTGTTCCTAAGCAGCCCTCGCTATAAGAGGAGCTTCCAAGGCTTTGCGCTCGGGGTGAGGCCACACACAACCAACTTGCCCAAGAGGGCTCTGCTCTGCATCTCCGGATCAATGATACCCAAGCCTCCCAATGCCTGCAGCATGATCATTGTCTGCCAAGCAACCCGGACTCTAGTATTCCTCGTGCCGTCCAATCCTGCCCAAAGGAAATTCCGAACCAACCATGAGAGTTGCCTAATGCACCCTCTGTGCAAGCACCAACAGGAGGCAATATACCAGGCCGTGGCAAGGACGACTTGGTTTGCCACTAGGGCACGACCCGCTAGGGAGAGTTTGGTCGAGCTCCAGTAGAGAAGCTTGCGCCGAACACTCTCGAGGAACAGGGCGATCTGCTACTCTGTTGTAATATCAATATCCACCTGGCATCCGTGGTATCTCGTTGTTTGGCCCCGCGGTATCCATCAAAAGCCAAGTCACTCCCGCACTCTCGAATCTCCTGCGTCTCCTCAAAGTCTGTGAAGAAACCGATGGATTTTGTCCAGTTGATCCGCGCACTCGAGGCCTCACAGTAGATAACCAAGGCTCCCCTGACTCTCTCCAAGCTCGCTGTGGTGCCCTCTGCATACAAGGCCGTGTAGCAACAACTCCTCTTGTCTGATTGGGGGACTCAACCCTGTGAGGCCCGACCCTTGTGATCTCACGTAGTAGCCCAAAGCCTCCGCCACAAACAAGAAGAGAAAGGGAGCAAGGGGACAGCCTTGGCGGACCGAGCAAGAGAAAGGAAGGCCTCGCCCGTTTGTCCACCGACAAGCATCTGACTAGAGCTCCCCGCATAAAATGAAGAGACTCCTCTAATCCATCTGTCTGAGAAACCTAACCTTTGCATAGTACCCTCCAGGAAAGACCACTCCACCCTGCCGTAAGCCTTCTCAAAATCCAAGAGAAGGACGTCCAAAGGTTGTGACTCCTCCTTGGCCCAATCCACTACCTCCCAAAATGTGAAGATGTTGTCCACGATGCTACGCTCCCAAACAGACCCGATCTATGTGTCATAGATGATGTCGATGAGATGAGACCATAACCGCAAACTCAAGACCTTGGTGAGGATCTTGTATGTGGTATCAAGCAAGGTGATCGGTCTCCACTGCCGATGGAGGCGAACTGGAATCTCCAAACCGGGTGCATCTGGGAGCCCACTACGCTGATCAAACCCCCTTTCCGAGGCTGCAAGATCACAAGCGATACCTCCAAGGGTAGAGGATAAGAGTCCGGAATCTCTAGATAGTTCCAAGGCCCCAATCTCCAAAAGTCCCGCTGTAAGGAACGCCCAAGCTGAAGTTTGGGAGCTGCTGACCAGGAGGATGAGCCCCTTCCCTCTGGCTCCCCCCCTAAATGGAGGGAGGGGACGGGATATTACGACAAGGAGACAGATTGGGGCGTTGTCTTCCCCTTGCCTAATGGCAGGGGAGTCGAGGCAAGTCCAAGGAAGGGAGGGGAGTGGTGTCATGTGCACGGATTGGTATCTGACGTGTACTGGGTACACGAGACTAGCTCAGGCAGCCTGGGGAGGCTTAGAGCTAGGCAGGCTTGATTCTCGGGTTGAGTGGCAAGGGTACGAACTATTTATAGGTCTTCGCTATTTTTGGCGCTTGGGGCCCAAGTCTATAAAAGGGGCCCAGGGGTTCAGTTCTCAGAGAGCCGATGGGAGCAAGTTTCATTCCCAGGTGCTAGGTCTGATCCTTGATTGAGTCGCGGACGCGCGCCTGCATCTTAGCGTAGCCCAAGGCCCAGTGGCAGATCCCAGGCTTCACAGCGCCACTTGGTGGTATGGGACACTAGGCTGGTTTGGATCTGATTGGGAGTTTGTGCCAGTAGCTCAGCTCGTGGCTCGGAGGGGACATCTCCTGATTCGGGATCACATCCCGTAGATGTCATGGTTGGGTGGTGAGCAGCCTGCTCGGTTTCTCACGTTGTGTGTGTTTGTTTGCATATCAGAGGTTTCAGGAGTGCTGGGACGTGTCAGTTGGTATCAGAGCCAGCTCCTGAGATAGGAATTTCTGATGCGAGTACTTTGGACGATTTCTTCCTCCAGGTATGCCCTAAAATTCGAAATTTGCTGCTGCAAATTCTGGTTGGTTCATGGGTTATCAGGGGTGGTCAGGATATAGGGAAAAGGTAGGAGAAAGAGAGAGTGTGTTTCGAATTTACTGAAGGGTTTAGGAGAGAGAAGGATGAGCGTAGCTGGGAGAGAGCGGAGGTGCAAGAAGGAGAGGCGATAGAGGAGCTGAGTGGCAGGCGTGCAGATCGAGGCTGATCGGGGCTGCGTGGGGGTCGAGAACGCAGAGGCGTGGGTGCGCCATGGCTGGAAGGAGTTTCGGCCAGGGCAAGGAGATGCGCAAGGGGCTGGAACAGGGTACGGCCACCCTGTGGGAGGTGCTGCTTTTTTCGAAAAAGCACCACCCTCCAAAGTCGGGAGGGTGAGCCTTTTTGGGAAGCAGGGCTTCCTAATTTGGCTGCCCTATTCCCTATATAGCTTGGCAAGGTCCCAAGCTCAGCCATAGCCTTGTGCAAGCAGCCCTCCCTGCCATCGTCGTTGATTGCGCCATCAGGATTCGGGACAGCCTGCGACAGGCTGCCGTACAGCCAGCGTCATCTGCCGTACACCTGCGCCAGCTTCCGTACACCTGCGTCACCAACTGTACAGACTGCGTCAGCATCCGTACAGCTTGCGTCAGCAACCGTACAGACTGCGTCAGCATCCGTACAGATTGCGTCAGCAGCCGTCCAGCCACATCAGCAATCCGTACTGTCTGCGTCACCTGTACGGCCAGAAGGAGGATTCTGTACAGTACGGATTACTGCAGAATTCTGTACACTGCAGCCTGCAGCGAATTCAGCAAGAGGGAGACTCCGGGATTATTCGCGCCCGCTGTTCGCCAGTTTTCAGCATCTTCTTCTGTCAGCATCTCTTGGGACGGTTTTTATCTGCTCCACTCTCCTTTCAGCTTCGATTCACTCAGTTATTTCTCTCAGTTTATATTCGTTTCAAATCAGATTTCAGATATGTCTGATCCTGCAAATCCCGAGTTCACCATGGGAGAACGGGATTTGGATTACACTCCTGTGGAAGAGGAAGACCAGGGTCTTTATGACGATTTGATTACGAAGAAGGCCTTCAGTGAATTCACCACTGCTTTGGATGGAAAATTCAAGCAGGTTAATGCGAATCAAACGGGGTTGACACAGCAACTCCAAGGGATTCAAGCGACTCTCACTCTTCTGGCTAGCACTGTGCAGGCACTCACGCATGTGGATGCCATGGCTTCAGTGCTAGGTCCGAACATAACTCCAGACCCTTTTCCGGGAGATCAAAAGTCTCGAACTAAGGAGGTGGTTGACACTTGGTTACACAAGTGGCAGGTACACTTCCAGTTCCACCCGTACCCAGATGAGAAGAAAATCCAGCTTGCAGCCGGTTTCATGTCAGGTAAAGCGTTGCTATGGTAGAAGGAACTCCAGCCTAAGCCAGATACATGGATAGACTTCGAAGGGGTCTTCAGGAAGGAGTTCCTGAAGAAGGAGGACGATTATGATATCGTTGGCAAGCTTAAAGCCCTCGATATGTCAAAGCTGAACTTGTCATTTGAAGTTTATCTTCAAAGGTTTCGAGATCTGCAGACCAGGGCCACAAAGATGGATCCAGTGACCTTGTTAGGTTTCTTTGTGGATGGTTTGCCAGATTCGTACAAGTTGCAAATAAAGAACAACAAATGCACAACGTTGCAAGAGGCCATGAACTAAGCGCGTATTTATGATGATACCATGGCCGGTGCAAAAGCAACTATAGTTTCCGACACGAGTGGAAAGAATAAACGCAAGTTTTTTCAGCCTACGACTGGTACCGGGGAGACGAAGTCTACGAACAACGCCTCCAAGAAACACTTGACTCAGGCAAAGAATGGTCGAACCCGCTTCCTCCGCACTTTGAAGCTTAAAAAAGGACGTTGCTTCTATTGCGAGGAGCGGGGCCACACCAAGAATGAGTGTCCAAAGCGCAAGAATCAAAAGTTAGCGCTCGGACCGAAGCTCCAGGCGGGTCCAGGAACCAGAGCCAAGGGAGCGAACCAAGTCTCGATGACAGGTATTTCTGTAAATGTCATTACCTGCCCACTCTCTTGTAATTGCACTTTCAATACTTCGTTGTTTGTTTCCCATGATCTTTTCCGAGTTTATGAAGAAGTTAGGGACCAACAGGTTCACATCCTCTTTGATCCGAGCAGCTCTCACAACTTTGTTAATTACAAATTTGTGCAGAAGATGGGGCTGTCCACAGTACCTAGCGATCACACCTATGAGGTGCAGCTTCCAGCGGGGAAGCAGTTTTGGGATCGCAAGGTTGAAGCGCTTCCTATCCGGATTCAAGCTTACACAGGGGCTCTTACGTGTTATGTTATGCACCTGGAGCATGTAGACTTGTTGATCGGAATAGAGTGGTTTAAAACCCACAATATTCAGATTGGATGGACGGAGCATACCCTTTCTTTTGTAGATAAGAACACCCAATTTTGTATTCAGTGTGATAAAATTCTCTCTTCTCAGGGACCTATTGTATCTGCGATGCAGCTTCGGAATATATTAAACACTTCTCATTATGATGTCTATCAGTGTGTTTTGATTCTGCTTTCTTCATTTGTTGTTTCTGTAATTAACAAGAATGATTTAAGTGTGTTTGAACACCGTGAATTGAGAATGTTGTTAGATAGTTTTAAGGATGTAATCCCTACTCAACTGCCGGAAGGTTTATCTCCAGAACGGGCAGTAGATCATCGCATAGACTTAGTCCCAGGGGCTCAACCTATTAGTGTACCACCTTATAGGATGAGCTAGGTAGAGGAGGATGAGTTAGCTACCCAGCTACAGGATTACCTGAATATGGGCTATATACGCCCAAGTAAATCACCTTGGGGTGCACCTGTCCTCTTAAGAAAGAAAAAAGATTCTACCTGGAGAATGTGTATAGATTATAAACGATTAAATAAAGTGACAATTAAGAATAGATACCCTCTACCTCGTTCCAATGATCTGATAGACCGTTTGGCCGAGCAAAGTATTTCACTAAGATTGATTTGCGTACGGGTTATCACCAAATCCGTATCTATGCTAAACACATAGATAGAACCGCATTCCGAACTAGGTATGGTCACTACGAGTTTCTTGTATTACCTTTTGGTTTGACCAATGCTCCTGCCACATTTCAACAGACGATGAACGATTTGTTCAGGGATTTTCTGGGCAAATTTGTTGTAGTGTTCTTAGATGACATCTTGGTATATAGTCGAACGCTTGAGGATCACATAGGACACCTCCGGATTGTCTTAGTTATTCTAAGACAGCATAAGCTCTATGCCAAGATGAGTAAATGTGACTTCTTTATGAAGGAGATCATTTACTTAGGACACAAGATTTCTTCTGAAGGTATTAGCATTGATCTGGATCGTATCCAGAAGGTTTTAGAATAGCCTATCCCTCAGACTGTGAAACAACTTCGTTCTTTCCTAGGATTTACGGTATTTCTTCGGAAGTTTGTGCGTGATTATTCACATATCACGGCACCCCTGACAAACATATTGAAAGGTCGTGGACGCAGGTCTACCCAGCCGATCTCTTGGAATGATGCAATGAACAAGGCTTTTGAAACCTTGAAGTTTTCTATCAAGGAAGCACCCGTTCTTGCATTACCCGATCCTACCCGGCCTTATGTTTTAGAGGCCGATCCGAGTGATTATGCGATTGGGGCAGCTCTATTCCAAGAGGGCAGACCTGTAGCTTTCGAGAGTAAGAAGCTAGACGACACTCAATATCGTTGGCCCACACTCGAGAAGGAACTTTATGCTGTAGTGTATGCTCTTAAGGTTTGGAGACACTACTTGTATGGTTCAAAGTTCCTTGTATTGACTGATCATCAGTCAATTAAGTATGTGTGTGATGGATCTGAATTGAGGGGACGGAAAGCTAGATGGGCAGAATTAATGCAAGATTTTGATTTTGAAATACGTTATCGTAAGGGTTCGTTGAATAGTGTGGCGGATGCCTTAAGTCAAGTTAAGTTTGTAAATGCTCTGTCATTTACGGAAATATCCTCAGACCTGTTTCAATCCTTGAGAGGGCTATACGCAACTGATAGTCATTTCAGTTCTTATTGGCAGAGAGTCCAGGATGGGAGCTCCATGGTTGACCAGGACTCAGGGATTGTGCCACCTACGGTACAGGCGGCGGGAGATCAGTGGATGATTAGGAACGGCTTGCTGTTCCGGAATGAAAAGATTTGTGTGCCTCATGTTCTGGACCTTAAATCCAAGATTCTCTGGGAGTGTCATGATGCTCCTAGTGCTGGACATCCGGGTATACATAGGACTCTGTCTCTTGTGAAGCATACCTCTTATTGGCCAAAGAAGCGTGCATTCATTGAGAACTATGTAGTAGGTTGCCGAGTTTGTCAGGTTACTAAGGCAGAACGCCTTAGAAGCGCGGGTTTATTACAGCCATTACAGATTCCAGGTAATAAATGGGAAAGTATTTCCATGGATTTTATTACTGGTTTGCCTCGAACGCGCAAAGGTCATGACTCCATTTGGGTCATAGTCGACCGTTTGACAAAAATGGCTAGATTCTTACCTACTAGAACAACTATTCCAGCTGTCCAGCTGGCTCACGAGTTTGTGGACCACTTGTTTAAGCTGTATGGTTTGCCATCTGACATAGTCAGTGACAGGGACTCAAAGTTTACAAGTAACTTTTGGACACTTGTTTTTGAGAAGTTAGAAACTACTCTAAGTATGAGTTCCTCGGATCATGCACAATCCGATGGCAGTACAGAGAAGGTTAACCAGTTGGTTGAAGACATGCTTCGGGCATATGTATCTAAGAGACAGTCTTCATGGGAAGATTATCTACCTATGATAGAATTTGCTTACAACAGTGCAAAGCATTCTAGTACTGGTTACAGTCCTTTTATGCTTATGTACGGGTTTCAACCTAAGTCACCAGTAATGGTTGGGTTAAAAGGGATTCAAAATGATGCTGCTAAGAACTTCTTGCTAGACATGCAGGAAATGTTGCAGTTTGCCAAGGAGTCTATTAGAAGTGCCCAAGATCGGGACAGATTTTATGCTAATAGACATCGTTCACCTAGAGAGTTCTCTGAAGGAACGATGGTATATTTGCGAATTCCCAAAGAATCCAAGAGCCTAAGTACTGGTTTAGTTCCGAAATTATCCCCCAGATACTGTGGTCCGTTCAAGGTCATTAAAAGAATTGGACCAGTTGCATATCGACTAGAATTGCCTCCTGATGTTAAAGTACATCCAGTCTTTCATGTCAATAGACTGAAACAAGTTTTGGGTGCGGATGATCAACTTGTTTCTCCTCACGAGATAATAGAAGTTACAGATTTGACTTTTATTCCACACCAACCTGAGTGTATTCTTGAATTTCGTGACAGACAGATTCGCAATCGATCTATCACGGAATACAAGATCAAGTGGAAGGATCGTGTTGAGGAGGATGCAACATGGGAGACATTACAAAACCTCCAAAGAACATTTCCGGGTTTTTTAGCGAACTCAGGAGTGAGTTCTTAGAGGAGGGGGAGTATGTCATGTGCACGGATTGGTATCTGACGTGTACTGGGTACACAAGACTAGCTCAGGTAGCCTGGGGAGGCTTAGAGCTAGGCAGGCTTGATTCTCGGGTTGAGTGGCAAGGGTACGAACTATTTATAGGTCTTCGCTATTTTTGGCGCTTGGGGCCCGAGTCTATAAAAGGGGCCCAGGGGTTCAGTTCTAAGAGAGCCGATGGGAGCAAGTTTCGTTCCCAGGTGCTAGGTCTGATCCTGGATTGAGTCGCGGACGCGCGCCTGCATCTTAGCGTAGCCCAAGGCCCAGTGGCAGATCCCAGGCTTCACAGCGCCACCTGGTGGTATGGGACACCAGGCTGGTTTGGATCTGATTGGGAGTTTGTGCCAGTAGCTCAGCTCGTGGCTCGGAGGGGACATCTCCTGATTCGGGATCACATCCCGTAGATGTCATGGTTGGGTGGTGAGCAGCCTGCTCAGTTTCTCACGTTGTGTGTGTTTGTTTGCAGATCAAAGGTTTCAGGAGTGCTGGGACGTGTCAAGTGGGGGGGGAGGCTGAAGAACCCTATTGCGGAGGGGGAGGGGGGGCAGAGGGGGAGGCGGAGGGAGGAGGACGGGTGGTGAGGATGACCATAGCAAGAGGGGCGAGGGGAGGAGGAGGGGGCGGGGGGAGCTCGAGAGGAAGAGGAGGGAGTGAAAAGGGAGAGGGATCCGGGGGTAAGTAGGGGTGACCACAAGCCCGCCCTCCTGATCAAGCTCGTCGGGGCTCTGCATCCGCTCCTCCTCAACCGTTGTCAGGCTAACCTCCGCAGCTTCCGCCATTGCAACATCAAGAGCTCTTGGGGCTCGCTGTTGATACAAGGGTGATTGCAAACTCTAGACCTCCATCACGGAAGGATCAAATGGCTAAGCAGTGGCCCCTGTCGCTAGCAAGGGGGGTTCTCCAATTATGGGCTCTTGCAGTTGCTCCTCTGCAGATGCCTCTCGAACAACTCTCTCTCTCCCTGAGTCTAGCCTGTTGCTTGCGGCGCTTTCAAGCCAGTTTTCTTGGTTTCTTTTTCTTTTTAACTTGGGTCCAGACCCCTTCTAAGGGTGTCAGCCAGGGGATGTGAGACTCCTGCTGCTCCTGTCCGAGGGAGTGCTGACCCTGGCCAACTGACTCTACCTACCTTGTGGGGGTGGGGGGGGAGGAGCTCAACCTTGGCTGCGAGGGCAGTCTCTAGCTAAATGACCCATCTGCTTGCAACGAAGACACTGCCTGGTAACCCAGAAATCTCCACTCCGCTGGCGAAGTGTATCCCCTTGAACCTGTCATTCTGTGCATCCTCCAAACCAAACAACCCTTTTCCTTGCCTATAATATGACAGCTCCTCCCGCACTTTTATCCTATCATCTTGACTTGAGACAAGTCGTCTCAATATCTTCTCCCATCCTTGTACCACCTCTTTATCTGTTTCTTGCCCCTTCCCTTGAAATTCCGGATCCAAAACAAAGGCTGCAGCCTCCAAGGTGAATGATATTCTGTCCACCGAGAGGTTGCCAAGGTCCTCAACTCCTCCTTCCTCCAAGCATACAAAGCATCTATACTTTGAATGGTCTCAATCATCCTATCCATCCCTTCATACACCTTCCCAATACAAGGGCCATCTCCATCAACAAGCCTCAACATCAAAAGAATTGGCTTTGTAACATGAAGCAAAAGGCGAACATCATCCCAAAAGAGGTCGTCCAAGACAATGGCTGAGCCCCTGCAGAGTTCTGTTCACGCCATGCATCCCACTCAGCGGAAACAAGAAGCTGTCACAACAGCTTAAAAAGCTGCTTCAACATGATGAAATTATAAGCAAGGCATGTGTCGGAATACTTCAAGAGATTCTTTTGAGGGGATATCTTACGAAAAATAGCCAAAATGTAGTGATGGCCAGTGATGGAAGATACAACATGATTACCCATATCAATGGTAGGATCCACCCAATCCAACTTACCAATATCCTTCAAGAGATTATTTAGCCCATGTGCCATGCAAGGAGTGAAGGTAAGGTGAGGGTACTTCTCTTCCAAAATCCTCCCTGCTGCCCTATTGGAGTTCTCGCCATCAGAAACAAACTGAATAACCTTATTTGCCCCCACATACTCAATGGACTCCATCCAAATGCTAGCCAACCTCTCAGTTGACTTTCCCTCCTCAGAATTATCAATAGCTTTAATGAAAAATCTGGCACCCCTGGAGTATGCAATGATACCCTGAATAGAGCGGCTCCTAGTATCACTCCATCCATCTCCCATCAATGTGACACCACATTTCACCCATATGTCTTTGATGGGAGTCAAAGCTTGCTCTGTAGCGGTCTTCTCTGTTGCCAAAATTGTGGTGCGCAGGGCTCACATGAGGGAGGAGTGTAAGATGGTCCATAGGCTGCAATCTCCTTTACCATATCAATGAAGTAAGGATTGCGGGCCTTTGTTGTGGGTACATCTACTCCATAAAAGAATCGGCCCACTACAGCATCTACCTGTGCCCTCCTCCCAGGATGCCATGATGCCATAAGGCTAGCTTGCACAACTCTCGGGGTGGGGGCTAATGAAGCGGGAGCATGTGCTTGTGAAGCTGTACTCCCAAAGAAGGAGCTAGAAATGGAAGCAGCAAGAGAAGGTGCTGCATGTGATGATGCCCTTGTTCGACCTCGAGGATCAAGAACCTTCTACCGTGCTTCCTCAGCTTCCAATCTATCTGCAAGTGCCTGAAAACGTGCCATCTCTGAATCTAGAATATTTCCAGGGCAGCAGTTAGTGTTTCTCCTCTTTACTCGCAATAAGTGATGTCGAACTCGGTCCGAGCCTCTAGATTTTTCATCTTGGCAAAATTTGCATCTCCACTTGCGTGCTCCTCCTTTTGACTTGTTGTAGAGGCTTCCACACTCCACTTCCTTCCACCACGGAGATTTGTTGTCTGGGTTGATGCCATGGGGAGGAGCCATTGAGAGAAGGGGGACTGATAGAGTGGGCTGATGGCTAAAGGTGGAGAGAGTGGAGAGAAGGGGGCTGAGAGAGTAGGCTGAATGGGAGAGAAGGGGGCTGAGCCTTGAGGGAAGGGAGAGGGATTGAGACTTGAGGCATGAGGGAAGGGAGGGGGCTGAAGCAAGAGTAGATGGAGCAAGGAATGAGTAGAGGGAAGGAAGGAGGGAGTCGATGGATGGAGGAGTTGGATGGAGGGAGGGAGTAGATGGAAGGATGGAGGGAGGGAGTAGAAGGATGGAGGGAGGGAGTAGTTGGATGCAAGGAGGAAGGGAGTGAGTGATGGAGGAGCCGGGCTGCTGAAGGAGGGAGAGAGCAGGTGGAGGGCTGCAGGTCGAAATGGCAGAAAACAGGCCGCCGCCACTCGCGAAACAGGGTTGAGGAGGAAACCCTAAACCCGGAACGCCAGGTTTAGGTCCGGAACGGGTTCCAGGTACCCCAGAACGAGGTTCCCTGGTAACACCCTGGCTGGAACATTCCAGACAGAGGTTCTGGGGGGTTCCAAGGTTCCCTCTTCTCTGGAACGGGGTTCCACGCGTTCCGGATGGGGGAACGGCGTTCCCTCGTAACTATGGTAGGCAAGGGAGAAGGCGGGAAGGAGGAGGAGATGGCGGACGAGGAGGCGGATGACAAGGGCTGCGGGAAGGAGGAGATGGCTGGGGGGGGGACAGCGGGAGCAGCAGCTCTCTCCTCAGCTCGCTCTTGCTCCCAAAAAATGTGAAGGACCACCTTTTTCTAGTCATTGACTTGGGAAACGGTAGTCGCACAGAACTGCTCCTCTCCGCCTGAATTCCACGCCCAACATAACGAACAACCACGCCATGTCATATGCCTAATCCACCTCCACCCGACCTACTATCCCGACAGTCCCGAAGAGCTCCCCAATTACAACAACATTAGTTTTGTCTATCTCATTGAGCTGCTTCTTTCTTGCACTACGTTCTTACTCACTTGTGGAGGCATCCGCGTCTGTCAAATTGAGATTTTCTTGCAAGAAGCTAGCTACACTTAGGCTTCCACTCTCTCGTGACAATTCACCATGGCACCCAATCATGCCCTTCGTGTTGAGCGATCACTACATGACAGTGATGAGGCTGCTCAGCATGAGCATGTGCCTACCATAGTGGGTGCAGCCACTGGTGGTACAAAAGTTCCTACCACTCGGCCTCTCTATCCTACATCTCGGAATGTGCAGGCACAGTTTCTACAAGCATTATCCTCCAAGCTCCGTGTTTCATTGAAGGTTTGGACCCGGCTCTGGCCTCCGATGTGAGGGCTCACAACCCTCAAACCATTGAGCAAGCAACCCAGCTTGCGGAGGTCTTCGAGCCTAAGTACAGTATGACAGTGCTACAAAGCAGCCCATGTGGGACTGCGTTTGAGGGTGAAAAGAAACCCTAGATGCTTGACTTGCACGACAAGAAAACTATAGCAGCACCATTTCCGAGGTTCCCTACCGGAACCCGAATGCAAAGCCAGAAGGGAAACCATGTGCTGTAACAGAAATACCAGAAATAAAACAGCAGCACCCAAGCCATCGTGGATTGCAGAAAGAGAGCCAATTTATGCTTTAACTGTGGTGACAAATGGACTCTCGAGCATAGGGAGGTGTGCAAGATGAGAAACAATAGCACAGCCAAACTCAGCATGATTATTGAGCTATATGATGATGAAGACTCGATGCATGCCTTTGAGTCCCCAGATGTTTCTCATGCGGAGACAGATGAAGTACAAGAGTCACGACCAACTCTAGATGCTGGTGTTACTCAGCTTGGAGGTGATCAAGACTTTGAATTCAACTATGATTCAGGTGGTGTTACTCAGCTTGGAAGGCACCCCAATGACACACACGAGGCTCAGCCAGCAGGGGTATTCCAGGTCATATGTTGGGTCGTATGCCTAAAGTCTCCTTTGTGGAGCATCACACTGCTGTGCCATTCCATGCACAGAATGATGCTGATGGGAATCCTCATGTGGATGAGGAGGAGCAATATTGGGATGCTCAGCCAGTACTTTATTCAATTTCGCTTGATGCATTGATGGGTGCCAAAAGTGCCGAGACATTGAGATTGAAGGGTGACATTAAAGGCAGGACTGTTCATATGCTTGTGGATAGCGGGAGTACACATAGCTTCATCAATACCAAGACCTTGCAGAAGGTGGGATCGCTTCCCACAGAGATAGACCATGGGCTGAGAGTAGAGGTTGCCAATGGACAGCATATGAACAGCGATGCGAGGATCCGGCTCTCTTATGGTTAGGATTTTACAAGGAATCTCTTTGTATTGGACATGGGTCCGATCGATATTGTCTTGGGCTGCGATTGGATCATTTCAGCAAGGTAGTTGGCCTGAGAGCTCAAGAAAGAAAGTGCTGTTTATGCATTAAATATGTCAGTGACTCATACGGGTAGCATTCCTGAGTGAAGGATATGGACATGCAGCAGTTGCTCTCAGATTTTGCAGATATATTTGCTGATATGCCATCTCAGTTGCCTCCAAAAAGGGATGTGGATGATGACATAGCTTTGGAGCCTGGCAGTAAGCCCCATACCATCTTTCCAACGTGAAACGGGAGTAAGTGGCAGCACTACAAGAGTTGCTTGAGAAGAATTTCGTCTCTCGTAGCACCTCTCCCTTTGCGTCCCTAGTGCTCCTGGTAAAAAAGAAAGATGGTTCTTACTGTATGTGCATTGACTACAGGGATCTCAACAAGGCTGCCATAAAAAACAGATTTCTAATCCCAAAGGTTGATGATTTATTGGATGAATTCCAAGGGCGCTCAGTTCTTCACAAAGACAGATTTGAGGTCAGGTTACCATCATATCAGAGTAGAGGGAGATGGGGGCACAAGACATCCTTCTGCACAGAACAGGGTTTATATGAGTTCAAGGTGATGCTATGTGGGTTGACTAATGCACCAACCATTTCCAGGCACTCAAGAACAAAAATATTGCAGCCACTTCTCTTCCAATGCGTTCTGGTTTTCTTCGATGACATCCTCATTTACAACAAGAACAAACAGGAGCACATTGGACATGTCAAACAAGTGCTCGAAACTTTGAGATTGCATCAGCTTTATACAAAAGCCAGCAAATGTACTTTCATGGCTGAAGAGGTTGAATATTTGGGGCACATTGTGAGTAGAGATGGCATTCGAGTAGATCCTGTTAAAGGTGAAATGAATAAAGGAATGGCCGTAGCCACAAACTCCCACCCAACTGAGAGGGTTTTTGGGTCTTGTGTCTTGTGTCTTTCTACAAGAGAATTATTCACAATTTTGCCAAGAGGGCAGCTCCTCTTACTGATCTTTTGAAGAAGGATGCCTTTCTGTGGTCAAAAGAAGCACAACTCAGTTTTCAAGACCTGAAATTTTCCTTGACTCATGCACCTGTATTGGTATGCCTTGACTTCTCACAGCCATTCATTGTGGAGTGATCAGGAAATGTAAGCCATCCTACATGGCTTCAAAAGTGGCATCACTACCTATACGGGAGCAAAATCAAGGTCAAAACTGACCATAGGACACTCAAATATTTCCTCACGCAGCCCATCTTGTCTGCCAAGCAAAAGCGATGGCTGGCTTCAGTGCACTCCTATGACTTTGACATTGAGTACAGGAAGGGAAAGAAAATGTGGTTGCAGATGCCTTGTCCGGGATGTAGGGTTGCACATTGTCTACTGTCTCTACCATTTATCAGAATTGGATTCATGGCATTCAAAAAGAGTATATGCAGAATTCAAAGGCAGCAACCATATTTTCAGGAGCCCTCATGTCAAAGTCACCCTGACTTTAAATTGCATAATGGATTGTTGTGGTGCAAGGACAAAATTTACCTAGTGCCACACTCAACGTATAAGCAGCTGGTCTTGCAAGAAATGCATTCCTCTCCTATGGCTGGATATACAAGTGTCAGCAAGACTTATGAGAGGGTCAGACAATGCTTCTTCTGGGAAGGCATGTGGCAAGATGTGGTCAAATATGTTGCTGAATGCTTGCAAGTGGACAGCAAACTACCCATTCCAGAGGGGAAATGGACACATATAGCAATGGATTTCATCACAGGCTTGCCTTCTACAAAGAGGGGATGGGACAGCATTTATGTCATGGTGGATAGATTGACAAAACAAGCCCATTTTCATGCTCACCAAGACCCAATTTTCAGCATCACCGGTTGCTTGGCAGTTCATTGATCCTGTGTTTAAGAACCATGGCTTTCCACAGGAAATTGTTAGTGACAAGGATGCAAAATTTATGGGGCACTTTAGACAAAAATTATTTACAGCAGTGGGTACTTTACTCACACATAGCATAACATACCATCCTGAGACTGATGGACTGTCAGAAAGGTGGACAAATGGGTGGAGGAATACTTGAGGCATTTTTGTCATGATACCCAGAGGTGATGGGATAAGTGGCTCACACTGGCTGAATTTTGCTACAACAATACCAGGACCAACACTCTCTATTGCTAGATAACTACCATCATGTACAAAGGTGGTTTGGAGGAGTAGAGATTGGCACTCTCTATTGGCATGAGCTCGTTTGAGGCAATGTATAGGTGTAAAGTAGGAATGCCTTCCTCAATTGCTGACACTGCTGCGAAAAATCAGCAAGCACGAGGATGGAGGTCCTTCTGCAATTGGCTAAAAAGAATATGTAGGATGCCCAAGCCAAGTAGAAGAAATATGCGGATGAATGCAAGAGATATTTGGTCTTCAAAGAAGGAGATTGTGTGCATTTACGTCTCCACAAAATTCATTATGCTTCATTAAGGGGAATACCAACACAAAGCTTGCTCATCAGTATTATGGCCCTTACAGGATCATCCGCAAAATTGGGGAGGTAGCATATCAATTGGAGCAACCAAGCACCTCCAAGATTCACATTGTGTTCCATGTGTCTTTGCTGAAACCACATGTAGTTCAGCATGTGCCAATACTTCCAGAGCTGCCACCTATGGATGAGGAGGGTCATATCCTCTATGTTCCCGAGCGCATTGTGGGTTTCAGAGATCGAGTACTCCGTAATATGGTTTACATTGAGTACCTCATAAGATGGAAAGGACTTCCAGAGGATGAACAGTCATGGCAGCCAGAGAGAATTGTCCAGGAGTACCCCTATCTTTTATCAGGATGATCAGCATCACTTGCTATCCCAGCACCCTTACGTAGCAGCAGATACATGTAATTTTGAGGGCAAAAGTCTATGGGAAGCCATGGCAGTAATGAAGGCAGAAAAAGGAAAAGGTGGGGGGGGGGGGGGGGGGGCCTACTTTAGTGGCCCTTTAGCTAGAGTTAGTGGCAAATGTGGAGGGTCCACATCCACCACTCATTGCTTTTGATGTGACATCTAATCATATCTAGCTTCCCTCCTTCCTCCTCCTTGCAGCCTACACTCTCTTTTCGCCAATCTCTCACTCTCTCTCTCTCTCTCTCTCTCCCACCTCTTCCTCTCTCTCCTACCCCTTCTCCTTCCTTCTCTTCCTCCCTCTCTCTCCCTTCCTCTCCTCAATCCCCCTTTCTCCAATCTGTCCCCTACCCCTTTTGTACATCAGCGAATGAATATTGCCTCATTTATCTCCTATCTCTCCTTATGCCCTGTTGATAGTGGGTACGGACTATTCATCAAGAGTTACAATTTCATAAAGTTCGCAATCTAACTTTGGTACAAGTACAGGTTAAAAACATGACAAAAACTTCACCTCTATACTATGTTGACCATGAATTGTTTTCTATGTAATGACAGCATCTCGGCAAGATAAACTCAGGAAATTTGTATGTTGGTAGTAGATTTGAAAATTGCAGGAGTTATTTTCATTTTTTTCATTCACACTGTAGTGAATTCTATTAAAGCGTCACATATTTTTTGCTGATCTAAAAGCTGGAACGATAGTAAGTGAAGGCATAAGAGTGTATGATGTTGATGGCAGAGAGGTCAAATTATCACCCCTAGTCAGCTGTGGACTTAATATGTCAATAGTAAACAACAATAGAAAGCAAACGTGTGAGCACCATTAAACTAAAAGATGCAATTAGATGCATGGATTTTCAAAGTGACAAACCTCCTCAGAAAAAGCATGGCCACATCTCCCTCCAACCATCATGCATGTGAGTCAAAATGCTGGGGTGCCAGCAAATATGGCTCCATATATCCCACATGGCTAAGGACATGGACACCCAATTTACTCCACAAAAGTCGAGTACAGGGGCATTGTGGCTTGAAGAGGAACTTCTCCAATAACTACCCAGAGTATCCACCCTCATTAAGATGCAGTGCACATGCTTCTTCGCTTATAGCTATTGGAGCCCCCCTCACAGCATATGAGTAAAGCACCACTCAGTCCCGTCCTTCACACCAACCAGAGCACTCCAGCACAGCGCAGCAGCCGGAGAAAGTGCTGAACACTAGCTTGCTGCTTATGGAAGCCCTCCATGCCATTTCATAGAAGTGTCCCCCATCAGCAGCATTGTAATTCATCTTGAAAGGAATTGCCCCACGTCAGCAGCATTATAATTGAACTCCACATCTCTGATATAGTAAAAATCCCTTATGGGGGTGGGAAGGCACGCCCAGGGGGAAGGAGCACATTGAGACCCTATCCCATATGCACCTCCCTGTTCATATCCTTCAGATTCGTTGTCTCAGCATGAGGTTATACGAGCAGTTCATGTGAAAGCATAGTAGATCACCTGCCTGCTACACCACCTTCATCAGCACCAGCATTAGGCAGGCCTTTGCATAAACATAAGCCATCACACAATCATGTACATCCTTGCCCCCCCACACACATGTTAAATAATGTGCACGATGGTATGGCATTCTGATGCCAGCCTTACCTTAACCAATCCGTGATCACATGTAACTTTAAGGGGTCTTTAAGTTAAAGCATTATTTTGCCCAATCATTTAATGCATTGATATTAATGCCTGCCGACAACTTTCGACTCTCAAAGGTAATTATGTGTCATCCTTAGTGCAACAGGTTCCTTCCAAAGCTTTGCTTTCAAAGTACAGGCACTATCGATGAAGTTATTGGCAAGTGCCTTCAAAGATATCCTCTGAGGCTTGAAAGTAAAAGTGTCTCCTCAGATATACTTGAGGGATTGAAAATATTTTTGACATGATACTCCACTCACCTACTGAGTCTTGGTTGGTCGTTCTCAGTAGTATGATGGGAGGTAAAAGCAGTCATTATCAAAAAATCACTAGTGATTGTCAATCATTCGTTCTCCCACTCACCTACTGAGTCTTGGTTGGTCGTTCTCAGTAGTATGATGGGAGGTAAAAGCTGTCATTATCAAAAAGTCACTAGTGATTGTCAATCATTCGTTCTCCCCAAAATTTGTGACTACCCCATCAATCTACTTCCCATCTACAAATCTCTCTCTCTTTCTCTTTCTCTCTCCCGCCCTCCCAAAAAAACATTAAGGACACGTTGGAAAGCTTGAACTCAACTGGGCTAATAGTTTTCATGCCATTTGTAAGAAAAGTTGGTTGAATTATGGAAGTCCAAAAGATTAAAAGTAGTTGTTAGAGGGGACTCGTCCCGTTCTATAACGGACAATATATGGGCCTATGGTCTCTCCATTCTCCCCTCTCTCTCTCTCTCTCTCTTTCACACACCATAAAATGCAAGCGGCCACTAAAGACTGATTCAAATACCTTTGCGCTGGCTATCTCTCTGACACCAGAGCACACGAAACACAATCGAGGTTCCAAAGATTATTGCAAGAGAGCACGTACTTCTTAAACATCGTGCGTGAGTTCACTCCCGCACTCTGAAGGCGCGAACGCCGTGCAGTCTTCGCACAAGGACCGCAGATTACTCACAGGAGTCCAACCTTTTGACGGCGATACACCGGGACTGCAAAGCGAACCCTGCTAGAAATAAGGAATGAAGGTACTATGTATTGTCAAAAGGAATGAAGGTACTATGTATTGTCAATGTCTATGGTGAAGTTTTGTTAGAATAATAAATTCATTTTTGTGTAAATTTTCCTTGTAATTTTTCTTTTCCGGATAAAACCAAGGGGTGCCCGCTAGCACTACCCCTTACCAAAATCTGAGACTTTGTATGCTAAGGTAAAGAGTTATGCACTAGGTGGCTAAGGTAGAGAGTCGTTCTTCTTCCCGATTAGCTTGCCCCTAGCGGGACAGAGCTAAAAAAGAGACTATTGTGTATATCAAATCAAAAAGTAGGTACAATATTATCTCAACAAAAGACAAACATTTTCCAACAACTTAGCTGCTACCAAAAACGAATCATTTTTCTTCCCCAACTCTTTCAGAACTACCAAAATTTGACGTCTTATGGGTTTACACAAGTCCCTCTTAAATGGAATGTCCTTAAAAACTTTGTTGTTTCTACTTAACCATATATCCATCAGAGTAACACCTCTGATTACTTGAAGTAGATCATACTACAACATATTCAAATCCTTACAATCCCTAAGCAACGCTTGCTTCCATGTGATGCGATTGACTGTGTTTCGCTCATTCTCCCACAAAGAGAGCAGTGGACTAATATTTAGCCATCTTACAAGTCGATCACGGACTTGTCGCAACACACCATAGCATAAAATTGATTTTCTTATTCTTAGTGGCCCTCCATACTCTACGAGATCTTAATGCCCAAATATCCACCTTGTCACATGGCACTACTTGCTTCTCATCTCACTGAATATACAAGCCTGTGCAATATCTCTCCAATCGTGGCAATTACACCTGGTAAGATCTTTGCCTTTGGCATTAACCGACCCCTTCAATCCATGAATCTCTTTTTTCATGTAACTCGTTGGCCATCCATCCTTAATGCAACCTATGACATCACTAAGGAAATCCTTTTCTTCAATGTAATTTAATATATGGTTTGTAGGGTGCTATAATGAAGGATTTAAACTCTATTTCCACATGTAATTTTTTAAAGAATTAATTAAGTTGTGTCTTTCCAATTGCCATTTATAGATATCATTTTACAAATTGCCTTTCCAGGAGGTAGTACCTACACTCACTTATACACTCTTGTTACCACTACGTTTTATGTAATTTTTGTAAGAATTTATCCAATGTAACTTAATATATCGTTTGTTACCACTACCTTGTAAGCGATCTAATGAGTTAAGGGGTTTCTAATTATTGGGACAAATTGATGTGATGGGGTTGTACCAAGGGGTACAAGGTCAGTGTGAGTTTGTGTGTCACCACATGGTTATTATTGTGACCACGTTAGGTGGTAGAAGGTTCTATTAGGTGTGATTGAAAGATTCATGGGTCTGATTGTTGAGAGATCAGTGGAGAAATTTGTGGATCTAGAGATGCTCTCTTGAGCTCACATATGATGTCACTCTTGGATGTAACTTGTGCCTATATATTGGGCATATCTCTCATGAATAAACAATCTTTTGCATCATCTTGGTATCTCCATCTTGCCTCCATGCTACTCCAACATGTGGTATCAGAGCCACTCCATCCTCCTTGAGCCTCCAAACCATTTAGCCACATCATCATCTTCCTCTTCACCCTCCACCCTCTTCTTCCATTCTTCCCTCTTCTCCTCGACTTTTCCTAAAGCTTGTTCTCCCCATCTACTGCACCATTTCCCAAACCCTCTGAGCCCAAGCATCCTCTTGATGGGGTAAACCTCTAGCTAGGAGGAATTCAAGGATGCTTGCGCCCTCTACCCGTGCCAACAATGATTATTGTCCGACAAACTTTTTGCAAATTCTCCTTCAGTGCATCGAATCTCCTTAATTTCTCGTAGCTAGAGTTAGGTGACCCTATGAGGAATTTGTTGTCAAAATTTGAGCTAATTTGGTCCACTAGATAGAGAGAAACTGATGAAAAACCATTCGAAATACAAGCAGCTCCAGTCGGTGACTTGATGCACATCTGCACCTATCCTGTGGGGTACAAGTCCTCTGGTAATAGAGCTTTATTTCTATGCCAAATTCCCTCTAAAAGCTGACTCCATTAGCATGAATTTTGGCCTCCAAGTTTTGTATGTCTGTAGTTGCAGTTTCTGATGGTTTGGTGGTCTTAATGCTTAACCAATTCGACTAAAATTGGGGCTTTGAACCTTGACTAAAAGTTTTAAGTATATTGACTCTCCTTGAGCATTAGAACTCAGTTATGGAACTCATCGGTGTCATTGTACTTTGCATTTATGAAGATGACTTAGTGATGTATGCAGCATATCTTATGATGTATGCAACTTCTTTGCATCTATATGGGGATGACATGATGACTGTACTCTCGAGGAATATGTTCTCAAGTTTCACTTGTTTGAGTCTATTTTTCAAACCTTGTAAGGCATTAGACACTACCCATGTGGTAAGACCTTGCCTAGAATTGGATACTTTGCTTCACATTAACAAAAAGATTATGCTTTGGTATACCAAGAAGATACACAAAGGAGAAAAACTTTGCTTTGTCCGACACCGAGTGTAATGAAATGGACAAGCAAGTTTATGAGTCTGATACAATGGTGGCTTGGAAACAATGCCTAAAAAAGATTGCCATCAAGGGGGGAAATTTCCCCATATCTTCAACTTAGACTTTTTTTATGTTTGAGTCAATAAGGGTTCTCTGCCCTAGGATGCCCCTGTTAAAATGATTGACTTATCTATGAGTTTTTCCTTGTCAGACCTATGGGAACTTCCCATGCATAGTCATTGTCCATTCTCCCAATTGTAGACCAAGAGCCATAACTAGAGTGAGTCACTAGTTGGGATCACGAGTGTTGTCACTAGGTGTGAACAAGCCATGAAGCTTCCCATACACTATTGTTGGGGTGAGGTCATCAATTTGTGGGTAGGTATGTTGGGACAAATTGATGTGATGGGTCAATACTAAGGTCTATCGTTGTGAGTGTGTGAACACATGTGTATATAGGTGTGACTAATGATGTGTCAGTTTAGTAGGTGTAAATGAGTGAATCTAAGAGTGTGGTGTGTGATTGAGAGATAATTGTGGATCTAGAGATGCTCTCTTGAGCTCTCATACGATGTCACTCTTGGATGTAACTTGTACCTATATATTGGGCATATCTCTCATGAATAAACAATCTTTTGCACCATCTTGGTATCTCCCTCTTGCCTCCATGCTACTCCAACACTACTTTTGAATCTTTTACCTCATGTGAATGAGTTAAGGGTTTCTCATTTTGAATCTTTTAACACATGTCAGATGCTTATTGGATGCCTTTTGTTTTTGAAGATTTATGTTTTCTTGATGCAGGTAGTGCAACGGAGCATTGGTGATCGCTTGTTATGTTTTGATATTTGAATAACAATAATTTATATGCCTTCGTGTTGATATATTAATACTTTTCCTCAATGGGAGTCAATTGTGTAAAATCTTTCATGACAAGAAGTTGCAAAAAATCTAGGAGAGCCTCTTCCTCCACCACTATGGTCCTCTCCTCAAATTTTTAAATTCGTTATATCTTCTCACATTGTATTCTTTTTTAGTAGACATGTATACCTAGCTACAACTAAAAATTTGATAAAGACAACGGAATCAAAGAGCCTGATTCCTTGAGATGGTTACATCCTTGAAAGAGTTGGGCACTGTGCAAATTGTAAGCTTGTTGAGTGACTTCCCCTCGTTCAACATTTATTAATTACCCCTTCAATTACAAGAATTTTTATAATAAGTAGGCCAGTACTTTCTCACTACATCTGTAGCTCTTATTATCAAATTCAACTCTTATGTACCTATCTATACATCTATTTAGCTTATCGATTGTGTACAGTCTACTTTATGAGTTTCTAACAGTTGTGCCTAGAGGCATAAACCTAGTTGAGGTATTATTTGGTTTGTGTGATTAACAATCATGTGTGTTAATTTCTTGCAAACATATACTCTCAAATCTAATTACATATCGTGTCTTTTCTTTTTCTTTTACTTCATTTTTTCATATGGTTTGTGTAACTCAACCACATAGCTTACTACCCACATTTCGTGAGTGTAGGTCCCATAAGAGAGGCATGCATACCACTCATGACAACACGAGAGAGTCCACGAGAGGGTCTGCATAGCTCTCCTTAGAGTGAAAGGGAGTTTATATAATGTGTATGGATCTCTAAGGGCAAATATAGGCTCAGAGTTTATATCCATGTATGGATCTCTAAGGGCAATCATAGGCTCTTGCTAAAAGAGCTAAAATCAACATAGAAGACTCTTGGTGAACCATGACCTAAGCATTTGGGACCCAATGTTCAAGAGATGTAAGAGAGAAAGTTGCATACTCTGATGTAGCAGTTCTAGCTCTCTCTCTCTCTCAGCCCTTCCCCCTCCCAAAGTTCTTCTTCTTTGATCAAAACTTATGCCTTATCAAAGTTTTGATCAAGAAGAAAGGTAAAAAATAATGATGTGGCAATGTGATGATGTGGCTTGTGTGTTGATGTGTAGCTTACAAAGTATGATTAGTGGGCAGTATGTGCTTACGTGGTAGGTATGCCATGTGTGATGATTTGGCAAATTAATGACATTGCATTGCCACGTGTGTTACTTACATGATAGTTCATTTAATGATTGGAATGACCTACCATGTGGCCTCATTTGCCATGTGGCACTAGCTTAACCTCACCCCTATCTTATCTTTAGCTACCACATGGCTTGGTTTATGTGAAGGGATGTGAAATGGAGATTTTTGAATGGCGACCCTATGTGGTGTCAAGAGAGAGTAAGAGTTACGTAACTACCTCGAGTGTCTCACATGCATCAATTTTTCATAGCTTCTAAGTTGTTGTTGTTGTATTACTAAGCACTCACATGGGTATGTTCTTCTTAGCTTTTAAGTTGTACTACTAATAAGGATCACATGTTTTTATGCCTTATTTATTGAACAAAGTACAATATGTTACTTCCCCTAGATACATTGTCCTATACACATGAGGTCACCACAGAGGCCCACAGCCCATATGAGATGATACATGATCACGTCCTAGAGTTCTCTAGGCAATGGGAGACCCTCATCCTAGGGTACTTCAATGCACTCATAAAGGTCCTCTAGATTTTGGATCTAACCCCTCACAATACTAGAGATGGACCTGATAGAGCTAGGCAAAGGTGATGGGGTATGGATGCTATCTATTGGAGAGTGTAATGGTACATGACTTGATCATCTATAATGGCCTTCAATGATGGCCATCATGTACATGATTCACTTGTTTCCCATATGGTGAGATCTATGATGAAAGATATCTTTTTCGATCCTCATCAACTATTGATATTTAATTATATCAGCTATATCCATCCACGAAGTACTATATCTCATGTCTTGCCATTTGATCCCTTTTGTAAAGAAAAATGGAAAAGGGTGGAGTAGTGTCTAAGCATTAAACTTCCCATAATCTAAATAGACTCCAAGTTTGCCATTCTTTTTTAGCACCACTATAATGAGAAATAGTCAATCACTCTTATTTATAGCATAGATGAAACAAGTGCAAAGGACTTGATCCAATTCCCCTTTTATGCAATCAACGTCCATCTCAATACTCTTCAAATAGTTGTCCAACTCGAGGTACGTACGTCAAATAGTTGTCCAAATTGAGGTATGTACTAGGTTAGTTCTTTCATAGTCCTAGGCTTATCCTTGGTCCTTAGGTCGATTATTGGGTCTATTAACCCTTTCTAAGTGGATGAACTTGAGGGATGGCGTCTGTTTGTAGTGTATGTTCTACAACCATTGGAACATGTCAATCTAGCAAAGATGGTTAGTTCCATTAACATGCTCTCAATTTGATGTCCACTTAGTAAAAGAACTTTAAGTGGCTGAAGGAATCCTCATCCTCCATGCACTTAAAAGTATTGACGTTCACCAATATCTCCTACAATAAAGATGCTTAGATCTATTAACATCATCTCAATATCTATGCCAAGCTCTCCAACAATCCTATAATTGTGAGAGGGATGAATGTTAAAAAACAAAGCAGGAGAGCGGAGATGTTTTGAGGGGGTTGAGAGCATAGAGGAGGCTTGAAAATGAGATGGGAGAGATAGGGAAGGTAAGAGGGGGCTCTTTTGAGCAACAAAGATAGAGCATAAAGTAGAGAGAGGGGAAACTAGACAAATGAAATGAAAGAAAGGGGGTTTATTTTGAGAAACAAAGAAGTGTTAGGAGATAGAGAATGAAATGGGAGAAAGGGGATTGTTTTGGGTTGTAAAGAGTGGGTTGAGAACATAGGGGAGTCTCAAAAAGGAAATGGGAGATGTAGGGCAAGGGGAGGCTAAAAAAACTAAATCAGAGATAGGCTATTTTAAGTGACAAAGAGGGGTTGGCAGCATGGGGGAGGGTAAAAATGGGAAAGGGGGGCTATTTTGAGCAAGAAAGAGGGGGCCAAGAGCATAGAAAAGGAAGGGGGAAGGCTAAAAATAAAGGGCTATTTTGAGAGGAAAAAAGGAGTCAAAAACTGAGGGGACACAAAATAGAAGAGGGGGGAAGGTTAAAAAACAAGAGTGTACAAATGTACATAGGCAATGCTCCTACTATATTGGGAAATGTACATACCTTACATATATAGTTTTATTTGGAGCTTATGCTTTAATTTAGCTTGAAATAACCTTTCACCTAAGCAACCTTGTTTAAACAATAACAATGACACATGAGACAATGCGTTGAAAATTGCTAAGTTGAGATACTGGTTTTGTTTCCTCTTAATTATAGAAAGAGGTTTTTTTGTATTCTGGAAGCCCATTAGAGGTGAACTCTTTTGTCAAAGGTTTGACAACATTGTATAGATGATCATAATATAAACAAAATTTTCTTTGCCCAAAAAGGATGAAGATCCTTAGAGCCACTTGTAGAGATTTCTGCAATTTTGCCATGTTAATGGAGCCACAACCAAAGAGAAGTATATGAATGCTTCCCTTGTACTTTGATGAAGACTACCCAACGATGATTCAATCAATTTCGAGATAAGTACTTCATACACTAGCAACATATTGCTAAGGCCTTTCTCTGAAGGTTCAAACAAGAGATTAATGAGGAGGATGTTCGTACCAAGTTGAGTAAAGTGAAGTAGAAGAAAAATGATTCCATCCCACCCTCTACCTAGTGTTGCTTCCCCCTACACTAGTCACATATGCAAAGTAATGAGCAGCTCCATTAGAAGTTAAGACTTAGATGCACGATACTAGAAGCAAAAGTATGGGGCGGAGTTGAAGAAAGAAAGTATAGTGAAATTTGATAGCAAAGGAAAAGGCAATGCAAATTTCATAATTGAAACTGATCAATTTGTAATTTTTTTTTATGGTTGAATAATTCATCGACAAAAAAGATTATGGTTTCTAAAAATCACACTTAATGATGATGTAGTTCTCAACCTTTTGATAGTGATGATTTGGGATGATACGCTTTGCTTGACATTCCTTGTGCTACCCTATTGACTAGGCAACAATTTTCTTATTATAAAATGCTTCTATTGATGAAGGAAGAATTTATCTAGTGTTTATGTATGTTGCCTTGAGCTGTAGTTGTTTTTCTTGGAATTGGGATGTTTTGAAAAATGCTTGTAATAATCGTGTGTTTTAGATTGTCTCAAAAGTCATGAGAAATGTATCAATGAAGATGCACGTAAGGGAAAAAGAAAGTAGCCTCAACTCTTAGAACCTTTGAGTTGAGATTGTCCAAGCTAAGGAGCCTTTGAGTCACCCAACCAAGTTACATCAAGGGGGTTTCTCTACACGTTGAGTGGCATAGACCAAGTAAAAGACCGGCTAGCACCAACACAAAGCAAAAGTGGTGAACTTTAATCCTACCCTTGGCACCCAATGATGTAGCTAAGGTAGAAGAGAGTATGAATGGGAATTGTAAGTGTGACCAACAAGGAACCAAGGGGGTTTGTTGAAAGAATAGTTCCTACAGGAGCACATGAAGAATGTTTAGAGAGGAGTAGAAGAGTGGTACATGGTGAGAAATATGTTTTTGAATGAGAATTATGAAGAATAATGTGATTGGGCGAGCAAGATAGGGAGATAAGCCTTCAAGTCTATAAAGAAATGTAAGATAGGACTTGATGGTTAAGGTGAATGAATTTTTGATTTAGTGTTCTATCTTTTCATCATCATGTGGAACTCTGTCTTCTAGTTGTAACCATGCTCTACTTTGAGCCCCCATAGTAGTTTAGTTTATTTCAAGACTATAGTGGGTATAATCAAATTTATTTAGCACTCCAGGATCAATAGAAGATTGCATTTATCATAGAATGGGGTTGCTTGGGCCTATAAAGTCATGCCATTTGGTTTGCACAATGCACTATCCACTTTTCAAAGGTTCATGGTGGAGACTTTTTGAGATTACTAGACTGAGTTTATTGCTATCTACTTGGAGTTTTGTGTGTAGTTAGTAGTGATTATGCATCTCTCTTATCTTGAAAAGGGTTTTGCTAGGTGCAGACATATAGGGATGTTCTTGAACCCATCCAAGTGGTTGTTTGTGTGAAGATTGTTGTGTTGCTTGGTCACATAATTTCCCTAAAACAAGCCAAGCATGTTTTTTGTGTGAAGATTGGTGTGTTCTTTTCAAAGGAAGGAATTTGGACCAATCTGAGTAAGATTTGATTCATTGAGTGGCTAAAATTGTTTGTTGGATTCATTAACTTTTATAGAAGATTTATTCTAAAATTGCAGCACCTTTGTATGAGATGACCAAGAAGGATACCAAGTTCCAATGGACAAGGGAGTTATTTGCAGCATTTCATGAACTAAAGAAATGAGAAAACAAAATACTAATCCTTAGGCAACCTAGATAGGATGTGATCTTCCCCGTCCATGTGGATGCTTCAGGCTTTACAATTGGCATTATTTTGGCATAGCCCAATGTCATACTAGACCACCTAGTCTATTATACTAGTTGACTTTTGATGTCACTTGAGTGTAAGTACAACAAGTGTTATCCAAGCATGAAGCCCTCAAGAAGGTATATAATGTCGAGAAATCCAGGCACTATTTGCTTGGTAATCCATTTATCTTCCATGTGCATCACCAAGCATTGTTGTATTTGATTAACAAAACTATTATACAGGGTTGCTTAGTGAGATGGATGTTATTACTCTAAGAGTTCAATTCTGAGATCATTCATAAGCTAAGGAAGTCCCATGTAGGTGTAAACTATTTGTTAGTATTACCTGCCCCAGATCAAAGCTAGGGAGTCACCACCAAACTCCTAGATGCACATTTCTATAGATTTTTTTGAGATTGAGTATGATAAAATCTCCAGAGGTATACTACTAAGAAACCCCATATATCAGGTACATGCAAGGGGTATTAAAAACCCCTTAACTGAAAAAATTCCCCTTCTTTACTTATGAACTAATGATTTTTTTAAAAAGTTGAATTTACAATCCCCTTTTGTTAATGTAATCCTACTAAAATTTTGCCAAATTTTGCATTAAAATATATTTCCTTTTGAATGCACATGGTACACTAAAATTTTATGGACCTGCCAAGAGTGAAATGCTTTAGTATCTGTCACAAGCCACAATTCTTGAGCACATTCCCTGGGACAAGGGCATGCAGTTGGCCTTAAAAGCTTGGAACTACAGTCTAATTGGAGGCTAGTTACTAAGGTATAAATATAATTTTGCACTAATGGGTCTTGCCACATGCATGAGCAATAGTACTCATCGATGCACATACAAAGCTACTAGAGATCACTTCAGTGGTGAGCTTACACCTCAAAAAATTTTGCAGGCAAGATTGTGGTGGAGCACTTTATTCCATGATGCATATGCTCACTGTATCGAATGTGATGTTTGACAAAGAATAGGATGCTTGCTTCCACAACATTATATGCCTCTTCAACCAAGCCAACCATGGGAAGCATTATAGAGATGGGGCTTGGATTATTACAAGGGTCCTTTCAAGAATGTTGCCTAGTTGACCCTAAATAAGTACATAATTGTGGCCATGGAATATGCTACCAAGTGAGCTGAGGCCACAAAGCACTCAGATAATTCAGACCAAAGCACTTAGGCCAAATCACTCAAAGACAACTTGGCTCATAGTACAGCCAAGTAGGGTACACACTATATGAGTGAAGTATTTCAACCCTTAACAAGTACGGCTAAGGCCAATTCACTCAAAGACAACTTGGCTCACAATACAACCAAGTAGGGTATACACTTTATGAATGAAGTCATTCAGTCCCTAACAATCAAGTTCATGGTGATGCCACAACTTTTTACTAATGCAATTGCCAGGCCGAGTCCACTAACAAAATTCTCAAATCAATCCTTACCAAGGCAATGAGCATGCATCAGTGGGATTGGGACACCAAGCTACGTGCTGTGAATTTAATCCCCTTTTGGATTCATTCTTTGAGTAGCAATATTGAGTACCAACTTAGGTAACCTTGGCAAGAATGAAGTGGTTGATAGCCAAATGTGATCCCCATCTTGATGACTAGTGTTTAACCACATAGTTCATTTCTAGACTTAAAAAACCCATTAAAAAAGAAATGAAAATAATAAGTAGCTATGAGCATTATAGCCATGCTCATGAAGCAACGATTGACAATGAGGATGGCATGATCGATTTAGACACTTAAACTAATGACCATGAATAAAGTCATTATGAAGGGAAGTACTTCTACTAAGGGATCGTGCCACTGAGGACAGATTGGAAGTCATGGCCTCAAGAGTTAAAGAAGAAATGATGTAGGCCATAGAGTAGAGATTGAGTCTCTCAAACCACCCACGCTAGTATACCCAAGAAGAGCAAATGTGTGGTATCCACACTCTATGAATTCCATACTGTAATTGAGTTCCCAATCCTGAGAAGTAGACTCAATCCACCAGAAATAGCCCAAGGACCAAGGTTATGGTGTATGATCAATAATGTTTTGGGCCATGATGTAAATACCTACTTTACAATATGAGAGTAGCACAACCTAGGCACCAATAATGCCAATAGGTACCAATCCTAGTGTATATGAAACCAATATTATTCTCCAATGTATAGATGCCAAGGCTCAAACCCATCCCTGTGAGAATATAAGTGCCTCAACTGTTGTGAAATCCTAGGCCTCCAAAGTATCCTCAAGCTCCCGATCCTAAAGTACCCCATGTACTATAGGGAAGGTGTGAAGGTTTAATGCCCTTGTATGCAAATCAAGTGATACCTTCCACATATCAAATGCCCATCAAGTGCTTTGGATGTGGAGAAAACAAGTGGATAGTGGAATACCCACACAGAGGTAGCCCAAATACATTTCAACCTACATGCACAGATTGCAAAGTTGGGCATGCATGCATGGATTGCCTACCTAGAGGAAAGCCTCAAGAAACCAATTAAGTAAAGCTATATGTACCCCTTAGTATCATTGGCATTGGAATTCAAAGTGTGGCAATGCAAAGCGTTGTCTCCTAGCTGATACTTGTGATAACAAGGAGGTAAAAAGAAGAAGCTCGACAAAGACTATGTTTCACTAAAAAAGTAGCGATCTCAAGAGATGACAAGCCTTGACTACCCCAGAACAAAGTGAAGCAACAAGCCAAGAACATCAACCCCTAGTGCTACTCAAGAAGTTAAAGAAGTCTATAACAAAATTGAGAAAACTCGATATTAAGCCTTGAGGCAACGGCTAAGGCAAGAATAGAAGCAATTCAAGGCAAACAATATAGAAGAGGTAGCAATCAGGGTATGAGTACCATCGAGTACAAAAACAATAATTGAACCAACTACCAACCGAAGGGTAATGGATCTACACGTACCTCAACCCCAATTGGAAGGTGCCTAATTAGTGAGTTAATTATAGTTGCCCCATCATAATGGCAACTAGATCCTTTACTAAGAAACTTTCCTATGATGTGGGAGACTTTCAAGGGTTGGATTCAACTTGCACAATGTTAATCACCACTAGAAGAGGAAGATAAGGATATATGGTTAGAACTTGGTCCTAGTGATGACATAAAAAATGTAACCATCTTGCTAGAGCATGAAGCCTTTGGCCAATATCCTACAATAATGGATGGTGGGGTAGGAGTAAACATCTGAGCAAGGGACCTCTTTGAAAGATGGGGAATACCAACAATGAGGAATGCCACAGTCCTCAACATATGCCTAGCCAACAACACCAAGATGAAGCCGCTAGACATTGTTGATAATGTGCCAACAAAAAATTGATGGGGTCAGGTTCACCATACAACTCACCAAATTGGATCTTCCCAAATGATCGATAGCACACCAAATATTGTTAGGAAGTCCATGCCTTAGAGAAGCTTTGGTACTCCATGATTGGGGCTCAAATAAGATCACTATCCAAAATAGAGATGCTATTGTAAAATAAATTTGAGAATAGGGGAAATCAAACCCACTATTCGCGAATATATTGATAACAATTCTTCCACTAGAGCCACTAGTCATGCATCCCTTTTAGCATTGAAAGAGCTCAAGTCCATAGATGGTGATACACAAAGTGACATCAACAATTGAATACACGCTTTGGCCACAATTGATAATTGCAAGACAACATAGCCAATGTATCCAGATGTAGATGCACAAATGATACAACTAGAACCACCAATCTAGGATGAAGAATTAGAAGTAGTGGAAGTACCGGTCTTCATGGAAAGTGTAGAATGGGATAGTGATCTAGAAGAGGCCATAATTGAAAGCTATGTTGCAAACTTTGACTAGAACCTGGAAATAGAAGTTGACAATGCAGCATTAGAAGGTCAAGTTTTTAATAATGATTTGGCAATCCTTTAAGCAATAATGGAAGTAGAGGGAAGTAGGGTATACCAAGCTAGACCCTCTAGCACTAGCAAATAGTATATGGTCATAAAAAAGAAAATTTTTGTGCAATGCCGAGAAAGATAAGGTGGAGCATTTCAATGAATATGAAAGGACACAAACCAAAGTGGTGGAATTGTACTTAACTAGGCCACAAGCACCTGAGCCACTAAAATTTTGAATGGGAACCAAAGGGACTTAAAGGTGCGTGCATGGCCAAAGAATCTCTACTTGGGAACTAGATTCCCATTCAAAATATAGCACCAATATCACAGAGTAAGAAGTTTCAAAAGTTTAAATCCAATGTCAGAATGAAGGTTGAAATAGAGAATACAAAACAAAAGTCATTCTAGCCAATGCCAAAGCAATAGACCAAGAGCCTTTAGCCACATTTAGTTGCAATAGTAGTCAAGCAAGTACCTCATAAAGCTATGAAGGCATACGAGAAGTAAACTACTTCAAAAACTATACAAGGGGAGATGTCACAATAGCAATGCCTAGATCAGCAGTAAGAGAGTCAAAACTCAAGGAAATAGATAGACAAGGGAAAATGCCATTTTATGAGAGGCCAACCAAGACAAGAAAGTTGAACCTTGTTATGGAGTAGAATGAGAGGAAGAGAAAGAATTAAAAACCTTATTGATGTAGTAAAGGAATTGTATGGCTTGTTTTTATAAAGACATGAAAGGTCTAAGCCTAAGGTATGTGGACCCTATAGGAAAAATCAAAAGTATGGAACCCATCCATATGAGGAACTAGAAAAATTACTAGATGCTAGTTCCATTTATGAAATTGAGCACACAGATTGAGTGTTACCAATTGTGCCTATGCCAAATAAAACAAGAAGCCCAAAGTATGTATGAATCTCAAAAATGTCAATGTAGATACAATCATGGATCACCACCCCCAACTTGTGCATATATTCAAGTAAAAAGAATCACTTGAATTGTCTTGGAGATGTACTAAAAAATGCAGAGAATATAGCATCTTCTTGAATCCTCTCAAATGCCAATTCTAAGTCACACAAGGGGTAGTCTTGGGACACATAGTCTCTAGGCATGGAATTGCTGCCAACATGGATAAAATTAAGATAATTATGGAATTGCCAACTCCAAAAAATAGAATATTCATCCTCAAGTATGCTAGTGCTTCACACAATCTCCACACAATCCATATATACATTGGCAATTACCTCTTCCACCGATGAGCTTGTATGCCACGATTGCAAGACCCTTACACAAACTATTGGTAAAATTCATATGGATAGAAGAATGCGAGCATGCGTTTCAAATCCTCAAGTCGAGATTGATCAAAGGCCCTAATGGCTCCAAATCGGGACATTGAATTCCATGTACATACTAATGGTTCCAACTATGGAGTAGGGAGTATATCATGTCGTCTTGGCAGAAACACCAATGCTAGAAGCATAACAAAGATTTTGTATGAGAATGTGATTACAAGGTACAAATGCCCCATATAAATTGTCCAATAGAGGCACACATTTCATCGTGGAGGTAATCAAAGAAATTTGACTATTTTATGGCTATCGATAGAAGAAGCACAGCTTACTATCCCCAAGGTAATGGACAGGAAGAGTTCACCAACAAAATACTCTAGAATGTCATCACAAAGGTAGTGAAACCAAAACGTTCTAACTAGGAAGAAAAGCTAAATGTACCCTTATGGGACCATATTGAACCATACTCAAGTTCAGTACAAGATTTATGACTTTTCAATTGGCATATGGACTTGAAGCAATGGTTCGATTGGAATTTGTCATACTAAGCCTACGCATGAAATACAAGAATGCATAGATGATCATGAGTCCCTCCAAGAAAGGAAGTATCAGTTAGAAAGCATATAGAGATGAGGTTAATAGCCTCCCATGCAATGATAGCAGAAAAACAAGAAGGAATGCATGCTTTCACAAAAACCTCAAGGATAAAGAAAGCAATGAAGGTGTCACTTTTGCTTTGTAATGCCAAGGTGCACAAGGGAAAACTCAAATATCAATGTTGAGTGCCTCGTAGAGTAAAAAAGATGAATCCTATCAAAGTAATGTTATTAGAAATCCTTTATAGATTCTAGTTCACCTCAACAATCAATTGTAGTAGACTAAAGTGTTACTCCATCAACATCCCCTATAAAAATGGAGATTTGTGAGTCCCAAATTTCCCTAGTTAGCATTATATTGCCCGATGAGCATTCAATTACATATGTGTGATTAGGCAAAATAGGGGCAATAAGCAAATAGGATGAATTCCCACCTCAATAGTCATGCATAGAGCACTCACATGTTTTGAGTGTAGTGGATATTTTTGCACATATAAATGCCCCAAGAGAATTATTTCAGTCCACACTCATAGTACCCTCATCAAAATAAAAGAGTAAAATATATCAGCCACTCACAAAAGAAACATGCACTATTGGCACATGGAAGACTATCAAAGAGGCCACGTCCTCAACACCGACATCTCTCCTCAAGCCATGCACCTAAAGAACAACAAGGTCAACAATCACCACCCAATAGGTTAGCCCAAAAATGACCTAAGGTGGTGGTGTTAGATTCTATAGTGACGAGGAAATGTGGTAGACCAAATTGAGATACCTCATGCTTAGGAGGACCTAGAGTCAAGAAAAATATAGAAAGATCATCAACTATCGAGAATGTAGATCAAGATAATTATAATATCCAAGACTGTGCGAAGGTAGTGATAATACACAACTATTATGGAGGAGAGTCTCCTTATATCATGTGTTAGAGGATGCACACACATTCTTGAATTCCGAGGGACAAGGAGACTTATTAAGAGGTTGCAAGCTTTGCCTACACCAAATAAGATAGAATGTATCGATCAATTCATAATATCATATCAAGGCAAAGAATCATAGGAGGATAAATATGGCATAGTGACTCACAATCAAAAGCGTATTTAGATCTAACTCAGTAATTTGACAATCAAAAGCCTATTTAGATCTATTTAAATAGTTTGACAATGCTGAAAGCCTTTGTGCTTCCAACTCTAGACAAAACTTATCCTATGAAACATCTAAACGCAAGGTACTCTGAAATCAAAACTAGTTCCCACTAGGCATAAGGGCAGATGTTTTGGAATGTGACATGACATGATTCTAGATCCTACATGCAACCTACATGCAAAGCAATAGCTAGGTTTGTGGTAAAGAAACCAAACCACAAGGGAGTACATAAATAGTTCATACCTATAACAACTTTGATACTCCTTAGTAAGAAAAGGGTATAGGATTGGTCTAGGCATATGTTCATGTTGCTAAGCGAACATAATTCCATCACCCATGATGGCAAGAGCTACATTTTTCATCTTTTGGCCATCATCATTAGCTTTGAGATCCAACAAGATGGACAAGCAAGATTTACCACTTACGAATGTAACATGTATGCATGCAACATGATATAGAAGGCATGCATGCAACATGATGCAAAATGCATACATGCAACATGATATAGATTGCATGTATGCGACTTGATGGACAATGCATGCATACAACAAGATGGAGAATGCATGCATGCAACACGATGAAGAATGTATGCAAGCAACATGATATAGATTATATGCATGTTCTCTTTGGTTTTGTTTTGTTTTGAGAGTCGAATTGCATGCGTGCAACAGCGATATAGCATGAACACATGCATGCAACATGATACTGCAAGCATACATTCATGCAGCATGACACATGCATGCATGCAAAAGAAAAAATGATATGCATGCAACATGATACAACTTGTAAAAGAACAAATGAAAAAAATCACCTCTCTCTTCAAGAGAGTCCAAGTACTTGCATCCTAGGAGTCCCATCTAGTCCACTGCCTTGTGAGAGAGGGACCAAGGATCACTCTATACCAAGCCTTGGGGTGGGGTGGGGCTTAAGATTACAGAGGAGAAGTTACCTCTCAAATCAAAAGCACTCACAAATGGACTAGTGGTTTCCTTATAAAGGTGAGACATGGTATATGTTTCACTGGTAATTGTCTCATTGTTGTCAGTAATAGAGACATTACCGTTAACTCTAGGTAGCACTAAACTGGAAGAATATTCAATCTTCATCTCAATTGTCAACGGCCCATTGGTTACCTTTCAAATCAAAAGCACTCGCAAATGGACTGGTGGTTTCCTTATAAAGGCAAGACATGGTAAATGTTTCGCTGGTAATTGTCTCATTATTGTCAGTAATAGAGACATTACTGTTAACTCTAGGTAGCACTAAGCTGGAAGAATATTCATTCTTCATCTCAATTGTCAACGGCCCATTGGTATAGGTTCATACTTCCAATTCACAAGAACTAGATGCATCCCCTAATATTATCTATAGTGTCCCATACCACTATGGACCATTTCTTTGAATGTCTTGTTGGGATATTGCCCATCATGCAAAACACAATTCATGCAATGCATAAATCTATTCACAGCTAGAATCCAAAAAATTAACAAACATGACTCTCTCTTCTTTCCCTCTTTAAAAAAATAGTAGGGATGCATGGCCTTTAGGGAGCGAGATCATGGGTGAAAACTTAGCCAAGATCACAACTTGATTGCTCAATGTCTATCCAGACATGAGACTCACTCCATGCCTATTTCTAACATGAGTATTTATGCAAGGCTATTAATCTGTGGAGTCCATCAAAGATAACTAAGTACTTTTTCAATCAATGCCATAGCATATGAATCTCTATTTTAGTTGAGAATTGAGTGACTAACCTCTCCTGAGTTGTAGCTTAATGAATTAGTCACCTTAGTGATTAAGACAAGTGTTTCAACTAGTTGCTCTTTTTATAGTAGATATACTGAGCAAGGTGATCAAAACCACTTCAATACCCTGAATAGTGTAGCCAACTCCAATGATTTTTTAAAGGTGAACGCTAGGAAATTAGGCACTCATTTGAGTTTGGGACAAAAAGCTGGGCAACCATGGTTTTTTTTTTTGTGGGAAAAATCTATGTTAATCACCAAAAACCACCAAAATTTGACAACCCATATCTTTTGATTGACAAATCTAAATTGGGTCATGCAGCATATCAAATCAGATGACAAGACATGATTTAGATAATTATCATATATTTTTTACATCATTTAGTAATTTTACTTGCATCAAGGTAAGCATTTTATGAAGTTACGGGCTAATTTTCTCCACAAAGTTTAGAGCACGATCGCCCATTTTAGGCTACCATATTTTCTCAAGGGTGAGAATGGTAGAATAGCCCATTAGGTGCTCCTTTTTCAAGGGGGTTCTTTGATAAAAAAACTGGCCAACTCCACGGCTAAAGTATTTCTACTATAACCCAAATCACTTGAAGACTGTACTCTATTGCTAATTTATGCATCAATAATACAATAACATTTATATCGTGCCCTTGTTATAAATACAATCTAATTACAAGGAAATGACATCTTCATATTACATTGATTACCCACATTTCAGCACTAATGACAAGCTCTTGCATAATATGCAATTCCAAAAAAGATTTCATTATTCAAGTATCTTATGTACCCACTCATGGGTTTTAGGATTTGAGTCTAGGTTATCATTATAAGACTATATCACGAGCGGCTAATACTTCTCTAGAAAACATTTAACATACCTTGTTCTTATATTCAAGTAGAAAACGACATTTGGACATTGTGCCTCCTACCTTCGACCTTTGATGGTTTTCTCTTCTAAACTTACCCAAAATGTGTAAGTGCAAGCTAGCGTAGAGGGGCCAACAATATGGCATATCAAACTTTCTAACGCAGGAGATTTTGAAATTTGTTGTGCGTGATCACATATGGTATAGCAATATCAAATCCTAAAGTTTGGTTCAAAATGAAGCTTAGAGGCATGTAAGGCCACTCACCGAATGCTCTTATGCACATGGGGTAAAAATGTGACATAAATGAGCCAAAATTTGCATGATTTTTATTGGCTTTGGATTGAAATAACTTTAGCTCCTGGGGGATCCACTGCCTTTGTTTGTTTTGGCAAAGGCTTGCTTAGGGTGTTTATAAACTACCCACCGTGGGCATGCCCACGGATTATGGACAGGAAACGCAAGGCCCATATGCATTCAATTGGGCATGGGTGGCTCTAGTCTCTAAACACCCTTATTGGCCCCTCTAATCGAGCAAGGTGGCAACGTTTTTCAAAATCTCAATGAAGGAAAACGCTCAAATGCAAGCTTAACAACCATTCAGATAACAATATTTTCTGATCTCTTATCAGAACCCACAAAAAGTTGGAATGCAAACTAACGACCTTATCCACCATACTATCATCACATTGTGAACAACTCTGTTTTACTCCATAATCACCATGTACCCTGTAGTCCCTCTACAATTCACGGTCACCTTGCAGGTTTCATACGCCCTATGTCTCACAATTATCCGTTTTGCGAGCAACGCCTCTTTGAGACATGCTTTCACCCTCATCTCAAAGATGGGTTGATCATCCTGGTAACGCAGGATCCTTTAAACCTTTGTTACACGTACTTCTTTCTGTCTCACAATCATCCGTTTGCAAGCTTGAGACATGCTTTTACTCTTATATCCAAGATGGGTTCATCATCCTAGTAACACTGGATCCTTAAAACGTTTGTTACACGAGAAGCAACTGGAAGCGGCGGCTGTCATTTTGTTCATTCTTCTTTGATGTCTCGGCATCCTTGAGACATGCTTTTAAGATGGGTTGATCATCCTGGTAACGCCGAATCGCTAAAACGTTTGTTGCACGAGGAGCAACTAGAAGCGGCTCTTCAGGCTGTGTACGCAGTATATCAGAAGGGGATTCCTGTGAGTGGAAATGTTATCTCCCTTCTTCTGCGGGTATGCACTGGTAGAAAAGACTTGGCAGCTGCTAGGCGAGTGCATGCAATTATAGTCGGCAATGGACTCGATTCGGCTGCCCGCTTGGGGAATAAACTTATTCACCTGTTTGCCTCGTGTGGCAACTTGCTTGAAGCAAACCAAGTATTCTGCAAGGTTTTAAAGCCAAGCGTGCACACGTGGAATGCTTTCATATCAGCTCATACGAAGCTTGAAGAAGGTGAAAGGGCCCTTCACCTATATTCCAAAATGAGGCAAGATGGTATAACCCCAGATAGAGTAACATATCTGTTGATTTTAAAAGCCTGTGGCATCATAGGAGCTCTACGTCATGGCAGGTGGATACATGAGCAGATCGTGAGAGCAGGACTCAAATCGGATGTTGTGATTGAGAATACCCTTATCAACATGTATGCCAAATGCTGGAGCCTGGAAGAGGCACGTGATGTTTTTGACAAATTGCCAAATCGAGATGTGGTGTCATGCGGTGCAATGATTACAGGATATGTTGCACATGGGTACAATCTTCCTGCCCTTGATCTGTTCGAGAAAATGCAGCAGGATGGTATGACGTTAAATGAGGTTATATTCTCGTGTATTTTGAAAGCATGTGGCAGCTTAGGTGCCATAGATCACGGCAGGCTTCTACACGACCAGATCATCAATATCGGACTGGAATCAGCAGTAGTTGTCAGAAATGCACTTGTGGATATGTATGCAAAATTTAACAATCTACAGGAGGCACGCAAGGTCTTTGATAATATGTCGAATCGAAACGTGGTATCCTGGGGTGCAATGATCGCAGGCTATGCCCATGCTGGGCATGGTATTTCTGCTCTTGAAATGTTTGAGAAAATGCAAGGGGAGGGTGTTAAACCAGAAAAGGTCACACTTTTGTGTGCCTTAATAGCCTGTGGCAGCATAGGCACTGTAGTGAAGGGCCAGTTGATTCATAGGCAGATTGTTCAAAGTGGGTTTGAACCAGATGGTGTTATTGGGAACGCACTTGTTCATATGTATTCCAAATGTGGAAGCCTAGAGGAGGCGCACAGAGTGTTTGACAAATTGCCAATTCGAGATGATGTTTCATGGGGTGCAATAATTGCAGGATATGCTGAGCAGGGGCATGGCCTTGCAGCCCTGGAACTTTTTGAAGACATGCAGCAAGAAGGCATAGTGGTGCCGAACCTTATTGTGTATGCATGCATTTTGAAAGCATGTGGTATCATAGGATCCATAAGGCAAGGGAGGTGTATACATGATCTCATTATCAGAAGTGGACTTAAGCTAGATGTGGTCGTGGGTAACACCATTGTTGACATGTACGCCAAAGGTGGGTGCCTAGATGAGGCGCACAAGGTTTTTGGGCAATTGCTCTATCGTAATGCAGCATCATGGGGTGCAATGATTGGAGGGCATATCCAGTATGGGTCTGTGCTTTCTGCTCTTCTTCTCTTTGAGAAAATGCAGGAGGAGGGTATAAACCCTAGCAAATCCATTTATTCGTGCATCTTGAAAGCATGTGGCAAGATGGGGAAAATAGCACAGGGCAGATCAATACATGACTCAATAATTAAAAGTGGAATTGAATTAAATGAGGTAATTGAAAACGCCCTTGTTGGGATGTATGTGAAATGTGAGCGCCTAGAGGATGCGCGCATTCTGTTCGATATATTGCCAAATCAAGATTGTGTCTCATGGTCTACGATACTTACAGGATATGTACAACAAGGGTATGACCTTTCTGCTCTGACACTTTTTGAAAAAATGCAACAACGAGGCATACAGCCAAGCAAAGTTACATTTTTGTGCATACTGAGGGCATGTGGCAGCATAGGAGCCATAGGGATGGGCAGGCTGGTACATGACCAGATCATCAGGAGTGGACTTGAGGTTGATGCAGTTGTTGGGAGCACAATTGTTGATATGTATCTGAAATGTGGAATCATGAAGGAAGGACAAGTAGTGTTTTGTAAACTACAGAAACGAGATGTGGTATCATGGGGAGCAATAATTGCAGGGCATGCTGCACATGGTGATTGCAGACTTGCTTGGCAATCTCTTCAAGACATGCAACAAGAAGGCTTAAAACCAGATGATGTGATATTTACTAATATGCTTGCTGCGTGCAGTCACGCTGGCCTCTTTGAGGAAGGGCATTGGTACTTTCAGTCTATGAAGGAAGACCATGGCATTACCCCTAGCATGGAGCACTACAACTGCATGGTGGACCTCCTTGCTCGTGCTGGTTGTTTGACTGCAGCAGAAGATTTCCTTGGTAGTATGCCAATATCACCAGGGATACTTGTATGGAGGTCTTTGCTCAATGGCTGCAAAACGTATTGCAATGTTAAGCTTGCAAAACAATGTTTTGATCAAATTGTCCACTTGGATTCTACCGATGCTTCTACACATGCACTCATGCTCAAGATTTATGCTGATGCCAACATGTGCAAGGACGTGGACAAAAGAGAAGAACTGAGACAATTTGCTAGTGCAGCAAAGAAGCCTGGTAGGGCCTGGCTTGAAGTGAAGAACAGCATGCATGAGTTTATTGTGGGGGAGAGAACCTGTCTACAAAGCGACGATGTCCAGGTAAAGCTACAAAGGTTAAGTAGGTTTATGAAGGGGAAAGGCTATTTACCGTCCGTGGACTTAGTTCTAGAGTTGAAGTCAGCTGAGGGTATGGAAGATGCCTCAATATGGGCATCTCCTTCAGGACTTTCAGTATAACATGGGGTGTCGTTGTCAAAGCTGTGAGGAATGCACAGCTTTGATATTGACAACGTGTGTTATATGGAGACGCCTGAACGAGATGCCCAGAACGATAGGCCACGCGGTTGGGTGAGTGCTCATCTTAATGCCTGCACGTGCTATGTACCTAGCTGTTGGCTTGGGCTTCATGCAATGCCCCAAGAGGTGGTCCCAATACTACGAGACTTTGTGTGATGCTGATTGCACATCCATGCTCCATAATGTTGACGGACTTGGTGAGGTTCCACATGGTTTGGGCTCCTCATTATTGACCTCGTGCACCCTGCTGACTGAAGGATCAGGCAATTGGGTCCTATTTGTGGTCTCATGCGAGGGAGCTCACTGGCAAGAGATTGTGGGGATGAAACAAAAAATCACTTGCCCTGCGGTAGTGCTAGGAAGCCTATATACAACATGGGAAGGCAGGAAAACATTGTTAGGAAAGCAACATAGTTCCTGTTTATAAGGATGAGTGATGTGGGGACGTCCTGTCTAAAGAAAGCTGTGGAATCACTTTCTCACTGTTTTCTGTGATGAATCAAACAGATGTAGGATTGAACAATCAACATAGTACTACTTCATTGGGCATAAGTATGCCAAGAAGTTTGATTTCTGATGTCATCATAATTCACAACTAGACTAGTGGGGTATACTAAGCCTCAAAAGGAGATATTGGTGCATGCTAAGAAAGTTAAAAATGTCTGAAGCATACTGGATGAGCATTTGAAAGCAAGGCTTACATGCTGTGTGGGGATACCCTTGACGTTTGAAGCAACTCTAAAGAGTTGAATGCTGAAGTTTATTAAATATTGCAGAGATTGGAATTTGCATTGGCACATTCGACACAAAAGTTGGTTGCTGAATTCACTACCGATTTTACAATCCCTAAGACTGAATGCTTGAAACATAGACTATTCTCTAGAGTGCCAAATCTAGGTGATACTAAGGGTTTGTCAGATATTTGCTGAGGTCAGCAAATGACATCTCCTGCTGTTGACTTTTGGGCAATCCTGCAACAATTACCAGCCCCACCTTAAAAAGAAAGCAAACAAACAAAACAAAGAGAAGCCTTGTTTATTTATGGAGTCATCCTCGCTCATTTATGGGATGTAAACAAACATGACTCTCAGAAAGGTTGAACTATTTCCTTAGATATTGTTTTAGGGCCTGCATGTATAGTAGTCATGTGTAATATAGTGAAGTTCTACGCTAAATTTATGTTGTTTCTTGGGTTTACAAATATTTATGGTCATTTTACACGTGTGATTGTGGGCAAGGCTTGAACCTATTTCTTCAAGCTTGAAGTTATCCTTTGAGAGCCTAGTTTCATGGAGAACTGGGTGCCTTTGTTCTAACAAAATTAATGTGATATTGCATGATCTTTTTACTAACCATAAAAGGAGGTGATGCACGTCAGAATTTAGCAAGAAGGGATGTCATGTGCACATGTGCCTTGGTGCAGTGTGCACATGCTACCGACGTGTTCTACATGTATAAAAGTCCACATGTGGATTGTTGTACTATTGACACAAACTGTGTCTTCCAAATCTCCCGGTGCTTGCTTCCTTTCTGATGATACTTCAAAGTTTTGGCTCGTGCGAGAGCAGATATTTTTAAAATTCAGTTGTAGCCTTGAAAATTTTAATTTTGGTTTGTGCAAGGTAAAATGCCATTGTTATTTCGATAATGTACATTTTTACTCTCGTTAAGGAGAGAATCAATGACACTGAGATTATGACTGGATGCATCGAGAGATTGCATTGGAAGACTGTAACAGTAGGCCAAAAGATAAACCTCCATCCACATTACAAGTCAACCCATCACTGCAACGGAGCATGGTAAAAAATCATCATAAAATGTCCACACACAAGCTGTATTATGCTAACTGCCATCATTATAGCAAATCACCTTCATGCTCACATGCAATGAACATCAAAACAAGACCCAACCACAACCCATGAGTACATGATGCTTGTCCTTTTGCAAGTAAAAACTAAGAAAGGAGGAGACGAAGGACTACGACAGATACCTAGACAGGCTAACAACATATGGTACCACGAAAAATTCTTTTCTGGAATTCCATTTTCATAACCTAAAGAGAAGCAAGAGAAGATACGATACTAGCGTACGTCAATCGACATTGTAAACAAGCACATTGGAGATGATTTGGGAGGAGCATGGCGGTTTTAAGTCTGCAATGTAGTTAGTTCACAATGCCTAATAACTCTGTATAAAGCAGATGTCAAACTTTTGCACAACCTTCTGAGGAAGAGCCAAAAGCGCAAGAAATAACATACTTCGTATATGGTCTACAGTCCGACACCTGTGCACGGTAGACTTGTGGCCTACTAACTTATGGAAAAACACTTCTTAGTTGGTCTCACTGAACAAGGTGACATCCTACATCTCACACCAAAAAAGTCTATTTTGAAGCCTATCAAATGAGATTCGGAACAAACAATGTTAGAAGAAGGCAAAATTTCCTTGAGTGCACGCAAGACTCCAGTGCAAGCTTTTGGACAGCTCTGACGTTCTTTTTTTGTTGGGACGTTCCTCTTAAATGCTCTGCGTTCCAAAATCACGAGTTCTTGCAAAGACATTAGCATGGGTGTTGCAAAGACATTAGCATGGGTGATGCTTGTCATAACTGGTGGCCCGTAAATTAATCATCAATCAATATCGTTGTTCGCAAGATAGATTAGGATCAACTCCTTTCGAGTTAATGGGATCCGAAAAAATAAACGGGCTCGGAGAATCGGAGGCTGTCGTCTGGTAATCTAAGCGTAGCTACCGGGCTATGGTAACAGAAGAGAAATCTTTACCGCCCAATGATATTACGTATGAAAACGTTACATATAAACCACTTTAAAAAACTTGCAAAAATGCTTATGGGTTTTCTTTTTACGGCCCCTACGTGTTTGTTAGGGGCAGAGCTGTAGCTTACTATTTTGGAAGCCCTTTGAAAGAGCAGTTTAGTACTCAGCCACTTAGCCACTTGGGGGCAGTGTTGTAGGCTCGTGTGCCACTTGTTTGTTGTCCTATGGTGCTAAATTCTACAATCACTTATATAGCAACACATCAAAGTGAGAACTTAGAAAGCACAAAGAAGACATGAGAGTTCCAAACAACAAAATTGACATAGACACATGTGGTACGAAAGATGATTCGGTGTCTCTGTGTAGTCAGCTAGATTTTCATAGATTTTGAGTTGAACAAGTAGACGATAAAGGATAACCCAGTTCACTAGTCCTAATTGTTTGAACAGTTCTAGACTTGTCTCTGCAAACCTATGCCTCAGTAGAGATGCATATGTACGTTGGATTCTACTTCTCAAGTTGCAAGATCCCGAGTTTGGAATCGAATATGATGAGGCTGATATATATAATTTTTGGGGTCTTTATTTTTGTATTGAAGTATCTAAATGCACATATAGATAGATAGTTTTAAAATATAAAATAGATAACCACATGATTATGTGAGGAGAGAAGTGGCACACTTTCTTCAAAACAAAGTACATCTCCAAGAAACATTTACTTCCTTATACACATAGCACCTTGCATGCATTTTGGCGATGTGTGCATATATAAGAAAAACCAATAGTTCATGCAATCTGGAACATAGAGATCTCAAGACAAGGATAGCACTTGAATTGTCTACCCCCCCTCACCACCCCGGCCCCCCCTCCCCCCCTCTCTCTCTCCAGCATTGAGCTATAGTTCCTAGGTGCTTTCTCAATATATGATGAGTTTAGTAGCCATTAGAGGATAGGTAACATCATTCGATCCTTTCTAGTCCCTATAAAAGAGGAAGGCCCAACTTGTATCTATCCATAGAAGTGTTGAACTTTGTGCAATGCATGTCTCACGATTGGCAGCATGAGATTTCTCAATCTTTGAGCTAGCATCCATGCAAAACTTGTATATCCTAGCCGCAACAATGGTTCAAAGTTCAAACATCTCGTTCCTTACTTCTTCTTCTTTCTCACTTTTCACGCTTGCCTTTTTAATGCATTGTGTATGCCTTTGGGTGTGGCTTAAAACTTCTCATTTGTCTTTTTGTTCTTGAATGGAATCCAAGAATTATTTGGTAAGGACACTAATGCAGAATAAAAATTGCAAGGGACATTCAATTAAAGCAAGGGGAGACCCATGGAGAGACCAATGCCACTCTAGAGGTTGAGGTAAAGAAACAAGACTAAGGATTGAAAAATAGAGAGAAAAGGTTCATTCTCATTAGGTGAAAGGATCCATATTTATCACTTCAAAATCACAATATTTTGAGGGCACAATTCATGGGATATTTATACAAAATCCAGATTATACAAAGTGTAAGAGTGTACTTGTGGAGGCACAAGAGTAGAAAAAAATTTGGTGTAATGAAAAATCTTCAAGAAGGAAAAAATGCTTTATGAGATGCATGATAGAAAACATGGAAGTTTTAAGAAAGATTTTCTTGCACCCTTGCCTCAGTAGAGATGCATATGTACGTTGGATTCTACTTCTCAAGTTGCAAGATCCCGAGTTTGGAATCGAATATGATGAGGCTGATATATATAATTTTTGGCCATGGCCCTGTATGGGTAGTGCTTAGGGCCTTGTCATGGAAGGGAAATACGTGAGAAATAGCTATTTCTCTTATGCTGTGCAAATGCACCATGGGAAATAGAGGGGAAATAGGAGGGAAATAGGGTGGGACCATGGGAAATAGCACTCCATGCTGTAGACCTCAAGCTGCTATTTCCCACACTCTTGAGAGCCATTGATGTCACATTTCTCTACCATTGATGTGACCTTTCCTTATAGCTCTCTCTCATTTCCCCTCCATTCCCCTTGGATCATTATGTCATGCATCAAGGGAAAAACGTCCAAATCAAGCTCCTCCAAGGGAAAAACATCCAAAATAGCCATCCTTATTTCTCTCCTTTTTCCCCTCCATGACATAAGTCCATTAGTAATCGTTTAGCTTTGAAAGAGAAAATCAGTTTGTTACGAATTTCTAAATCCTTGTTTTTTCATAGCTTTGCATTTGTCCATGTGTACATATCTCCACTGCTCCTGTTGAAACACTTGCTGCCTTCAGTACCAATCCATGTAGTTTTAACCACACACTTTCACAACGTGCCCTTTCTCCTCTCCTCCGATGAGATTTGATGTCGCCTTGTCCACCATATTCCAAAGTCACAATTTAAGCTATTTCATCTTCACCGTCCTAGCTTTTTGGTCTTCATTTGTGTATTGAAGTATCTAAATGCACATATAGATAGATAGTTTTAAAATATAAAATAGATAACCACATGATTATGTGAGGAGAGAGGTGGCACACTTTCTCCAAAACAAAGTACATCTCCAAGAAACATTTACTTCCTTATACACATAGCACCTTGCATGCATTTTGGCGATGTGTGCATATATAAGAAAAACCAATAGTTCATGCAATTTGGAACATAGAGATCTCAAGACAAGGATAACACTTGAATTGTCTACCCCCCCTCACCACCCCGGCCCCCCCTCTTTCTCTCTAGCATTGAGCTATAGTCTCTAGGTGCTTTCTCAATTTATGATGAGTTTAGTAGCCATTAGAGGATAGGTAACATCATTCGATCCTTTCTAGTCCCTATAAAAGAGGAAGGCCCAACTTGTATCTATCAATAGAAGTGTTGAACTTTGTGCAATGCATGTCTCACGAAAGATGATTTGGTGTCTCTATATAGTCAGCTAGATTTTCATAGATTTTGAGTTGAACAAGTACACGATAAAGGATAACCCAGTTCACTAGTCGTAATTGTTTGAACAGTTCTAGACTTGTCTGTGCAAACCTATGCCTCAGTAGAGATGGATATGTATGTTGGATTCTACTTCTCAAGTTGAGAAAAACATCCAAAATAGCCATCCTTATTTCTCTCCTTTTTCCCCTCCATGACATAAGTCCATTAGTAATCGTTTAGCTTTGAAAGAGAAAATCAGTTTGTTACGAATTTCTAAATCCTTGTTTTTTCATAGCTTTGCATTCGTCCATGTGTACATATCTCCACTGCTCCTGTTGAAACTACACTTGCTGCCTTCACTACCAATCCATGCAGTTTTAACCACACACTTTCATAACGTGCCCTTTCTCCTCTCCTCTGACGAGATTTGATGTCGCCTTGTCCACCATATTCCAAAGTCACAATTTAAGCTATTTCATCTTCACCATCCTAGCTTTTTGGTCTTCATTTGTGTATTGAAGTGTCTAAATGCACATATAGATAGATAGTTTTAAAATATAAAATAGATAACCACATGATTATGTGAGGAGAGAGGTGGCACTCACGATTGGCAGCATGAGATTTCTCAATCTTCAAGCTAGCATCCATGCAAAACTTGTATATCCTAGCTGCTAACAATGGTTCAAAGTTCAAACATCTCGTTCCTTATTTCTTCTTCTTTGTCACTTTTCACGCTTGCCTTTTTAATGCATTGTGTATGCCTTTGGGTGTGGCTTAAAACTTCTCATTTGTCTTTTTGTTCTTGAATGGAATCCAAGAATTATTTGGTAAGGACACTAATGCATAATAAAAATTGCAAGAGACATTCAATTAAAGCAAGGGGAGACCCATGGAGAGACCAATGCCACTCTAGAGGTGGAGATAAAGAAACAAGACTAAGGATTGAAAAATAGAGAGAAAAGGTTCATTCTCATGAGGTGAAAGGATCCATATTTATCACTTCAAAATCACAATATTTTGAGGGCACAATTCATGGGATATTTATACAAAATCCAGATTATACAAAGTGTAAGAGTGTACTTGTGGAGGCATAAGAGTGGAAATAAATTTTGTGTAATGAAAAATCTTCAAGAAGGAAAAAATGCTTTATGAGATGCGTGATAGAAAACATGGAAGTTTTAAGAAAGATCCTATTGCACCTTTGCAATAGATTGCTGAGACCATTGTGCAACTGCATCATCCAATTGTTCCAACTCTCTATTTGGATTGTCTTTCAAATGCATGTCATCTCCTAGATCTTGACTATAACATTGACTACCTTTTGGTATTTCTTTAAAGGTCACATCCCAACTAAAAAATCTCTTCTTAGTTGTCAAATTTGTACAACTTATATGCCTCCTCATTTGTGCATCCGATGAATATGCAAATTTTACCCTTTGTTTCAAACTTGACCTTTTAATCTTTGTTAATATGGGATATGCTATATTTAGAGATGTCTCACCATTGGCTTCCATTCCTCTTTTTGTGTCATATCCTTGTGTGCACATTTTGATGAGCAGTTCGTCAATGTTTGCTACTTTTGCACAAGATGTTTCCTAATTTTTATCTACAACATGCATCAAGTACTTATGGACTACTCTATTCTTTCTTTTAATAAAACCATTATATTTTGGAGTCTTGAATGCAATGGTTTGTCTCAAGGTTCTGTGCTCTTGCAGTATTCTAAAAACTCCTATGATAGATATTCTCTACATTGTCACTCCTCAAGTTGTAAGTGGATGGAAAGCTCTTGAGATCCTTTAGTGGCAACAACATGTCGAGGAGCATCTTACTCAAAAACCAGTTAAATAGAGCTTCAAAGCTATGAACTAAGATAGGATCCGACTTGTTGGTTATATCATAGGGCATCTAAGATCAATCAACTTCAATCAGTCAAGAGATCAAGTAAAAAAGACTAGGTGTTGAGAGAATGGTTCCTACACAAGCATGTGAACAAGGTCTAGAGAGATGAGAAAGATTGACAAGATAATGATGAGTTGTGGAGAGATAAGGATGAGGTGAGATAAGGTAGAAAAGTGGAATGATGATATGTAAAGTGGATCCTAAGGCTACCTATAAATGAAGCCTCTCATTGTACAGTTGAGAAGGTCATTGCAATAGATTGGTTGAGTGTGTCCAACTTGTCTTAGTCTCATGGCTTTCCTTGATTATTTTGAGCCTCCATTATTCTTATATAACTCGTGTGTTTCGACTAGGCTTAGCATGATCCTACACTCTTATCATGGTATCGGAGCAGGTTTAGCAAAATCTAGGATATGTATTATAGTGTGTTTGTATGTTGTTATTTTGCATTTTGGGTATGGTTAGTTGAGAAGGAAAAATAGCACACTCATCCTATCATTTATGGAGGAGTTGTTGTGAAGAAAGAGATGCTATTGGAAATTAGTGGTATGGTTGCTAATTATTATGGTTGCTGCAATGTTTTTATTACTATTTTTAGCTCCCTCTCATGTGTGTCTTCTAAAAGAAGGTCACAATTTTTGGGTGCCTTCATGCAACTAGCACCACATGACTAGTCCTCCCAAGATCAAGCTGTTCACCTTAATGATATCAAATAACATTGTCCTAACTCAATCATTTGTATCCTTTCTCTGACACGGCGTATATATAGTTTTATTTTGCACATAATACCTAATTTGGAACACAATGTAATTTTTTAAAAGGAGGTAGAAAAAGAAGTAGGAAAATTTTGGAGATGAGACACAACATCAAGTCCACCACACTTGATCCTCCTTGCAAATATCAAGGGTAGTAATTTTATTATTTATGACAAAGAAAGATTAGCACTTTTGAAAACTAAAGCTCAACAAATATACAAATAAGGGACTTCTTACATGAGCTTGGGAGTTCTCTTTTTGAAACCATGAATGGTCTTCAATATGTATTGAGATGGTCTACAATCATGTGGATGTTGTTGTTATCATTTGTCAATTTTCTATTTACCATGGTTGTTTCTTTTGATCCCCTAGTGATTGATCGCCATCAAGAACATGCACAAAAGATAAAGGACGAGTTAGCTAAAGTCATAAGTTTATAGGAATGTGTTGTAAAAATAGAACTATACATATGGAATTCACAAATAGAAGTTTAAAAAGAAAAATAAGAACGTTATAAAATAAGATAGTTATTATAAAAAAAGAAAAATCCATACGTAATGTACGAGGAGAGGTGGCACACTTCCTCTCCAGTTATTCATAATATGAGAAAGTGTGCCCTTCTCTTGTTATTTTTTATTCTTTGTTCTACTTTCAACTCAGATTTTAGTTCTATTTTTGGTTTTGCTTTATGTAGTTCAAATGTGAAGAGTTTACCTTCGTGCTCTCTTATTCTAGATAATGGTCATATTTGACTGGACATCTGCATGGCGATAAGAACAAGTGAAATAAATTCAAAATGTATCAACATTTTCCAATTACATTAGATAAATAATGCACATGTACACACTCACAATCTCTATCGCGATCGATTCTACCCTCTAGTCGCCATAAAATTCAAAGGTAGGAGAGAGAGAGATTGCATGGCGAGAAAGTATGGACCTACATATAGGCAAATGGAAGAAGAATAAAGAACGAAAAGCATTGATGGCGATGATGAAATTGAAGAGAAGCACCGAAAAGGGCACTTCTCCATCTAATTAGTCCATATTTAGCTTTTTCTTGAGCATGTCTATTCTAAGTTCAATCTTAAAAGCAGAGTGATTTGGGAGGAACTAAGAAAAAAATCATTTTTTATTCATGTGATATTTAGTACTTCTTCTTTCTCCCTCTAGCATCAAGGAGTCTCGAGAGCAACTAAATCCATACGCAAAAGGAAATACCAAAAGGAGAAGACGTTGAAACTCACTTGCTTTGGAGCAGCCACAAAGGCTTTGCAACTTCAGAGACTATGAGATTTATTGACAGGTAGACTGTAGTACGCTTCTCATCTCGTGACTCTTGCCTAGTGGATGAAAAGAGAACTTGTAGAGACTCTCTTGTCCATCTCATGTTTAAGATAAAGAAGATTGTGCTAGGGCCTAGTACTGATGAGTTATAGAACGTATTGCTTGTAGATTACAAGAACCTTGTTTCTTGTTCACACCCACGATTGGTCCTCCAATCTTCAGAATTATGGAACACAATCCCAGTCACTACTCATGGCTCATACAAACCAATGCTAGAGTCCATTGCACTTGGCTCGGATTAAGTATACATATATATTTCTCTATTTATGTCTCTGCCTGCTACTACGAGTTTATCACATCTATACTTCACTGGCAAACTGTCTCTATGTGACATTAGGGAACTTAACACTTCATGAATTTTAGTCATCGCTGGCTACTAGCCCCTTATGCAAATCTAGATAGGTGCCTGCACCATTTGCATAGATGTTGTTCCATATTTCATTCTCTTTGGTGAAATTATGTGCTTCCAACATCATACGAGTGGTTCTAACAATAAGGGAGTATCCAATCAATCATGTGATCAAAGCCATACAATACTTGAGGCTCCCTTCTTGATTATTTTAGAACGTCTATCAGCATCCTTCAAAACACTTAGAAATTTTATCATATTGTTGATTGATCCAAGCTCTTTGAAAGGGCAATGTGCTAAGATCATTGCCTTGCCATTAGTGCTTCATTATCTGATGAATTGAATTCCCTTTTATAAGGCTAATGGTTCAGGCATCGTGGCCTTTAAAACTGCATTGGTAGGCAATAGAGATCCCGAAGCCTAGCAAGTGCTATGGGAATGGGCTTTGTATTAGGTTTGGTGCAGGTTGAGTCTGAGGTTTGCACTTGCTTCCATATCTGCTTCACAGTTCCTACTGAGGCAAACAAAGCAATGACAACTTGAACAGTAATTTAGATAGAACAAAACAAATAACAGGCAATCTCTCTCTCTCTCTCTCTCTCTCTCTCTCTCTCTCTCTCTCTCTCTCTCTCTCTCTCTCCCCCCATCTCGCTTGTTGGAATATGAAGCCAAAGTGAGTCAAAAACGAGTGTACTAGGTGTCTAGGGGGTGTTCTAGAGTCTAGCGAGTCCTAGACATGCCACGTGTCATATTGGGAGTTATCCCATATACACTATGGCTTTCTAGAGTCTAGTGTCACACTATATAGTGTTGTGCTTGTCTTGAGTCATTCACATCAGTCAACATCAAGCTGTTTGGTATCATGTGAGTACTTGTCCATTGCTTTCATTTCCATTATGCTTGTTATCTTTTCTTTCCGTTCCTAGTGTTAGTTTGCTTCTCTCCCTACCACTATGATCTTTCATATGGTATCAGAGCTAGCTTTCCTCAAGGAATGAGGAGGCCTTGAAGCCCATCTCAGGCCTATGGAGAGGCTAGCTCCTTCCACTCTAGTTCCACTCTCTCTCTCCTTGTGAGTTCCTTGAGCTCTTCTCCTCTGCCCGAGCCTCACCGTTGAAGATCTTGAAGAAAGGACTTCACCAACAATAGCTTCACCGACATCTTCACCAACATTGGGTGCCCTCAATCTTCTTCAAGGGCTGCAACACTTCAGCCAACTACTCTATCTCTACCTCTCTCAACCCACCATTTCTTTGCATTTCTGTCCGCCATTTTTTGCAAACAGCCACCATTCTCTAAGCTCTCTGCCCACGCAACTGCTGCTGCGCTCCCTGCCCACGCAGCTGCTACTGCTGCCCATGCAGCTCTATCTGCCAGCTACAGCAGCCTGACTATTCTCTGAAAAGCTGAGCGACCTACACACTTGCTTTGCGTCTATATCTACATGCCATGGCACTGATAAGCTTGTCTCCTCAACTGACGTGCACTGCTCAGATGCTATGCTGCGTTGATGGCTACTCCCATCTTATAAACGTGTGCTGAAGCTGCTCTATTTCCCTCATGATGACATCTCTATCCTCCACCTCTCTACTTGTGGACAAGTTCAAGTGCCAAGGGTTTCCTACTTGACAGACGAAGATGCAGGTGCTTCTCACGAAGGAAGGAGTATGGAACATCATTGCAACTGATGCCACTCCAATGGATCAACAACAATACAAAATTTGGAAGCTCCTCCTCTATGAAGGGGGTCTCTAAGAGTCTACTCACACTTGGAGATACCATCGATGGAACCTGCTCCCACGCTGTCTCCCTAGCTACAAGGCATGCAGGAGTCTCCTCCTCTGACTAAAACAACTGCCTGTAGAAATCAGCGGTCATCTCTAAAATCTCCTGGATCTCAATGTGCTTTGTTCGAGCATGAAACACAGGGTTCTTAGAGATGGCCATGCAACTTTGGTCGTCCCACCTTAGTTATGTAGGCTCTCTTACTGAAACTCCTATGTCTGCCAAGATCCTTCGGAGCCAAACTGCCTCGCATGCAACGAAACAAGCTGCCTTGTACTCTGCTTCTGTAGAAGAGAGGGCCATTGTGGGTTGCTTCTTGCTTGCCCAAGAACAAATCCCAGATCCAAGTAAGAAGCAATATCCAAAAACTGACTTTCTGGAGTCATCACCTGCCCAATATGAGTCACATTAGCCAATCAAGGAATCTCCCAATCTATAAGTGATGCCATAGTCAAAGAGTTCCTTTGAGGTACTTAAGAGCTCGCATGCCTCCATTCCAATGGTTCTCTCGAGGATGATTCGAGAACCTGCTTAAGACACCAACTGCAAAACTAATATCAGGTCTGGTATTACAAAGGAAAATCAGACTTCCCACCATCCTTATGTACTTCTTGATGTCGACCAGCGGTGAGGCATCCTCTGTAGAAAGCCTTGCATTCACCTCTGACACGTCCCAGCACTCCTGAAACCCCTGATCTGCAAAACAACCACACACAACATAAGATCTGAGTAGGTTGCTCACCCCCCAACCATGACATCTACGGGATGTGATCCCGAATCAGAAGATGTCCCCTCCGAGCCACGAGCTGAGCTACTGGCACGAACTCCCAATCAGATCCAAACCAGCCTGGTGTCCCATACCACCAGGTGGCGCTGTGAAGCCCTGGATCTGCCATTGGGCCTTGGGCTACGCTAAGATGCAGGTGCGCGTCCGTGACTCAATCTAGGATCAGACCTGGCACCTGGGAACGAGACTTCCTCCCAACTGCACATTGAGAACTGAAACCCCTGGGCCCCTTTTATAGACTCGGGCCCCGAGCGCCAAAAATAGCGAAGACCTATAAATAGTCCGTACCCTTGCCACTCAACCCGAGAATCAAGCCTGCCTAGCTCTAAGCCTCCCCAGGCTAACCTGAGCTAGTCCTGTGTACCTAGTACACGTCAGATACCAATCCGTGCACATGACATACTTCCCCTCCTCTAAGAACTCACTCCTGAGTTCGCTAAAAAATCGGGAAATGTTCTTTGGAGGTTTTGTAATGTCTCCCATGTTGCATCCTCCTCAACACGATCCTTCCACTTAATCTTGTATTCCATGATAGTACGATTACGAATCTGTCTTTCACGAAATTTAAGAATACACTCAGGTTCGTGAGGAATAAAAGTCAAATCTGTAACTTCTATAATCTCATGAGGAGAAACAAGTTGATCATCTGCACCCAATACTTCTTTCAGTCTACTGACATGAAAGACTGGATGTACTTTAATATCAGGAGGCAATTCTAGTCGATATGCAACTGGTCCAATTCTTCTAATGACCTTGAAAGGACCACAGTATCTGGGGGATAATTTCGGAACCAAACCATTACTTAGGCTCTTGGATTCCTTAGGAATTCGCAAATATACCATCGTTCCTTCAGAGAACTCTCTAGATGAACGATGTCTATTAGCATAAAATCTGTCCCGATCTTGGGCACTTCTAATAGACTCCTTGGCAAACTGCAACATTTCCTGCATATCTAGCAAGAAGTTCTTAGCAGCATCATTTTGAATCCCTTTTAATCCAACCATAACTGGTGACTTAGGTTGAAACCCGTACATAAGCATAAAAGGACTATAACCCGTACTAGAATGCTTTGCACTGTTGTAAGCAAATTCAATCATAGGTAGATAATCTTCCCATGAAGACTGTCTCTTAGATACATATGCCCGAAGCATGTCTTCAACCAACTGGTTGACCTTCTCTGTACTGCCATCGGATTGTGCATGATCCGAGAAACTCATACTTAGAGTAGTTTCCAACTTCTCAAATACAAGTGTCCAAAAGTTACTTGTAAACTTTGAGTCCCTGTCACTGACTATGTTAGATGGCAAACCATACAGCTTAAACAAGTCGTCCACAAACTCGTGAGCCAGCTGAATAGCTGAAATAGTTGTTCTAGTAGGTAAGAATCTAGCCATTTTTGTCAAACGGTCGACTATGACCCAAATGGAGTCATGACCCTTGCGCGTTCGAGGCAAACCAGTAATGAAATCCATGGAAATACTTTCCCATTTATTACTTGGAATCTGTAATGGCTGTAATAAGCCCGCGCTTCTAAGGCGTTCTGCCTTAGTAACCTGACAAATCCGGCAACCTACTACATAGTTCTCTATAAATGCACGCATCTTAGGCCAATAAAAGGTATGCTTCACAAGAGACAGAGTCCTATGTATATACCCGGATGTCCAGCACTAGGAGCATCATGACACTCCCAGAGAATCTTGGATATAAGATCCAGAACATCAGGCACACAAATCTTTTCATTCCGGAACAGCAAGCCGTTTCTAATCATCCACTGACCTCCCGCCACCTGTACCATAGGTGGCACAATCCCTGAGTCCTGGTCAACCATGGAGCTCCCATCCTAGACTCTCTGCCAATAAGAACTGAAATGACTATCAGTTGCGTATAGCCCTCTCAAGGATTGAAATAGATCTGAGGATATTTCCGTAAATGACAAAGCATTTACAAACTTAACTCGACTTAAGGCATCCGCCACACTATTCAGGGAACCCTTACGATAACGTATTTCGAAATCAAAATCTTGCATTAATTCTGCCCATCTAGCTTTCCTTCCCCTCAATTCTGATCCATCACACACATACTTAATTGACTGATGATCAGTCAATACAAGGAACTTCGACCATACAAGTAGTGTCTCCAAACCTTAAGAGCATACACTACAGCATAAAGTTCCTTCTCGAGTGTGGGCCAATGATATTCAGTGTCGTCTAGCTTCTTACTCTCGAAAGCTATAGGTCTGCCCTCTTGGAATAAAGCTGCCCCAATCACATAGTCGCTTGCATCGGCCTCTAAAACATAAGGCCGGGTAGGATCGAGTAATGCAAGAACGGGTGCTTCCTTGATAGAAAACTTCAAGGTTTCAAAAGCCTTGTTCATTGCATCATTCCAAGAGATCGGCTGGGTAGACCTGCGTCCATGACCTTTCAATATGTTGGTCAAGGGTGCCATGATACGTGAATAATCACGCACAGACTTCCGAAGAAATACCATAAATCCTAGGAAAGAACGAAGTTGTTTCACAGTCTGAGGGATAGGCCATTCTAAAACCTTCTAGATACGATCCATATCAATGCTAATACCTTCATAAGAAATCTTGTGTCCTAAGTAAATGATCTCCTTCATAAAGAAGTCACATTTACTCATCTTGGCATAAAGCTTATGCTGTCTTAGAATGACTAAGACAACCCGGAGGTGTCCTATGTGATCCTCAAGCGTTTTACTATATACCAAGATGTCATCTAAGAACACTACAACAAATTTGCCCAGAAAATCCCTGAACAAATCGTTCATCATCTGCTGGAAAGTAGCAGGAGCATGGGTCAAACCGAAAGGTAATACGAGGAACTCGTAATGAACATACCTAGTCCGGAATACGGTCCTATCTATGTGTTTAGCATAGATACGGATTTGGTGATAACCCGTATGCAAATCAATCTTAGTGAAATACTTCGCTCCGGCCAAACGGTCTATCAAATCATCGGAACGAGGTAAAGGATAGCGGTTCTTAATTGTGACTTTATTTAATCGTTTATAATCTATACACATTCTCCAGGAAGAATCTTTCTTCTTTCTTAAGAGGACAGGTGCACCCCAAGGTGATTTACTTGGGCGGATATAGCCCATATTTAGGTAATCCTGAAGCTGGATAGCTAACTCATCCTCCTCTACCTGGCTCATCCTATAAGGTGGTACACTCATAGGTTGAGCCCCTGGGACTAAGTCTATGCGATGATCTACTGCCCGTTTTGGAGGTAAACCTTCCGGCAGTTCAGCTGGGAATACATCCTTAAAATTATCTAACAACATTCTCAATTCACGGTGTTCAAACACACTTAATTCATTTTTGTTAATGACAAAAACAACAAATGAAGAAAGTGGAATCAAAACACACTGATAGACATCATAATGAGAATTGTTTAATTTATTCCGAAGCTGCATCGTAGATACAATAGGCCCCTGAGAAGAGGGAATTTTATCACACTGAATACAAAATTGGGTGTCCTTATCTACAAAAGAAAGCGTATGCTCCGTCCATCCGATCTGAATATTGTGGGTTTTAAACCACTCTATCCCGATCAAGAAGTCTACATGCTCCAGATGCATAACATAACATGTAAGAGCTCCCGTGTAGGCCTGAATCCGGATAGGAAGCGCTTCAACCTTGCGATCCCAAAACTGCTTCCCAGCTGGAAGCTGCACCTCATAGGTGTGGTCGCTAGGTACTGTGGACAGCCCCATCTTCTGCACAAATTTGTAATTAACAAAATTGTGAGAGCTGCCCGGATCAAAGAGAATGTGAACCTGTTGGTCCATAACTTCTCCATAAACTCGGAAAAGATCATGGGAACCAAACAACGAAGTGTTGAAAGTACAATTACAAGAGAGTGGGCAGGTAATGACATTTACTGAAATACCTGTCATCGTGACTTGGTTCGCTCCCTTGGCTGCGGTACGTGGACCCGCTAGGAGTCCTAGCACCAACTTTTGGTTCTTGCGCTTAGGACACTCATTCTTTGTGTGGCCCCGCTCCTCGCAATAGAAGCATCGTCCTTCTTTCTTGAGCCTCAGAGTGCGAAGGAAATGAGCCTTACCATTCTTAGCTGGAGTCAAGTTTTTCTTGGAGGCGTTGTCCGTAGACTTCGTCTCCCCAATACCAGTCGTATGCTAAAAGAACTTGCGTTTGTTCTTTCCACTCGTGTCAGTAACTATGGTTGCTTTGGTACCGGCCATGGTATCATCGTATATGCGCGCATAAATCATGGCCTCCTGCAACGTTGTGCATTTGTGATTCTTTATCTGCAACTTGTAGGAGTCTGGCAAACCATCCACGAAGAAACCTAACAAGGTCACTGGATCCATCTTAGCCCTGGTTTGCAGATCCCGAAATCTTTGAAGATAAACTTCAAAGGTCAAGTTTAATTTTGACATATCGAGAGCTTTGAGCTTGCCAACGATATCGTAATCATCCTCCTTCTTCAGGAACTCCTTCCTGAAGATCCCCTCAAAATCTGTCCATGTATCGGGCTTAGGCTGGAGTTCCTTCCACCATAGCAAGGCTTTACCTGACATGAACCCTGCTGCAAGCTGGATCTTTTTCTCATCTGGATATGGGTGGAATTGGAAGTGTACATGCCACTTGTGTAACCAAGTGTCAACTACCTCCTTTGTTCTTGACTTTTGGTCGCCCGAAAAAGGGTCTGGAGTTATATTCGGGCCTAGCACTGAAGCCATGGCATCCACATGCGTGAGTGCCTGCATAGTGCTAGCCAGAAGGGTGAGAGTTGCTTGAATCCCCTGGAGTTGCTGTGTCAACCCCGATTGATTGGCATTGACCTGCTCAAATTTTCCATCTCGAGCAGTCGTGAATTCACTGAAGGCCTTTTCAGGTCATCATACCACCAGGTGGCGCTGTGAAGCCCTGGATCTGCCACTGGGCCTTGGGCTATGCTAAGATGCAGGGTAAGATTGCAAATAAGACCAATAACCATAACGAAACGCTATGCCTTAAGAGAATACACAAGTATACAGATTGTGGTGTTTGGATGCTGTCCACTCTGGTCCAAAGACGTTCCAGCATCAAAAGTAGTTCTAAGAGCACTTGAACTACCCATTCTCGTAATGAAATTGTGGAGCCATGAAACTTGCTGCACTCAAAGTGAAAGAAGACTAGACGACTAACTTGTACTTGGAGAGAATAAATTAGATGCATCCAACAGATGAGAGTTCTGTACTGGCCGACGGGAACTAGATCAAAACCATCATGAACAGGATCAAACGCCTCCCGATGATAAGGGCACAAGGTTATAGACGAATACTCCATCACGTATAGCACCGCTAGCTGCCACGAGAGGACTCGCTACTGTTCATTTCTTTGAGAACAAGGTTGCAAAGCATGGCTAGCTGCTGCCACGAGAAGGCTCACTAATACTCATTTCTTTGACCAGTTTCGAAACTGACCGAGCCAAGGAAGCAGCAATAGCAGCCTTCACGTCGACTCAATCTAGGATCAGACCTGGCACGTGGGAACGAGACTTGCTCCCAACCGCACACTGAGAACTGAACCCCCTGGGCCCCTTTTATAGACTCGGGCCCCAAGCGCCAAAAATAGCGAAGACCTATAAATAGTCCGTACCCTTGCCACTCAACCCGAGAATCAAGCCTGCCTAGCTCTAAGCCTCCCCAGGCTAACCTGAGCTAGTCCTGTGTACCTAGTACACGTCAGATACCAATCCGTGCACATGACAACCTCCATGGGTGTGACCACATGCTTGTACTCAGTCATGTCGAATGCCTTCAAAATCAAGATGAAGATTTTACCATGCTCTTGCCAGATCTCAATCCCCAAACAATAGTGCAGGAGCCCCAAATCTGTCATTTCAAATTCGGAGCTCAATAGCTAGCGTGTTTGCTAGATCTTCTGACCAGTGCTACAGGTGCATCGTGTGCCTCTTGTCGCAACCATGTGTTGAGGTCCTCGAGGCTCTTCAACTGGGCATGTAGAGCAATAATCTCATTCTATAACTCCAACTTGTTTTGCAGTCTTTCGTTTCGAAGCAGTGGATTGGGCTATCTTTTCTTTATAAAGCTGTGCCATTTGTTGCTCCAGTGGCTCACGTGCACCCTCCAATGTCCTGGACAATTGTAACTGCGAGATTGTCACTTCAATATGACCACACGTATGCTTGTCCTTATAAGATGAGAAGTCCACTTGGATTGCCTTTATGAAGTGCGCGTACAAGAATTTGGCAAAGTACATTGCCACTTCATTATGGTGCGGTGCCTTCCCATGTACCTCGATATATATCTTCCTAGCATTTTGCCGAATCCATTCATCTCGGCAATTTGTGATCTTCCATCTGCCATGCTGGTCCAAAGCTTGGATTGGGGTGCTTCCACCTTCCTCCGTCGTTCTTCTACATCTCCTAGCTTGGCTGCTTGAGGCTTCACCTTCATTGGCCTCAAAGGGCGAGATCATCTTCACTCTGAGGGCTATCATTGAGGAGGCAAGGTCCAGACATCGGAGAGTCTACACATGCTTCGTAGACTTTCGGAAAGCCTTCAACACTGTTCCACGATCTTGCATGATCAAGAGACTACAGGAGATGTAGATGTTACAGATGCTGATTTGGCATGTGATGAGCTTATATGAGTCAGTCAGAGGTAGGGTCCATGCCCCAAGCGGTCTATTGGATTGGGTCGAGAGCACCATTGCGGTGAAGCAAGGCTGCCCTCTTTCACCGACTCTCTTTGGACTCCACATTGATGAGATCGCATCTTTCATAGATCGCCTAGGTGGCGAGGGCTCATTATTAGGGGATCTCCTCATATAGATATTGTTATATCTTCGCTATGGAGTGCTGAACCTGTATCTCTTGCAGCAAACTATTTGGAATGGGGATCCCCTTCTGGGGAAGATTCGAGCGAGACCACTCAAGGTGGAGTATAATCAAAGCATGATCCGACATCGTGGTACCTGCTAAGAAGCATGTGGCTCCCCCTCTGTGCATAGACCACTCCCCAATGCAGAACTGGTCCAGGCACTCAAGTAAACCATCACGTCTCCTTTGCACAAAGGAGAAGTGGAGGCTGCCTAGAATCCTAGTAAACTATGCCTCCCTCTAGGGATCCATGCTGTTGCCGCTTATTGTAAAATAAAACTGCTCCTAGGTGCTCCGCTCTGTTGCTGGCATCTTTGCAAATGAAGCCCCTCCCTACTTATCCTCCTCAAACTCTAGATTGTTGAAGTTGCCTCCAACAACCCATGAGTCCACATCAGGGAGGCTCTTTGCCAAACATCTCAAGCAGGAGTGTCGATGCTGTCTACAGGCTGGTGCATATACGTTCAGGACCCCTATGTTGAGGCCACTTGTGTGAGCCATCCATACTACCCTACCTACTATAAGCTCGCCCTGGTCAAAAACCTTCGAGGCCACTATCTACAAGGCTGAGATACAAACCCCTCCGCTCAATACAATTTCAAGGGACCAAATCTCTAGCCCGCTACCTGGAAGGAGGTGATGGCTATGACCGATATCAATTGCAGTGAACATATGCTCCTAGTTCAAGAGGAGGTCAACTGACCTAACCGTTCAAGTACAGATGAAATCTTCTTGGCTTGAATGTCACATGTGTCTCTACCACGAAGCGAGCAAAATGAGGGGAAGCCTCTTCGCTTGGTGCAGGATGGTGACGACTAAATCATAACTTGCTCAGGAGTTCATTGCTTGATGGTTGCTCACTGAAGGGCTTTGTCGCCTAGGCCAAGCTCAGGAGTTCGTCAATAATTGCTTGTTTGTTGCTGGTTGAAGGGGTCAGTTGCTTAGTCCTAGCTCAGGCTCAGGAGGTTTTATCACTCAACTCAAGCCTAGGGATTTGTCGCACAATAGTTCCAATAACCGTCAATAACCGTCAATAAAAGATCAACTCCCTGATGCCCAATAAGAGTCTCAAGGTGGAGCCAATCAAGCACCCTGGTGCATCGTCGCTATACATGAACGCCTTGTCTTTCAACCAGTGAATTGCTGTAGCTTATCAAGTTTAGGAGCTTTTGCTCCATCGACTAAGTAACTTTTACTTTTAGGATACCCTTGTAGCCTATAGAACTTGGTTCCCATTAACAAGCTATTTTTTTCCCTTTTCCTTTCTTTCAAGTCAGCATAGTGTCAACCTGTGTCTAGGGGAACGAAGTCTTGATAGTGAGCAATTGGTATGGCCAAAGGAGCTCTCATGGCAGCATCCTCGACTCCCAAACCTGTGAAGATTCTTCTTTCCCCCGCAGACAAGCTATTGGTCTAGAATGCAGTTCGGAGCAGTGGTCAAATGGATTTTTGGTATGACACCCTCGAGGATCCGAATTCGGGAGTGGCTTCAGGCGAGCTTAGCACTAGAGGTTGATCACATACAAGATGTCACTATCTATGGGCGAGGGGTATTGGGCGAGGAGTATTGCTCCTTTAGCTGAGCTCTCTCGTCACATCACAGGCCCTCGTGGAGCAGAGTCCAATTTTCCTAGGTCCTCACTTGGTCTACCTTATACCTAGGTATCATGGCTTCATGGTGGAGGATATGGACACGACACATCATGTCCCCTACTTCTCGGTGATGCTTCACTTCCTTGGGCTCCTGAGGGAGTATAGATCCATCCTGTCATCTATATGGTGGTTTTTTAGCATAGCATTGGAGTCCCCACCGGTTACAACAGCATCAATAGTTGCAAACGATGGGGTCCCCAGGCTCAAAATGGTTGTGGAGCAATTGGAGTTCCTACCTGAGATGATCCTCCTTGAGACCCTGGATGGGGGTACACTGAGGGAGAGTGTGCAGATCTTAAGGCTTCCAGGACAAGACTGCCTCCATTGAAGATAACTGGGGCACCTAGCCCAAGATTGTCCCAGAGGACATACACAACCCCCTCCCCCATGCCCCCATGGGGTAGGAAGAGTCAGTAGAGGGAGACTCAGGAGGAGAGTGTGTAGAGATCCATTAGACAGCAGCATCAACAACAATAGATGGAGTCATAGACTCCATGGGTGATGCCCTCAGAGGGTGAGTGGATCTAGGTGAAAAAGAAAAAGAAGGTGAGCAAACAGACTCGAAAGAATTTGAAATGAAGAGCCAGACATAGGGCAAAAGATCTTGCAGAGCGTGATTCTGTAGATTCACCTTTAGGTCGGACCCCTAGCAGGTAGAGGGGGCTCTTGCTTCTATAGTAGATCCCTCAAGCATAGTGCACTCGGATATATCGACGCAGCAGGTACCAAATGAGGTGAGGGTCGAGGCTTCGCCGGAGCTCGGGGGGTCCACTAGGGTTTATCTTATGGTACCACATGAGTGTAAGGGAGGGGGGTTATATAAGGGAAGGAAGGTACATTTTATAAGGTAAGGTCCTATAAATAGGGGGTAGATAAGGGAAATTTTCATATATTTATTGCACATAGGTGGTCTCCTTATTACTACTAGTGAATCCCCCGTGCTGCGGAGGGATCCCAGGGGAGGATCTTCAACAGCCCCCAGCCTCGTCACCCCCACTGGTCCTCCACCCTTATAGGACCCTTCTCCCCGTCTCCCTCCTCCCCCTTCTCCGGATCCCCCTTCTACTTCCCTCGCCTCTCGCCCCCCTCCTCCACCCCTCACTGCCTAGGAGATTGTCACCCGCCCACCTCCCCCCTCCACTCCACTCCCTACAGATTTTCCTCCCACCCTATCCTCCTTCAATGCCTCCCCTTCCCCTTAGCCTATGGGCAAGGGAAAGGCACCATACTCTAGCTCATCCCCGCTCTCAGAATGGCCAAGAGAGCCTCAGGGGACCCCTACCTCACGATAAGGAGCGGGGAGCATTAGATCCCCGTCGTAGGTTCCAGACTCATTACTTCACCCCAGACTTTCCCTGCCAAGGGAGTTCTAGCATTTGGGGCCATGGAACTATTTTGCAATTCCAGATTCCTACCCCATGCCTCTCGAGCTGATAGTACTGATTCTGTAGCCCCTCAAAGGGGATTCACTTAGTGTGGTTGGATCATGCACCCACCCCTTCTAGGGCATAGAGTTTGCCTCGACCGGAAAAGAGAATTGGACGCCGAAGGTGTTTGACAACATGATAAAGGAGCAGTTGTCTCGCATGATGGACGAGTGGATGGGGCTGTATGGTTGGACCTGTGGTACATGCATGGCTTGTCAGCCTTCTTCTAACTAAGATGCACCTTAGAAAGAGGAGGCACAAGTTTAGCAATAGGAGTGATCTGACTCCCACTCGAGGCGAGGATTCTCTTGCCAACAGTTTTGGATGCTACAGCAGTGTGCAAAGGCATTTGGGGCTGATTTTTTTCATGATAAAGTGGGCGCGGAAGGTGGGAGTTGATCCAGTGGCTACTCTAGTCCAAAGATGCATCGACACATATTACTCTCCCTCTAAGCCCCCCTCAAAATCACAGAGGTCTCATTTTCTAGAACAAGCTCCCAAGTGTAGGCGAGCTTTGTTCTCTTTTACATCCTCCTCATGAGTTGGATGGTTGCACAGACTTCACGATCATGCCCGCAGTTAGCCTCAGTACTTGATTCTTTGGTAGGAGTTGCAGAGAGCTATGGTAGGTTGCCACATTGATTTTGACAAAATGGAATGATCCTTAAGTGCTTCCTCAACAACCCGCTCAAGTTGAGTAGCTACATTACAAACATTCCCACGGCTCTTCGCCACAAGGTGTTCATAGTCTTGTAAGGACAAAATCATCAACTAGAGCTCTTCAAGCTGGCCTTGGAATTCATCCGTGACATGCAGCTCTAGCCCCTGGCAAAATCAAGGGAGGCATGGTCTTAAGATAGTCATTGTCTAGATATAGGCTAAATGATAACCACCTTCCTACCCAAACTCCTAAAACTAAGGTAGACTCTCTCTATGTGAATTTCCTCTCTGTAGATTCATAAGGTGAAATATGAGACAATCAAGCACATATGTATGTATTGATTTTGTTGCCATGTATATTTTTGTCTTGTGTGTTGTACACACATGCATGCATGCATGTGCATTTGTGTGTGCATACATGTGATAGGATTTCTTAACAAGATTTTGCATCCATGAAAAATAACTATTCATTTCAGTAATCTCTATTAATCGCAAAAGCTACAAAAAAGACCTAATAGTAGATGAATGAGATGTCAAGACTTTTAGGTTAGATGTAAGAACTAGAGGAATAAATGTAGTTGCACTACTATATTTCCAAATTCACTACTTCATATGTCTTATGGTTTTGTTAAAAAGGGTTACAATTCAAGATGTATTCATGCGAGTTATGTTTAAATATCTCATACTAAGTGATCCATTAGAGTACCCAAGAATATGACAAATTTCAAGGCAAAAGGTATGCACAAGTGTAGCCTTTGCTTTTTAGAAGGCCCAGGGGGTGCACTACTAGATTACCTTGCATACAACATGCATTCAAGTGCTAAAATTTGAACTGTTGTACAAGTAGTGGGTGCACAAGATACATACCTATGCATGAAATGTATTATGAACATGATGAAGAATATATACATCACCCCTTAGCGTTAGGATTAAGGGTTGTCCCTATGTCCATATAGTGTAATTTACACTATTCTTAACACTTCCTCTTAAATTAAAGTATTCTTAAGACCCCTCTTAAATTGCACTATATATGAAGAGGGTGAATATATACTATATGTTTTCTTGATTTTGCTTAGTGCATATGATAGCAACCAAGATTGAAAAAAGAAAATGTGAAAAGATCAATGTTGTATGTGATGGGCATTTCGACTATGCAATAGAAGCCTTTATAGTGAGTACATCTTGTAATACTTGTCCATCACTTCCCCTCTTAAGTTGTAATCAATAAAGGCCAAGCTAATGCCAAAAGTGTGCAAGCTTGTTGGCTTGATGAAGATATTTGTAACCTGATCTTGTGTCAAATAGTGAACTGTATCGATCTCTTCACTAAGAAATTTCTCAAGAATGAAGTGATAATGCACTTCAATGTGTTTAGTCCTAGCATGAAACGTTGGGTTCATTGTTTGTTGGATGCTACTCATATTATCCAAATAAAGCACTGTAGGGTCTCCAAAAAGTATCTTAATCTCTTAAAGAAGCCCTTTAAACCAAATTGTTGTGCAAGTGGAGTTGTTGGATCCTCTTTTTTCTACTAGATGGAAGACTAAGCCAATTTTGCCAAGGAGCATATCTGCATGTGAATTGGCATTTGATCCATAATGCATTGAACTCTATGGACTTGTATTCCCCTCCATTGTGACAATGGAGGACCTTGATGTACTTCCTAGTTTACTTTCCAACCAAGCCTTTGAAGTTATTAAAGATGTTGAATGTGTCAGACTTCTATTTCATAACGTAGATCCAAGTCTTCCTAGAGTAGTCATCCTTGAATGTAATGATGTGCAATGCTTTCTTGATAGACTTTGTGGAAGTCTAACCCATACATTAGTAAATGTAATGATGTACAATGCATTTTTAATAGACTATGTGGAAGCATAACACAATACATTAGAATACATGATCTAAAGACATCTATATGTGAAGACTAAGATGTTACAAAAGTTTGTGTGTGTTGCTTGTCCATACAACAAGACTCATAAGCATATTTTTGGAAATACCCTATGGAATTCCGTGTACCATATTTGTCTTCTTCAAGGATACAAGTTTTTTGAAGTTGATGTGTCCATATTGCTTTTACCATAGTGTACTCAAGTAAGCATTTTGCTTTATTGATGAGATGAGAGAGCTCTCTGGATTAGAACTACTAAAGAAATCTTGAACATGCCAATTTTTGCTTTTACCATAGTGTACTCAAGTAAGCATTTTGCTTTATTGATGAGATGATAGAGCTCTCTGGATTAGAACTACTAAAGAAATCTTGAACATGCCAATTTTTGCACCTCGAGCATTGAATATGCAGTTGGGACTCTAAAGTTCCCTCACTATGCATGAAGATAACCTCATGTTTGTTTTGAAAGGGGGTTCCATGCCATTGTTGGAATATAGAATGCATCTCCTATGCTCTTTATGATGCTTGCATCCCTATGCAAAAGGTATATTCCTCGTCCCTTCATTTTTTGTGAGATTTTTAGTCACCCATCACAATGTTCTCTATAGGATTTCTATTAGGTTGAAGGTCAGAGAGCCATTCCCTATAAGATGTCTTGTGGTTGCTCACCTGACGTCAAAACATCATCTGCTTCATCCTTATGATTCTAAGTTGTTGGTTTCTATGAGATGAGGACTTTATGTTGAGAACGATCTTGAGAGTTGTCCTCATCATAGGCATAGTGTGCGGAATTTATTCATTGATTATCTTGATGAGGTTTTTTAGATTTGATGGATCAGCCCCCAATGGATGAGTTTCTTTGCATTTTGTACATTTTGATTCGCTATGGCCTAGGATGAGTTTGTTTTATTTTTTTTGCATATGAACTCCCAATGGCCTAAAATGTTGTAGTAGTTGTAGTTGCCTAATCTTCTAGGAGTACTTGGCTAGTTTCCTCCTCTTCCTTAGTTTCCTCTACCTCTAGGATTCCATGTCCCCCTCTGAGCAAAAGCACCATGGTTTTGATGCTGACGTTCTAAGGAAGGCTGAGACTATCTTCCATGGGCATTTCCTCTTCCTAATTAATTATTGGATTGACCACCAATGTTTCTATCTTGTCCTCTTCCTCCTCTAGCTAAAAAGGCATATAATAACGCTTTGAATCAGTGCTGAGACCTCGTCTCATGTTTTCTACATGAACATGCCTAACATCAGTTCAAAGGAAGGAGGTGCATCTCTTGTGACCATTGTAGTCACAGATTGGTCATAGACCTTTCCTGGTCTACTGAGGGAAATTTGGCCTAGTAATAAGAGTGTAGGATTGTGCTAAGCCTAGTCTAAACACATGAGTTGTACAAGAATCATGGAGGCTTAAAATAATCAAGGAAAGCCATGAGACTAAGACAAGATGGACACACTCAATCAATCTATTGCAATGACCTCCTAAACCATACAGGGAGAGGATTCATTTATAAATAGTATTAGGATCCACTTTATGCATCATCATGCCACTTGTCTACCTTATCTCACCTCATCCTTATCTTCTAGATCTTTCTCATGTCTCTAAACCTTGTTCAAGCGCTCTTGTTATGAGACACACATATAATTTCTCTCATTTATGCTCTCTTTTACCTTGGCTACATCATTGATCCCAGAGGGTAGGATTACATTTCCCCATCTTTGCTTGGGCTCCCCCTTAGTGCTAGCTAGTCTTTTACTCATTTTGTGTCACTCAGGGTGTAGAGTGACCCCCTTGATGTAATTTGGTTGGGTGAGTTAGAGGCTCTTTGGCTTGGACAATCTCAACTCTCAAAGGTTCTAAGGGTGTAGGATACTTCCTTTGATGCCTCACTCCTCATAGCTCTTTTGAATTTGCTATCTTGGAAGAGTACCCTCATCATCCGAGTGAGAGAAATAATATATCCATTTTATGCAATGTGCAAGGGCAAGGCACCGCAAGTGGCCATACAAAATAAAACATCATCCATGGTTTTAGCAGAAGCCCATATTTGCCTACTATTCTAAAATAAAACATCATAGAAAATAAAACGTCATCCATGGCTTTAGCATAAGCCCATATTGGCCAAATGTTTCAAGGCTAAAAAAATACCTTTAATATTGAATAGACATATTTGGGGGGGAATGAAGATCACAAAAGTGATAAGGGTGTAAACCTTAGGATTTTGAAACCATACAGCAGCCCGGGCATCAGCCTATCGACCCTACTCTAGGTCATATCAAATTGGCAATGCTTCTCTTTGTCCTCGTAGGGAGCTTGGCTTGTCCACAAGCAGCTCATAGCTATCATCTTCTCTCTACGTTGAGGAAGAATTCTTGCAAGCAACTACTGTCAATGGTCTTTTGTGAATAACATCACTTCCTTCTTCTCCTCTCACGACGATTTGCACCATTGCTTATTTTTTATAATTCTTCTTGGGCTGCTTCTCTGCCTACGCTCTCCTCAAGCTTTGAGTCATTTGTTTCTGCTACGCATGCTCATTTGTGCAACTCTTAACCTATCCAACCAGGTTGCTTCCTTGCAAGCTTCCTAACTGAGCACCCTCTCATTCTCTATACCCAATCTATACAACCTTTTTATAGCATCAGATTTGCTCTTGTATCATGAGGTCTTCAATGCACTCTCGACGGATATTGTTGTTTGCTTAGTTCTGCTATCCTTTTCTATTGTCATGCAGATGCGTCTTGGGGTGGGCTTTGTTGTGTGTCACTGCGTCTTCTAACAACCCTTGATGGGCTTCCTTGTGATTGCTTTGCAACAACAGGTCGATGGATAGAGAAAACACCATCACATAAGCTCTTAGTGTTATGAGCCACTATAAGACTTTGGACTAACATGTCACAGCTTGAGGCACTTTCTCTAACATTGACATAAACATAACCGGGGATGTGATGCTGTTTTGAGAATATTGAAAAAGTGTAAGCACCCGCACACAACCATTGACTGTGCGACATAGCGAGCTTCGGATTTTTTTTTGAAAAGGCCTTCTTGTTATCTTCTATTGCATGAGACCTCAAGCCACCAGTGGCTTCCCGCTCTTGTTGATGGAGTTGAGGGCATTCCCTCTACAATGCTTTGCTTCTCAAGCCTTCCGTATGTGCATCTATTTGTGCACAAAAACTGTGCTTTTCCTTATATGACCAGCCTAGACCAAGTTGAAGCTATCTGACCCAATATTGAGCTATGTTAAAATTGTAGACCTTAGATTCAATTTGATCTAATGATATTAATCTATGGAATTTTTTTGCTATTCTTAGGAGATATTTCTAGATATTTTGAGATGGAGCTGAATCCATGCCGTAAAAGCTTTCTGCCAAAGGTGACAAGTGTCATGAATCAATGTCGCATGATGGAGAGAACTCAATCAAAACGCATCTGCTTGATTTCTATAGATACACCTGGTAGTTGGAGTTGTGTCCAGGGGGTGAGTGCTTTCTGCTTAAACGTATATTTTGGATGCCATGATTTGGATCTCTATACGCTTTCTTGTGTTTCTTGACAGGATTATTCACCAGCTCATTGTGTTCATGACAATTTATGCGCACTTGTCTTCGACAGACATGATCAATGCACAGCATCCCTCCCTTGGAATGATATAGCTAACACAGTATACAATTTATGAAAACTCTTGATCTTCTCAGACCTTCCATGCATCTTGTACTGGTACACAAATAAATGGGATTCCATTTAAGGATAATCTATAAATTCCTTAGGAGGAACATGTCTAACCTCATTCACGTGCACTTCTTCTATGAGTTTGTCACCATTTCAATTTTAAAATTTGTCAATCTTTTTTTTTCCGGAAAGAGAATTATATTAAGAAAAATAAAAAAAGCAGCTATAGAGCTTAAATTACATGGTGGCTCAAAGAGGTTTAGCTGCTGTTGTCAACACCCGTGAGTGGCTTCTAATTCTAAGTTATGGGCATTTGAATTTGGGTCAACTTTTGATGCATTTTGCACAAAGGGGTGCAAGTTGATTTTTTGGGCTATGTGTGAAACTATGGAAGATTCTTTGACGATGTTCCTCTGACCATACGTTGAGTTGACCTAAGTTGGGGACATGTTTGATTAACTTAATAGAGTTTAGGTCTGATTGTTCGAACCATGGTAATGGGACCATGGATTAGCCTGATTGTGATGATGTGGTAAATGATGTGCCCTTATCTACCATAAATTCAAAATTTGAAGGCTCAATTCATCTGCCACAATGATTTGGTAAATGATATTGCCTTATGTACCATATGTTCGAATTTGAAGGCTCAATTTATCTACAACATCGCAATTGTTTGGATATGGTGATGTGGCCCGCTATCTTACCACATGCCACTTCACCTTTCACCTGAAGTCTATGTGGCATCCACTGTTACCATTGCTTATTTAATTTGAGTCCATTCCGTTAGTAATGATCCACAAAACAAAAGTGTTAAAAATCCACATTCTTTCAGAATCTTTCTGCATTAAAAATTTATTATACAATATTATACTCAATCTTTTAACCCATGGAAATCCTTTATTATAATATCTTACGTATATTTTAGAGACATCCTTACATATGCTGTGACAATTATCATAAACTTGAAGATTTTTCGAAGTCTGAATAGAGATGCCAATGGGTGTATTGATAAGCCCAAAATCCATGAGCAATTTCTTAGCGTGACCACACAGGAGGGGTTCCCTTTCCTTCTCTGGCTTTGCCTCCACAACCAAGTCCAGAATCGGCACCAGTCCTCTCTCTTTCATTAGCTTGCTTAATCTATCTAGTTTGATATTGCACTCGTTGCTCTGTGGGAAGCTTTTGTTCCTCACAACAAACTCATGCATCGTGTGGCTGAGCTCAATTGAGGCACTCCCAAGCATTTTTTGTGCACCTGCACATTTTCTCATCTCTTCTATCTTATTAACATCTGCCCACTTGTGAGCTTCAGCATAAATATTAGACATAAGCACATATCCAGATGCATCAGTGGGATGCAATTGAACAATCGAGTTAAAGCATCGTCTTCCTATATGAATGTTACTGTGTGTTCTGCAGCTAGTGAGCAGTGACCTCCAAAGGCTAGCCTCTGGTTCAATTGGCATGGTTCGGAGAAAATCCTCAGCTTCAGTCAAGCATCCTGCACGCCCAAGAAGATTGATAATGCAGCTATATTGTTCAATATTGCATGCAATTCCATGGCCTTCTCCCATAGATCTGAGATATTCTTGACCCTTTTTCAGCAAGCCTGCATGACCGTAAGTAGTAATGATACTAGTGAATATAATACTATCTGGCTTCAAACCATGATACTGCATTTCCTCTAAATATTGGCCAGCCAACTTGCAGTTACCATGCACAGCATATCCTGAAATCATGGCACCCCAAGTTACCACATCTCGACTTGGTAACCTTTTGAACACTTCGCCTGCCTCCTTTAAGCCTCCACATTTGGCATACATGTCTACAACGCTGTTCCCAACAACAGGATCTGTATCAAGACCGCTTTGAATTATCTGGTCATGAATCAACATGCCCTGTGCTATAGCTCCTATGCTGCCACATGCTTTTAAGATGGATAAAACTGTGACTTTCCCTGGCTTTATGCCCTCTTCTAGCATTCTCTGAAGAAGTGCGAGAGCAAAACCATTATGCTCATGGTGGCCATATCCAGCAATCATGGTGCCCCATGACACCTCATCCCTACATGGCAACTCAGCAAACACTTTGTGGGCCTCTGCAAGGCTCCCGCATTTGACATACATGTCTATAAGAGCATTCCCAATAACCAAGTCCATTTCCAGCCCATGCCAGATGATCTGATAATGTACAAGCCTTCCTTCAATTATGGCTCCAATGCCAGAGCACGCCTTCATGATAGATACAAAAGAAACTTTGCTTGGCTTTATGCCCTCCTGCTGCATATTTTGAAAAAGGTCAAGGGCAAGTAAACCATGACCATGCTGGGCATATCCTGCAATCATTGCACCCCATGACACCACGTCTTGAATTGGCAGTTCATCAAATACTTTGCGAGCCTCATCTAGTCTCCCACACTTGCTATACATGTCAACTAGAGTGCTCCCAACAACTAAATCTGATTTCAGTCCACTCTTTATGACATGATTGTGTATCAACCTACCCTGCCTAACACTTCCCATGCTGCCACAAGCCTTCAGAATGCATAATAGCATAATCTTGCTTGGCTTGATGCCCACATATTGCATCTTCTCAAAAAGTTCAAGGGCAACAAATCCATGCCCATGCATTGCATAACCTGCAATCATTGCAGCCCATGATACAGCATCTCTAGTCTGCAACTTATCAAACACTTCTGTTGCAGCCTTTAAGCTCCCACATTTGGCATACATGTCAACAAGAGTGTTCCCAACTGGAGTATCAGTATCAAGTCCACTCCTGATTATCTCAGCATGTATAAATCTGCCACGTTGTATTGCTCGAATGCTGCCACATGCTTTCAAGATACACAAGTATGTAACTCGGCCTGGCTTTATACCATCTTTTTGCATTTCATCAAACATTTCAAGAGCAGAAAGACTGTATCCATGCTGGACATATCCTGAAATCATAGCGCTCCAGGATACAACATCTTTACAACGCAGAGTATAGAACACTTTGCCTGCCTCCTGTAGGCTCTCCGACTTAGCATACATATCCACAAGGGTGTTTCCAATTATTAAATCTGATGCTAGCCCACTCCTGACGATTTGATCATGCATTAGCTGCCCTTGTCTAATAGATCTTACGCTGCTACATGCTTTCAACATGCACAATACTGTGACTTTATCTGGTGCAACGCCCTCTTCATTCATGATTTCATACAACTTGAGAGCAGTTTCACTTTTTCCAAGATTTACATGTGCTGATATTATAGCATTCCATGTGAAGACGCTCGGTTTTAATATTTTGCTAAATATTTTGTTTGCTTCCAGCAAGCTCCCACATAAAGTGTAGAGGCGAATAAGATTGTCACCCCAAAATACATTAAAATCCAGTCCTCTCTTGACAATTGAAGAATGTACAAGCCTGCCAGCTCTCAAATCTTTGAATTGGGTACATCTCTGCAGGCAAAAGTAAACGACATTCGTAGGTGTATAAGTCCCTTGCTGGTCCGAAATGTATACTGCCTGAAGAGCCTCGTCCAGCTGTTCTTCCTTACACACTTTGTTCACCTGAAAGTCAAAAGCTTCACTGCACCCCCAAGAGAGAAAAGGAAAGGCGGATCAGCATTAAGAGTATCAGAAATGAACCATAGAGTCGAGCAGTAACTGCTTGTACACTAGCTGCAGATATGAAAACTACCATACGTAGCCTTTTGTCCATACCTTAGACGGAATTCTATTGGTTCTCCACATTGTACACCAGATTCGCAATGACGTTGGGCAGTCACAGCCGCACGACAATGTACGTCTCTCCATGGCAAATTTGATAAATCATGGACCCAAACAAACTTCACATATTCCTGGGTCTTCTGCAGGGTTAATCCCATATTACAACTGTCAAAGATTAAAATGACTCACTCGGTGACTTACCACGGCATCCTTTACAGGCATATTCATGCTCAACATGTACCCCTCTCCTGTCAAGCATCCGAAAAATCCTTCCACCATTACGGCTCTGACTGCAGACATTTAACACAGCATGAGAGCACGAGCTTCTTGGATCCCCGTAGACCGCACCGACCTTTTTGAAGTGCTGAGTCGAGTGTTAGCATTAACAGAGCATGACGATGATCGGCCATTTACACTCATGCTCATTTAAACCCAGAAGAGTCCATTCACTGACGAACTTGTCTCTGAACGAATTTTTTATGGACTCAAATTTTGCCTTCACATCTCCTCCCTGATTGCAAACTGTAAATTCCATAGCTGGTCAGAAAATATGCAATCTGCACCTTGCATCTCACTTCTGGTTTAGATCTGCAAAAATCTGTATTAGGACGATTCATATAGCCGAGAACTTATAGGTGCATTAGTCTGAAAAATCTTGGTGCAATAGTTCTTGTCCCCCAAAAAGATCAAAAAAGTTGTTTTATTGATTATAAACGAGTGACCCCTCTAAGAAGGGTTAGCGACCCATCTTCATGCATGTGTTTACATTTGTTAGTAGTGCCCTCATGCATGTGTTTACATTTGTTAGTAGTGCCCCGTTCGCGGCAAAGCTCTAGCTACTAGAAAGATACTATTTTGGAAGCCCTTTGAAAGGGGGACAAGAGCAGTTTAGTACTCAGCCACTTGGGGGCAATGCTGTAGGCACGTGTGTCTCTTGTTTCCTCCATAAATAATAAAATGGAGTTGCACATGTACACACATTCCTACATGGCACCACCATATAGTAGCTCCAAAAAAATCTGAGCAACCTTATAGTGCTATTGTTACAATTGAAAAGTTGGCACAAAACTTTTGTGCAATACACACATACTGAATAACCTAAGGATGATCCAATTATGAAAATTGTTTGTCAAAACTTTGGGTTCCAATACAATGTCAAATAAGGTGTACCAAGGTAATTTCAATTGCCATAGGCTAAAATATGGTCCAACTTAGGGCTCACTCTTGTCATAATAGCTGACAAACTATTCAAACTAACTTTAAAGGTCGACACCTGGCACGCAACAAAGTAACCTGCTCCTTTAGGTTGCCAACTTGTAGCCTACAACCTTTATCACACACAAGCGAGCCTTCCCTACCACCCCCCAGAAGATTATGCATATGCTCATTTGCGGGCTTCGCACTATTCTCAATCCGGATAATCCTCGAATTGATAGTTTCATTGCTTGCACCCATTCCCTCTCCTATTACTCCACTATTATCCAAATGAATTTCACCCCATAAGGAGCGTAGATATGTTGTGTTCATCGAATTCACATGCTCGGTACGCTCACATACATCCTAAATGGACTTTAATTTCTTTGCAACATCGATAATATGTTGCCTTGAAATGTTGTTGTTCACCTATGGACTTTAGATGTTGTGCAATAGCGATGGTGCTTTGTCGAGAAGATGACATGCACTTAGATGTCCGTTTGGTTGCATAGATGGAAGATCCTCCTCTTGCGAGTCGTTTCACCATTCGAAGACATTGTTGCTTACAAATGGTCGACATCACGATATCAGGAATCACCTCCGCAATGTTTGGAACAATGACTGAAGCCATATTCATAACTGTGCCCAAAATAATGTGTAAAAACATGTTTAGGTTTGGAACGATTACATGTGTTTATCTGTATGTGTGTGTGTGTGTGTGTGTGTGTGCACACACACACACATATATACATCCTCCTTTCTCTCTATATATGACTGTGTGTATGTATAGTCATATTATATAGATAGATAGGTAGATATAGAGCTCATGTATTTGGGCATTTTGTTATTATACTAACTAAGCACTTATATGAATCTGTGTATAGCCATATAGGTGCATGTATGTGAATATGATATATAAACACAAACATATATACAGGGCATCTAACTTAATGGAACATAATCATAAACATGTGTAGTATACATGTGTGTCTAAAGCATAGATATGCACGTATGTGTATAGCTATGCATAAGGCAAAAGAGTCATGTGTGTGTAGGTGTGTGCGTGCACTATATTACCTTTACCTTATAAACAAAAATAATAAACAAATAATCATTACCAACCTAATGTAATGAAGGATGCAGAGATAATGGTGGTGTAGATGGCTGGTGAGCTAGCCACGATCACACGGGAGTGCCTACAATGAAAAAATACAAAAAGGAAGGGTTAAGTTAGGTGTGCATTTGTAAGTGTGTGTATGTAGTTAGAAAATACATATAATCCAGGGACTCTTTGAAAATAAAGTAGTATATATATCCTTCTTTCTCTCTCTATGAGAGCGTGTATGTATGGTCATATCTGTGTGTAGCCATATAGGTGCATGTATGTGAATATGATATATAAACACAAACATATATAGATGGAATCTAACTTAATGGAACGTAATCATAAGCATGTGTAGTATAGATGTGTGTGTAAAGCATAGATATGCATGTATGTGTATAGCTACAAATGATGCAAAAGAGCCATGTGTGTGTGGGTGCGCGCGCACTATACTACCTTTACCTTATAAACAATAAAAATAAACAATAAACATTACCAACTTGATGTAATGAAGGATGTAGATGAGAGATAATGGCAGTGCAGATGGTTGGCGAGCTAACCACGATCACAGAAGAGTCCCTACGATGAAAAAATACAAAAAGAATAGGTTAAGTTAGGTGTGCATTTGTAATTGTGTGTATGCAGTTAGACTATCCATATAATACAAAGTAGCTTGAGCCATCTACGACGGGTTAGCGACCCAACTTCATCATGTGTCAAGTTGGAAGTTAGGCCCTAGGAATAAAATTTTAAGTTTTATTTATAAAATATTTGAATGCTTTTGAAGGAATTTTAAATATGACCTTGGTTAAGCTAGACTGTTGTGATATGAGCAGGAGACAAACTAAAGGCATATGAGAGCTATCTCATTATCGAGCTCAAGCAAAAAAGATGAATCTTCAATCAGATTTGCATTGTCTTGGTCGAGCATCTAGTGACTTGGATGGCGAAATCGATTGAGGGAGCTAGTGGGCAAGCATTGAGGACCTCACCATCAACCTTGTGGGTCTCGAGGACACAATCAAGGGCTACTCATGTCTTGTTTCTCTTCTCTAACCTTCAGCTACTAGCGTGTGGGGGTTAAAGGTCATTGTGCCTTTACCCCGGTTATGTACAATACTCAAACACATATATAAATGAATGAAAAAGAAGATTAGGGTGGTTCTGTACCCACCAAAACTTGTGTGGCTCTCTATTTCTCTCTCTCCCTCTTCCGTTCTTGCTTCCGTTGAGAGCACTCTCAACTGGTATCAGAGCTCGGGTGATCTAGCTGAGTGTGCGTGAATGCTTGAAGCTCAGCAGCTCTGTGGAAGGAAGAAGAAGCTCTGTGGGAAGCTTTGTGGGTGACTTTACTTGCATCCGAGTGTGCAGAGACCTTGGAGGAACCTTTGGAAAAGTCACTTTGGTTTTACGAAGTGGTTTTGAGAGCCTGTTAAGTGTTTTCAAAGAAAAAGTCATTTTTTGAGCTTTTCCCTGTTCTGTTCAATGACAGAGACTCCGTATTGACTTGTAGAGGCAACTATTGCTTGCTTTTGGTGTCCACTTCACTTCAGGAGCTTGGAAACACCTCCATTCTTGAATCTGGGATCATTTCATTGGATTTTTGACTCACTGTGTCAGTTTTTGTGTTTTTTCTGCCCGGATATTGGAACTCAAGTTTGGAGCAACCATTTGCAGATCTGTCAATTCCAGTGGACTCAGGAGGTCCTAAAACTTCTATGTTGCTCATCATTCACACTCCGGTGGAGTTTACAAACAACTTTGTTTCCAAAAACGTTTTTCAATCCGTGTGTTGGACCCAGTGATTGAGACCACGGTTTCCAAAACCGTTTGTCCCATTGCATTTCTGTCTGAGGGGGAGGGGTTTATAACACTTCCGGAAGTATTACCGGAGGCCTAGGGCCACTGGTGCGAGAAGCGAGTAAGACATGCCATAAGTGTCACGGATGGTATGTAGGCGATGGATGGTATGTAGGTGAGTGCTTGTCGATGGTGTCAACTATGTGCAAGCGGTACAAGTGCTGAAGTGATGTGAGCAAGAAGAAGACCAAAGCGGAACAACATCACGAAAGCCAACCCTCGATATGAACTGCAAGAACTTCAAGCACATGACACAGGTCCGTTGTACCAGGTGAAGGGAGAGGGGGGGGGAAGAACACAACGGAAAGAGATTTTTGAGTAGCGGAGCAGAGACAGAGAGTAGCATAACTCATTAGAAAGCAAGATGATGGGTACACCCCTAGAAGATACACACGAGGCGAGCTCTTGACTCTAGCCTCTCACTCCTTCACTCACGCCTCTCGCCCCTGCCAGAATGTTTCTCTCCCTTTCCCCTTTCCCCCTCTTCACCTTCTCCTCCTCTGCTCCACCCCCTGCTACCCATCTCCTCTCCTTCTCCCTATTGGATGTCTTCTTGCACCCTTAGCCATCCTTAGCCATTCCACCGTTTGTGGGCCGCTCTGTCCTTGATGGCTTCCGCAACACTCCAGCCTGTCCTGGGTCAGTGAATCCCATGCTCCATATGTTCTCCTGTCTATTCCATGCGCTCCTGACACTAGTTGGTTGAGAGGGTTGGTGCACCATCTATGCCTCTTAATTGTTGGACTGCTTCCCATGTGCACCAACAGGTGTATCCCGTGTACCATTGCGCCAGTACTTCCCTCTGATTGACTTTGACCATGGTGAGTCGAGGTTGAGGTTTGGCACTCTTCGGTCATGTATTGCTTCCGTCATACCCAAGTCAGGTCAAGTCATGTCCAAGTCATGTCCATATGTGAACACGCTGCGACTAGGTATGACCAAGGTCTAACAACTTGGCATGTTGCTGACGTGACCATGACGTGACCCAGGTGTGACTCTTGGTGGGTCGCCATAAACTTTGAGTACAACAGATCCCCCGCCACTATCATTCACCGTCCCGGTGAATGACTGAGAATCTGTGTGAGAGAAAGTTAAGTATAAATTACAAATAAGAAAGTGACCTTGTGGTTGATATCCCAAAACTGAAAAGAAAGGGCTCATGGCCTTACAACTATAAAACTGAAAAAAAAACTGGCTCATGGCCATACAACTGTAAAACTTAGGGGGGGGAAAAAAAAAAACTGGCTCATGGCCATACAACTCCAAAATTCCTTATTTACATGAGACTGCAGAATCCAAATGGACAGAGCTCGCAAAAACAAATGCCGAACTAAAAGATCCAGGAGCTACTGCTTGCTGGATGAAGGTCAGGGAGGGGGAGGGGGTGGGTGTGGTGGGTGTGCTGATGTTCCGGGGCTGGTCCTTGCCTCTTCCTCGATTGTGTCCATGAGGTTGCGGATGTCCTCGTATTTGGATCTGTGGTAGCCATACCTGTAATGATCACATCGAGATTTGAGAGCAGCATTTTCAGCTTGCAGCCCATGGAAGTTGTCTTGCAAACTTGGAATGTGAAACTTGGAGATGGTCCTCCTCCTCGAGAATCTGCTTCATCTGACTCCGCACCACCTCCACCTGTTGATCCACAGTATGCTTATCCTCAGCCAGTGAGGTGTATCTATCCTGTAGGGCTGCAAGCTCCCTCTGGATCTGAGCCTGTTGGGCTGAATGATTGTCCTCCAAAACTTTCTTGTTGGCTGTCCACTCTGCCTCCTTTGCTGCAAGACATTGCTGAAATTCGTCCTGTTGAGTTTTCCACGCAGCCTCCCTTGCCTGTAGAGTTGCTCCCCACTCCGCTTCTTTCACCTACAATGTTGTATCCCATTCTTTATGCATGCTGGCTCCCTGCTTCTCATGTTCCAAGCGGAGGTGTTGCTTCTGTGACAGAAGCTTGCAAACTTGACCCGTAGTATTAAAGAGGGAGGCACCCATCTGAATGAAGCTGTCATCTATAATGCACTGCGCCATATGAAGAGATCTTTTAACCCATGCATACCTGTCCCAATAGGTCATTCGGTCAGCCATATCAATGAGTTCGCCATATTCCTTGAAGGCTGCTTTCATCCCCTCTTGCTCTGGGTCCTCGAGAGCTACCACTGGAGCCAGTGTGTCGATGTCTAGGTAACAGCTTGGAGCTTGGGATACTTTCTTGATGGAAGCGATTGTCTCTTGCAAGGGAAGTGTGAAAATTTGGTCCAGGTCCTCCTCCTCCATGCAAACAGGAGACCTTCCACTTTAATGCATACAGCAGCCGTTTGTGTTCCTGGCTCCATTCCTCTATCTGGGCCTCATGGGTGAATAGATCTCCTGAGGAGGATGCGAAGTAGGTATCCAACATATCATTTTGAGGAAGTGGAGGACAATCCGCTTGAAAAGGTATCTTACCCCAGCAAAAATAACCTCGCCAGGTCGAGTTTCCAGTAAGTCCTGTTCATCAGCAGCCTCCATACTTGGTTCAGGGGTCAGTCGTCGAGACACCCGGGGTGGTGTCTTCGCATCACCAATGGCTCCCAAAGTAAGATTCAAGTTCAATAACCTCTGTCGCTTTGATGCCTCTCCATCAAGAGGTTCCAAGGCAAAGGTGCCTGCTGCCGTAACTTCTGTCGAGGGATCCCCCTGAGTTGGGGGGCCAATGTGCATATCTTTGCACCGTACTGACCCTGATGAGATGATCGGAGGGGGAATGGTCATGACTGCGGGGGAGGTAAGTGGTAATGTCATGCCATGGTGGGTGAGACCTGAGGAGGGCAGGGGAGTGACCGGGAGAACATCATCAGGGAAATCAAAATCTGCCTCGAAGGGGATGGATGGAGAGGTGACTCCTGCATGAGCAACAGATGGCAAAGCTCGAGAGGCTGGCCCAAGAGGGGATGGCTCAGAAACCTGTGCTGCAGATGTGGGTGGTATGGAGACTGGAGAGGAAGAGAGGACAGAGACTGATGCAGCAGAGGCCGAGGATGCTGGGGCCGCACTAAGGGCCAGTGGAGCTGATCTCAAGTGGGGGATCATAGGAGCGAAGGGTGGGTGGTGAGGAGAAGATGAAGTATGTGAAGGTGGAGGAAAGAGTGTAGGCGTTGTAGCCTGCCACTAGTGCAAGAGGTAGGTGAGGTGAGGTCCACAAGTACAGGTGTGTGTGCTTTTGTGTGTGCGATTTCGAACAGTGGCCCGGAATGTTGAATAAAAGAGGGATGCAAAATCATACTGAGTGATGGTGAAGAGAGCATTGAGAGCAAGACGGATACCTTTCGTGATGTAGTAATGCCCGGGTGCTAAATAGAAGCAAGTGAAGAAGTAGCATGTGATCACTGCTTCTCTGCTTCCACCTTCCAAAACCTTTTTGCAATCATATCCCCTCCTGTTGGGTTTGCACTGTGAAAGGAATGAAAGGAGATGTGGTGAATCGTCGGAAGGAGGCTGAATAGGGAGAGCAGGGAGCCCCATGTACTGTGAGACCAAATTGGGTGTGAGAAGCTGTCTGGAGCCCATGAACTCAAAAGTGTGTGTGACAGAGTCATAAGATCTGATGAATCCTGTACACAGTTCCACATCCATAGGAGGGAAGATGACCTTGTCGAACTCAGTTAGACCCAGGGTCTGGATCTCAGAAGATGTCAATACCGAGGATAGTTTGAGGTTTGGATCAAGAAGAGGTTTAAACATAACCTAAATGTGGGAGAGAGGAGGGGTGGTTATCGAAGGGCTCTGTATCTCTGTTGGCCCACCCGACCCTTCTGAATGTGGTCTTCGTGCAGAGGGGGTGTAATCTGAGCCCCCATGGTCGGAAGAAGAGGCACTGGAGCTCTGAGAGTGGAAAAGAGCCCCCCGCTGCTGTCTTGATTGTGGTGGCTCTCCATCCGAGATGATAGTGATGTCCGGACCAAGATGGGGATGCATCACTGATGAAGACGGCCCTGTTGATGAAGTCGGACCTACCGATGAAATTGGCCCTACCGATGAAATTGGCCTTGCTGATGAAGTTAGCTTTGCTGATGAAGTCGGCCTTGCTGATGGAGTCGGCCCAGCTGTAGAGGCTATAGGCATGGGTGAGGTCATGTGCACTGCATAGGCTGCCTGAGACTTCATGGCGGTATAGAAAGGGATGAAGAGCTTATCTCCGGGCAACCGTGGCTTATACTTGGACTTCTCGAGCATGAAGAAAAAACAAGAGGTGAAGTAGGAGCTAATGATGAAGCAGGAAGGGGAGCTGATGACGAAGCAGGAAGGTGAGTGATGACGAGGCAAGAAAGGAAGCAGGAAGGGAAGGGGAGCTGATGACGAGGCAAGAAGGAAAGCAGGAAAGGAAGGGGAGCTGATGTTGAAGCAGGAAGGTGAGTGATGACGAGGCAAGAAAGGAAGCAAGAAGGGAAGGGGAGCTGATGACGAGGCAAGAAGGAAAGCAGGAAAGGAAGGGGAGCTGATGTTGAAGCAGGGGGTGAGCTGATGACAGGAAGGTCAAGAAAGGGAGGGAAACTGATGACGAAGTAGGAAGAGAGATGATAACAAGAAGGGGAGCTGAAGCAGGAAGGTGAGCAGATGACGAGGCTAGAAAGGAAGCAGGAAAAGGAGGGAAGCTGATGTCGAAGCAGGGGGTGAGCTGATGATAAGGAAGGTCAAGAAAGGGAGGGAAACTGATGACGAAGTAGGAAGGGAGATGATAACAAGAAGGGGAGCTGAAGCAAGAAGGTGAGCAGATGACGAGGCTAGAAAGGAGTTGGCCAGGTGATAACAAGGAGGGGAGTCGATGACGAGGTCCAGAGAGGAAAGCTGGCGAGGTGATAGTGAGGAGGGGAGCTGATGACGAGGTCTGCTAAGAAGGGAATTGGCAACCAGAGTGACTGCAAGGTGATGGAGTCAAGGAGAACGCAAGAGGAGAGAGATGGAGCTGGAAAAGATAGGACACAATGGAGAGGTGACACAAAGTGGAAGGAGAGAGGTGGCGTACTGGGTTGGAGTTGGCCCAAGGTGGCACAGAGTGGAGATGGCGGAGGATGTGGAGGTGGGCAGGGAGTAGGAAGCTGGCAGGAGAGAGGGAGTGGGGCGTAGCCCAGCAGAGTAGGGGAGATGGCACAGGGTGTGGAGGTGGGCAAGGAGCAGGAAGCTGGCACAATTCACTAGAAGAGGGGCTGCCAGGAGGTGGAGATGCGATCCAAGGTAAGATGGTGAAGCAAGGAGAGCTACGTGCAGCAGGAGGGGCTGCTGAGATGGGGTTGCGAGGCTACCAGGAGGATGCACTGCAGATTTCATTGCAGATTTCGTTGATGGAGAAAGCTGCAGGAAAATTCGTTGATGGAGGGAGGGCTGCTATCGCTGGTGGAGGGGAGGCTGTAGGAGAAATCGCTGAGGGAGGGAGAGGGGGCTGCTATCTTGATTAAAGGGGCTGCAGGAGAATTCGCTATGGAGGGAAGGCTGCAAGGGAAATCGCTGCGGGAGGGGAGGCTGCAGGAGAAATCGCTGAGGGAGGGAGAGGGGGCAGCAGGCTATCTTGATGGGAGGGGCTGTAGGAGAATTCGCTATGGAGGGAGAGCTGCAGGAGAAATCGCTGGAGGGGAGGCTATAGGAGAATCGTTGAGGGAGGGAGAGGGGCTGCTATCTTGATGGAAGGGGCTGCAGGAGAATTCGCTATGGAGGGAGAGCTGCAGGAGAAATCGCTGGAGGGGAGGCTGCAGGAGAATCGCTGAGGGAGGGAGAGGGGCTGCTATCTTGATGGAAGGGGCTGCAGGAGAATTCGCTATGGAGGGAGAGCTGCAGGAGAAATCACTGGAGGGGAGGCTACAGGAGAATCGCTGAGGAAGGGAGAGGGGGCTGCTATCTTGATGGAAGGGGCTGCAGGAGGATTCACCGATAGAGGGAAGGGAGCTGCGTATGGTTTCGTTGGAGGGGGGGACAGCCACAAATACACAACCAAAGAGATCCAAATTTAGGAAAGCCAGCCAAAAATAGCATGAGTGGGCTTTAAGATGCGATGGATGAGCTGATCCCAAGGATCCACGCTGAGTTTAGCCAGATGCTATAGCACTGGTCAGAATTGGGAGGTGAGATGAAGGACCGACGCTGAATTTGGTGGCTAAATATAGCCTTGGTGGGAGGTGGTAGGTGAGAGAAAAAGCAGTGTGGGCAAGAGGAAATATTTGAATGAAAACGGTGGGAAAATCGGAATTTGAATTTTATTTTCTCCTGTATAGGCCATTGGACGAGTGTGTCATAAGGGTGAATGAGGCTGAAGGAGGGATGAACCAAGGGTGAACCAAGGTTGAACAAGGGGTGACATTGGTGTGCCCATGGGTGATTGAGGGGTGAACAAGGAGCGGCAAGGAGTGAACAGGGGAGGAACAAGGGGTGACATAGGGAGGAGCATAGGTGACAGAGAGTGAGCTTGGGGGGTGACATAGGAATGAACAAGGGTGAACTAGGAGTGAACAGGGGTGAACATGGGTGACAGAGAGGTGAACATGGGGAGTTGACATAGGAGTGAACAGGGATACAGGGGTGACCTGGAGGTGAACATAGGTGACAGAGAGGTGAACATGGGGAGTTGACATAGGAGTGAACAGGGGTGACCTAGGAGTGACCTAGGAGTGAACAGGGGTGACTTGGAGGTGAACATAGGTGACAGAGAGGTGAACATGGGGAGTTGACATAGAAGTGAACAGGGGTGACCTAGGAGTGAACAAGGGTGACCTAGGAGTGAACATGGGTGACAGAGAGGTGAACATAGGTGACAGAGAGGTGAACATGGGGAGTTGACATAGGAGTGAACAGGGGTGACCTAGGAGTGAACAGGGGTGACCTAGGAGTGAACATGGGTGACAGAGAGGTGAACATGGGGAGTTGACATAGGAGTGAACAGGGGTGACCTAGGAGTGAACAGGGGTGACCTGGAGGTGAACATAGGTGACAGAGAGGTGAACATGGGGAGTTGACATAGAAGTGAACAGGGGTGACCTAGGAGTGAACAGGGGTGACCTAGGAGTGAACATGGGTGACAGAGAGGTGAACATGGGGAGTTGACATAGGAGTGAACAGGGGTGACCTAGGAGTAACAAGGGTGACCTGGAGGTGAACGTAGGTGACAGAGAGGTGAACATGGGGAGTTGACATAGGAGTGAACAGGGGTGACCTAGGAGTGAACATGGGTGACCTGGAGGTGAACATAGGTGAACAGGGTGACCTAGGAGTGAACAGGGGTGACCTAGGAGTGAACATGGGTGATAGAGAGGTGAACATGGGGAGTTGACATAGGAGTGAACAGGGGTGACCTAGGAGTGAACAGGGGTGACCTGGAGGTGAACATAGGTGACAGAGAGTTGAACATGGGGAGTTGACATAGGAGTGAACAAGGGTGACCTAGGAGTGAACAGGGGTGACCTGGAGGTGAACATAGGTGACAGAGAGGTGAACATGGGGAGTTGACATAGGAGTGAACAGGGGTGACCTAGGAGTGAACAGGGGTGACCTGGAGGTGAACATAGGTGACAGAGAGGTGAACATGGGGAGTTGACATAGGAGTGAACAAGGGTGACCTAGGAGTGAACAGGGGTGACCTAGGAGTGAACATGGGTGACAGAGAGGTGAACATGGGGAGTTGACATAGGAGTGAACAGGGGTGACCTAGGAGTGAACAAGGGTGACTTAGAGGTGAACATAGGTGACAGAGAGGTGGATTACCATTGCAATTGGCATTTTCTTTTGGGCCAGATTTGCTCATATGGATGCATAGTATATGCACATGAGTCAGATGCTTTGAGACATGAGTTTTGGTGATATTTCACTCTATTGTGCCATACACATTTGGTTGCACCTGGTATTTGGTGTGATTCTCTCTTGTAGGCACTAGCATTTGGGATTTTTGCTTCATTTGCATCATGGCATCGTCTTCCATGTCTGAAAAGGAGTTTTTTAGCACTAAAAAGTTTGATGGGACAAACTTTTCTTTGTGGAAAGAACAAATAAGGGTTGTGCTTATTCAAAAGAAGCAGATTAAACCCTTGGCAGGGATTGAAGCTAAGCCTGCAAATATGTCTGAGGATGATTGGAATGAGTTAGATGCATTAGCAAAATCTACTATTAGACTTTATCTTGCAGAGTCAGTTTATTTCACAGTAGTAAATGAGCAGACTACGGAAGATTTGTGGAAGAAACTATGTGCCACTTATGAAAAGGAAACTGCCTCTAATAAAATTTACCTCATGAAGAGGTTGTTTGAGCTGCAGATGAAGGAAGGGGTCTCCATTGCTTCTCACTTCAATGAATTCAGTATTATTTTCAGCCAGCTTCAGGCTCAGAAGATGAATTTTGATGCGGAGACTAAGGCAATGTTTCTCTTCTGTTCATTGCCATCCTCATAGGATACTTCCGTACAGTTGTCAGTAACTCTGCACCTAGTAGAGTACTGAAATTTGATGATGTTGTGGGTAGCTTGGTCTATGGACGGCAACAAGCAGGATGCAACCTTAAATGTGCAAAGGGGCAGATCATAGTTTAGAGGGAAGTCCCAAGAAAGAGGGAAGTCTCGTAGCAAATCCAGGGCACGGAACATTGAGTGTTACCACTGTGGCAAGAAGGGCCATATGAAAAAGGATTGCTACAAGCAGAAAAGAGAGCAAAAGGATAAGAAAAAGAATGCAAATTGGGGTGCAAATCAAAAGGAAGAGAGTCCAAGGGAGGACAAAGGAAAAGTGAAGATCGAGGAGATCAATGCAGTCACACATGATAGTGACAATGACGTTCTCTTCATGTCTAGTTTATTTGCAGAGTTGCTTACCACTTTAGATGATGCATATTCCCAGGATTGGATTTTGGATTCTGGTGCTTCATTCCATGTTACTCCCCATAGGGAATGGTTCTCCACTTATGACAGTGGAAAGATAGGTTGTGTGCATCTTGGAAATGACTATGCATGTGACATAGTGGGAGTAGGTGACATAAAGTTTTCTTTTGCAAATGGGTCTGCATTTATTTTGAAACATGTGAGACATGTGCCTAAGTTGACCAAGACTCTTATTTCAATGGGTCAGCTAGATGATGCTGTTTTCACACCAATTTTGGCTTTCAAAGTTGGAAAATTCAGAAGGGCTCTATGCTTTTGGCCAGGGGTGCTAAGTGTGGGATTTTGTATCCCTTACATGTATCAGGGGTATTTGATCATGTTGTTGCAATAACCGAGCAGCCAAGCACTTCTTTGTGGCATTGCAGGCTGGGGCACATGAGCCAGAATGGAATGAAACTTTATGCCGTTTGGGTTATGTACCGCATTGGAGTTTCTCTGATTTTGAATTTTGTGAGCACTGTCTCTATGGGAAGTAGACTAAATCAGCCCATAAAAGAAGGGGAAAGAAAGAGTTTGAAGAGCTTGATTTGGTGCATTCAGATGTATGTGGTCCCATGCCTACACGGTCATTAGGCGGGGTTGAATACTATGTGACATTCATTAATGATGCAACTAGGAAAGTGTGGGCTTATGCTATAGCTCGAAAGAGTGATGTGTTCCAGGTATTTCAGAAATGGCTGGCCTTGGTTGAGAATAAGTCAAGTAGAACACTTAAATGCCTATGGACTGACAATGGTGGAGAGTATCTCTCTCATGACTTTTAGCGTTTCTGTGATACACGTGGGATTACATCCCCTCGTACTCCAGAGCAAAATCCAGTTGCAAAAAAGATGAACCGTACCATTCAAGAAAGGTTGCAATGCATGCTTTCCAATGCAAGTCTTTCTGGTGGTTTTTGGGATGAGGCAATGAAGACTGCAGTGCATGTGATCAATAGATCACCTAATAAGAGTTTGGATGGTGGTATTCCTGAAGAGGCATGGAGTGGCAAGAAGCCTTCTTATGTTGCTTGCCCTTCAAAAAAGTGTGGCAGACTTTCACTGTGCTTCTGATAGGTGGAAGTCCCTTTGTAATACACTTTGGAATAGAAACATCTACTTTTAATAATCTTCTTACCCATATATTTAATGGATCTCACCCAAAAGTTTGTATGTTGTAGAGGGAAGGAACCTAAAACCTATTTATCTTGTGCTTTAGAGAACTTGGAGCATTAGGATTTTAGATTGATCCAAGTGGTCAAAAGAAGTTTCCCTTAGCATGTTTTAAGTCCATGATGTAGTCCTTGTTTAATCTCAAGCTGAAGAATTTCAAGTCCTTGTGCATGCAATGCTATCATTTGTTATGGATAACTTTGAGCTGAGTTTGTCGAGACTTAAAACATGCAATGCCCTCATATCCTGAATATATCCTCTATGCAAAGGGAATTATTATTGTCAGTAATTTGTTCCAGATGATGATGTTATGGTAGAGGCTAGGTGGTCAAGAGACTTTGAAGATGACATAAATAGAGAGGACTCAATGGCTTCAAAAAGACTTGAGCTTCAAAAGAAGCTAGATCCTAAGTCTAGGAAATGCATCTTTTTGGGTTATGGTGAAAGTGGAGAGATGGGCTATCATCTTTGGGATCCAGAAGCAAAGAAGATCATACGCAGCCACGATGTAGTCTTCAATGAGAAGAAGATGCATAAGGCACCCATGAGGGATGCGGAAATGAGGAGAATCGCTTTCTAGGATGTGAATCCACCTGCATATGTTGATAGACAACAAGCTGTCCATGCACCAAATGTGCAAGAAATGGTACCACCAAGTACTCCCACAGGTATACAATCAAGGGTAGATGATGGATCATCTATTGGTGGAAATGATGAGCCAAATGTGGTTGATATGCAGGTGGTACAGCAAGTTGAAATGCCCTTCAGAAGTGTCTAGACTGCCTGATAGGGTTGTTCCAGGCGTAGACTATGTGATGCGTGCTAATTGTGGGGAGCCTTCTTGCTACAGAGAGGCTATGATGCATGAGGATCAACACAAGTGGGAGTATGCTATGCAAATATGCAATCAGAGATGAGTTCACTTATGAAGAATAAGACTTGGGACTTGATTTCTTTGCCACATGGAAAGAAAGCATTGCCATGTAAATGGATCTACAAAATGAAGGTCATAGGTGATGATGTGGCTTGGTACACGGACCGTTTGGTCACTAAAGGGTTCAAGCAAGAGAAGGGTGTGGACTTTGATGAGATATTCTCTCCGGTTTTAAAGATGACCACACCTGGATGCATGCTTGGACTAGTGGCATCAGAGGATATGGAGCTTATGCAGATGGATGTCAAGACAGTTTTCTTGCATGGGGATTTGCATGAGGGAATTTACATTGTGCAGCTAGAAGGCTTTGAAGAAAAGGGCAAAGAGCATTTAGTTTGCAAGCTAAAGAAGAGTCTCTATGGTCTTAAGCAAGTGCCTAAAGAATGGTATCAGAAGTTTGATGCTTTCATTTGGTCCCAGGGCTTTAGAAGGAGTTGAATTGATCACTGCCTCTACACTGAAAGGGCTAAGGATAATAGCCTGATAATCTTGGCACTATATGTGGATGATATGCTATTGGCTAGCAAGAATACTTATGAGCTAGATGCATTAAAGGCCAAGTTGCATGAGGCCTTTGATATGAAGGATTTGGGACTTGCAGGTCATATTCTTGGTATGCGCATCACACGTGATCGGAGTAGGAAACTCCTTTGGCTTTCACAAAAAGAGTATGTTACAAAAGTATTGCAGCATTTCAATATGGAGGGGGGGAAGGCAGTGAGTACTCCATTGCCTCCATATGTGAAACTGAGTCATACAGATAGTCCCAAATCAGATGAGGAAAGGGCCATGATGGCCAAGGTTCCTTATGCATCAGCAATTGGGAGTCTTATGTATGCTATGATAGCTACTAGACCAGACATTGCATTTGCAGTGGGAGTTGTTAGCCGGTATATGGCTAATCCAAGAAAGAGGCATTGGGAGGCAGTTAAGTGCATCATGAGGTACATGAAGGGTACCAAGGAGATGTGCATCTACTTTGGTAGAGGAGACATGCGTGTACTTGGGTACATAGATTCAGACTATGCAGGGCATGTGGATAGTAGGAGATCCACTTCTGGTTTTGTGTTCACCTTTGTAGGTGGTGCACTGTCATGGATGTCTCGCACACAGAAGTGCATTGTTTACCACAGAGGCTGAGTATGTTGTAGCCACATAGGGTTGCAAGGAGGCTATATGGCTTGATCAGCTAGTGGGAGATTTGGGGATTCATACAGGTGTACCGACATTGCATAGTGATTCCATGAGTGCTATTCAGCTAGCATGGAATCCGATCTTTCATGCAAAGACCAAACACATTGAGGTTAGGTACCATTTCATCAGGAAGGTACTTGAGGACAAGCGCATAGAGCTTGTCAAGGTTCATACAGATGATAACCCTGCAGATGTGCTGACGAAGAGTCTACCTAGTCAGTGGTTTGAGTATTGTCGTGTATTGATGGGCATTGGATAGTATGCTCACTGGTTGTGCTCCCTTAAAGGCACATTGTTCTTTAAGTGGGAGGTTGTGGGGGTTAAAGGTCACTATGCCTTTACCCCGGTTATGTACAATACTCAAACACATATATAAATGAATGAAAAAGAAGATTAGGGTGGTTCTACACCCACCAAAACTTGTGTGGCTCTCTGTTTTTCTCTCTCCCTCTTCCGTTCTTGCGTCCATTGAGAGCACTCTCATAGCGTGTTTTGAAGGCACTGACACACACCTGATCGGTGCAAGACATAGTGTCTCTCCCTCTTGTTCACCTGCGATGATTAATGCATTGCATCTCTTTGAGCTTTCACACCATTGTTTTGTCTCCCTATGCTCAGTAGCTCCACAGAGGTCATTTGTATTACCACTGATGTGAAGGCCAAATCTTAGCAATTGTTAAAAGAAATACATGAATAATACAATTGAATAAGTTCATATGCTCATAGTCATCCATCCCATTGAATTTCAATCTCACGGGATAGTCATATGAAAGGAACATAGGACAAATGTAGTACATTAAGTCTAAAATAAGCTTATATGATTATTGAAAAAAGGTACACATAGTTGTTGCCACCTCAAATCTATTGGCCTAGATTCAAATTAGGAAACTACACTACCACATCTTGAGCAATATACATATTGGTGTCTCGTGTGGGTGGAGAGCTACAAAATTTCAGGAGGTTGAGTTCATAAAGTATGATCAAATTGACTTGTCCACATTCAGAGTAATAGATATATATTCTGCAGAATGGCCAAGAAAACATAGCGTTATATTGTCAGGGCACTTTGTGGAAATTGATTCATCTTTCAATAAGCCTCCATCTCTCCCAATAGAGTAGGAACCCCATCATCAATATAGGATACAACAAAGCTCTAGTTCATGCAACATTCTACAAAGTGGCTATCTATGGCATCTCCACTGTTCTTACCCCTACTGGGATGTCAGCCTTGCTCCATCCTCTACTTTGAGTGTTGCTTTAACCTTTTCTGTGACTCCCATTCCTTTTTCTTCTCCAATTCCATCTTCTTCCCCATCTCCTTATCCATCTTGCTCTGTTCCAACACTTCTCCCCCCCCTGCTCCTCCAATAAAAACTCTCCCTTCTGCTTCAAGTGTGCATTCCCTTGAAACAAGCACATCTAATGCTCCTCCCGTCTACATTGTGCTCGGAAGGGTTAAAGTTTAAAGGGAAAAAAGGGGGGAGGCTCTTGGCCAATTAGTGCACTGTGGGTTTTCTTATGTGTTTGTGCAGGGAAGGCAAGCAAATTGATGGTGGCAGGCAAATCCTTTAGGCCTGACCATTCCCACCTCATCTTCCATTGCCTTGCCTCCCCTCCTACTCAGTAACATTCCTCACCACCTTTCTTTCCTTTCATTACATACATCCTTTCCAAAAAAAAACCACCTCTTGAATATTTATGATAGGGTGAGATTCTACATGCACGATTAGGTGGAGGGGTAGGAGTATGGGATGCTTAGTGCACAGGATGTCGAAGGAGAAGGCATTGAGTTGGATCACCAAAACAACCTTTGAGTGCCTGGGGTGCCAACTCGCTTTAGTAAGAAAACCCATCAAAATCTTGAGTATGAGATGAATTTAATAATATGCCATGAGTAGAAATTATTCAAATTAACATGGTTGTGTTCTACACTAAAAGAGCTTCAAATATGTCTTTACACCTTGAAATTTGGGTAACACATGATAAAGTTACATCAATTTGAAAGGATATGGGTTTTTATATTTTAGTGTACTTTTTGTTTTACTCCCCCTCATCCAAAAGACCCCCCCCCCCTTGGGCCTCACATATTACGAAAAATATGTACAAATCTTAAAATCTTGCATATTTTTCAAGGTATACCTTATATTTTGTAGGTGGGGGACATGAAATTTTCTTATTTTTCCCTTGCATATTTGAAAGTTTTAAAGGAAATCCATGAATATTATATATGGACCTTGTCCCCCCATACCCTAGATTTTGGACGAGGGTAGTAACATATTACATATTGAGTTAGCGGCCCAGGTTTGAGTGAGCCTCAAATTGTATGAGACAAACCAATGTACATACATTGCCACCGAATCAAAACGTTGCCTCCAATTGTTGTCTACGTGATCACCTGCAATGTTGCGTAGGAAAGAGCTTACAGCTGCAAATAAAAAATATGCAACTCCACCTCCTTCTATAGCTCAACCTCTTGAATGGAAGCATTCTTGGTTGCCTGTATCTTGGCCAGTTCTATGTCTTGAGACCATAGTGCAGCCTTTATCGTCGCTAGCTTTACATTCACCTCCTTGATCTCAGCCTCTCATGAATCCTAAAAAACTTCATCTATTGCTACTTCGTTATTGCTTCTTGTTGCACCTCCACGCTCTAGTGATTGCCTATAATCGTGGCTCTCTTATTATGATATGTGTAAGCTCACGATGTTGGTTGGTTAAGGTTGGTAGAGAAGCTTTGACCTCTCACCAACTCTCTCTCTCTCTCTCTAAGCTCCTTGCTAGTGCGTACACAATCAGAGTTCATCAACACAGCTACCCGTGGCAAACAATCCACTGCAGGGACACATACCAATAGGGTTTAATGAGCAAATGCTCAACCTCTCATCCAACCTCTTGTGGAGCATCCTCTCATGCATTTGTCTTCAAACCGACTCAGCGACAACATTTTGGCCAATCTGTGCCGAGAAGTAGTGCCTCGGCCAACTCTTGGTAGCCGTCGTGAGCTCTTCGTGAGTTGTGGAAGATGTAAGGCTACGAAGGAGGTTGTAATATCTAGGGCTGTCTATGTGCGATGATGTGAGTAGCAAGGTGCATGCAATGGCGACGGAGTGCTAAGAATCGTGAGGAGGGAGGGACCACCTCATCGTCGACTTAGTCCGACCCATAGTGCAAGCTCTAAACACAAAAAATATGCATAAGACAAAGAAAAAGGCGTGAGCCTTTATTAAGACATTTAACACAACATGAGAGCACGAGCTTCTTGGATCCCCGTAGACTGCAATGACCTTCTTGAAGTGCTGAGTCAAGTGCATTAATAGAGCATGATAATGATCGGCCATGTATAGTCATGCTCATTTAAACCCAAAAGAGTCCATTCACTGACTAACTTGTCTCTGAACGAAGATTTAAAGACTCAAATTTTGCCTTCACATCTCCTCTTTCATTGCAAACTGTAAATTCCACTGCTAGTAAAAAAAAATACAATCTACACCTTGCATCCCACTTCTAGTTTAGATGTTGCAAAAATCAAGCTTTAGCATATGCATCCTCTTATGATATTTGGATCTGATCATGCAACCTCTACCAGGATTCCTCAACAAAACTTGTGATCTTGTATTAGAATAGTTCATATAGCTAAGAACTTTAGGTGCAATAGTCCAAAAAAACTTGGTGCAATAGTTCTTGTGCCTCCGCCCCCCAATCAAAAAAATTGTTTTATTGATTATAAATAACAAGAGTGTACAAGTACGTACTCGTGAGCACTTTATTTTTTGCTTTTTAAAAACTTGATAGAGGATTATAAATCCCCAATCAAAAAATTTGTTTTATTGATTATAAATAACAAGAGAATGTGGATAGAGGATGGTGATCTTGATGAGTTGATTGGAGGAGAGAGAGAGAGAGAGAGAGAGAGAGAGAGAGAGAGAGAGAGAGAGAGAGCGAGAGAGAGAGCTAAAAATAAAAGGCAACATGGGCACTTTTGAAAAAAAGGGAGGCCTGGCCCAAAACAATTAGAGGGACACTTTTTTACAAAAGTGTAAGAAGAGCAGTGCCCTGGGCAGTGCTAACAAAAAGATTCAATTATAGCTGTGGACACAATAATAAATGATCTATATCTATATGTGCATTTTTGTGTGTGTGACACAAATTTTGTGTGTGAGACACAAAATGATATAGAGAAAGGATTCCAATCAATGATATCTAATTTAATTTAAAATTTTTAGATATGTTGTCCTTTATATGCAAGTATTCAGTCAAATGGTACCATTATCGATAATAGGAGTGCACAAGTAGCTTATCAAAGGTAGACTTTCCTTTCCATGCTTTAATTACATAAATCTGAACAGAGAGCTGAGCTAAAAGCCGAATAGAAGCCAAAACTAGAAACAAAACTACAAACAAAAGATGATGAGAGAGGGGTATACTCTCTCATTTTATAACTAACCAGAGAGGAAGTGTGCCACCTCTCCCCATACATCACGTATGGTTTTTTATTTTTGTTTTCTCGAATTGTAAATGTCATTACTTCCCAAAAGCCATACTAATATGTTTTGTATTATTCCAATTTTATTAGATGTCTCCAAAAAGACTTTTTTAAAAATGGGTACCAATCACATTCATAGCTACCTCCTAGAAGTAGGCAGATCATTTTTGCAGGCATCTTCTTGATGTTTTGTAGAACTACATGACACAAGGCAACAAAAACATTACAAAAGAAGATCAAAAAACGATGTAAGAGGGATGTAAGTTTCTATAGACCCAAAGCATTGCAAGTAATTCATTTTCTTGATTTGAAGTATTATTCCAAGTTGATTTAGTTTGGCTTCCACATGTCACTTTATCTGTTTTAGTTAGATATATCATAAATGTGTGCATGTGCTTTTAGCCACAAGATATGCACGATATTCTCCTACTGTAAGTTGTACGTTGCTGCAATATCAAAATGTACTATTGTAAAAATGTATTATTTTTTTGCTATGATTACAAAATGCACGATTTCAATAGCCTCTAAACAACACATTCTATCTCAATTAAATGAAAATCAGTACTATTTGTGCAAGATGATAGACTAGCCATACCATATAAGATTAGCAAAAATCGAGTTGAGCTAGACCATACGAGATTTGCAAAAACATGGGTTGAGTAGCACCTACATACACATAGAACCCTAATATGCCCCTCAAGTGGCCCTTTAAAGCATGATGCAAGGGGTTCATTGCACCTTTATACAGGCATTCACTTGCCCTATGTGGACCTTGACATGTATAGCATTGGATTGGTGGCCTTCATGCCAAGGAATTCATGTCTCTTGCCCTTGAGGCCACGGGCGCTATCTAATATACTGGGACATGTTGATCCTCATGTAAAAGGTAGTGACTTATGATGTCACTTCTCTCCTCATAAGAGTGATAGTAGTCGGGATGTCTGTGATCATGCTAAGGCTCTTCCCAATTATTAGGTAGTTATTCCACCAACACTTGATTGGCTGGAGTTATATAGGGTGGGGGCAGTTGTTGCAGACCTAGTATGGGTGGCAATAATGGAGCATGTTCTGCCTTGGATTGGCTAGAGGGGCTCCTTGTGCATTCATCGGGTTGGGTGGGGTCATCAAGGCGAGTTTGGGCCTTGGTTGGTAGATCGGTTGGGGAAGGACCTTCAGAAATTGGCACCAAGAGGTGTCGTGGTTCCCCCATCTATAGTATTCTAATTGACTGATTTTCAGCCAAAGCTAGCCATTGGAACACATCGCTCTTCTGAGCTATAGCATAAGCCGACACTTTCCTAGTTGCATCATCAATGAATGTCACATAGTATTTAGCCCCACCTAATGACCCTGTAGGCATGGAGCCACATACATATGCATGCACCAGATCAAGCTTTTCAAGCTCTTTATTTCCCCTTCTTTTATGGGCTGATTTAGTCTGCTTCCCATAGAGACAATGCTCACTAAATTCAAAATAAGAAAAACTCAAATGTGGTACATAACCTAAATGGTGTTTCATTCCATTCTAGCTCGTGTGCCCCAATTGGTAATGCCACAAAGAATTACTCGGTTGCTCGGTTATTGCAACAACCTGATCATACACCCTTGATACATGTAAGCGATATAATGTCCCACACTTGGCACCTCTTGCCAAAACCATAGAGCCCTTCTGAATTTTAAAACTCTGAAAACCAAAGGTGGTCTGAAAACCAACATCATCAAGCTGACCCGTTGAAATAAGACTCTTGGTCAACTTAGGCACATGTCTCACATTTTTCAAAGCAAATGCAGACCCATTTGCAAAAGAAAACTTTGTCACTTGTTTCCACTATGTCACATGCATAGTTATTTCCAAGATGCACACAACCTGTCTTTCCACTATCATAAGTGGAGAACCATTCCTTATGGGGAGTGTCAATGAAGCACCAGAGTCAAAAATCGAATCCTGGGAATATGCATCATCTGAAGTGATAAGCAAGTTTGCAGGTAGAGTAGACATGAAGAGAATGTCATTATCACTATTATCAATGACTGCATTGATCTCCTCGATCTTCATTTTTCCTTTGTCCTCCCATGGACTCTCTTCCTTCTTATTTGCACCCCAATTTGCATTCTTTTGCTTATCCTTTTACACTCTTTTCAACTTGTAGCAATCCTTTTTCAAGTGGCCGTTCTTGCCACAATGTTTCGTGCCCTGGATTTGCTACGAGACTTTTCTCTTTCTTGGGACTTCCCCTTGAACTATGAGTTGTCCCTTTGCACATTTAAGGTTGCAACCTCCTTGTTGCCATCCATAGACTTTCATCTAATCTCCTCGGCCAACAAGCTACCCACAACATCATCAAACTTTAGTACTCCACCAGGTGCAGAGTTATCAAGACAGCTGTACGGAAGGTATCCCACGAGGATGGCAATGAACATAAGGAAAATATTACCTTAGTCTCCACATTAAAATTCATCTTTTGAGCTTGAAGCTGGCTGAAAATAATATTGAATTCATGCAAGTGAGAAGCAATGGAGACCCCTTTCTCCATCAGTGGCTCAAACAACCTCTTCATGAGGTAAACTTTATTAGAGCTGTTTCCTTTTCATAAGTGGCATATAATTTCTTCCACAAATCTTTCATAGTCTGCTCATTTACTACTCTAAAATAGATTGACTCTGCAAGATGAAGTCTAACAGTAGACTTTGCTAATGCATCCAACTCATTTCAATCATCCTCAAGACATATCTGCAGGCTTAGCTCCAATCTCTACCAAGGGAAATCACACCAAATACTAGGTGCACCAAATATGTCTACCTTAATGAAGGATAGTGTACCCAAAATTCAAGACTCAAAGGCATCAAAATGCATTTGACTCATGTTCATATACTATGCATCCATATGAGCAAATCTGGCCCAAAAGAAAATGTCAACCAGCAATGACAAAACAATGGCAAAGTCAATGCCAATGAGAGCCAGATGCCTCAAGCATAAACAGCATCTATGGGCATAAGCATCAATATTGTCTCATCCAAGAGAGCATAGCAATATGAGTGCATCAACTACAATGTGTCAAAGCTTTCCCTTAGCATAAAATAGCATCTGTGTGCTAAACGTCCATTTATAAAGCATCCCACAAGGCAATCTGGGCCTATCAGCGCATTCAACAAGGATCGCAATGCATCCAAATGGCCTATAAAGCATCCAACGCAACCCAATGCAAACCACAAACGAGCGCACGCAGCTCGGACTACAACCAGAATGATCTACATAAGGTATGTCTAAGAAATCATAGCCCTACGACAACGATCCCTAGTGAACATAGAACCTGTGATGGCTCAAAACATGGGTGTCACTGCACAATCGGACTCAACAAGATAATCTACAAATATCTCTCTTCTACTAGAACTCCAAAATCCCAACAGATGAATGGGAAATGGAGAGTCAACCCTTGCAAATTGACCTATAATCCAAAAATCAAAGGTTTGAACCTTTGAATGGAATTTTGACAGATAAGCAAACGATTTGTGGTGGCCTTAGAGAGACAGAACTTCTCCAAATCTCCACGGAATCGCACAAGAGTTGGCAGGGTGGGGTTTTTGGGCCTTCGAAATGCAATGGAATAGATAGTTTTGAAAATGTGGTCCCAATCACTGAATCCAACACATGGACCAAAAAACGTTTTTGCAAACAGGCCTATTTGGAAACACCATTGGAGTGCGAATGATGAGCAACACAAAAATTTTAGGACCTTCTGAGTCCACCGGAACTGAAGATTTACAAATAATTGCTTCAAACTCGAGTTCCAACACACTGGCAGAAAAACGTTGAAGCAGAGATAGTGAGTTAGAAATCCAACAAATTGATGCCAAATTCAAGAATGAAGGTGTTTTCAAACTCCTGAAGTGCAATGGATACCAAAAGCAGGCAATGGTTGCCTCTACAGGACATTTCGGACTCTCAGTAGTCGAAAGGAACAAGGGAATGATAAAACTCCAAAACCACTCAGAGAACTTTCCAAAGGTTTCAGCAAGGTCTTTGTACACCAGGATTCAGGTAAAGTCACCCAACAGAGCTTGTCCTTTTTCCCACAAAGTTGCAATAGTAGACGTCGGGCTCTAGGCTCACACTCGGGCTCATCTAGAACACCTACACTCTAATACTTGTTGAGAGATCTCAACAAAAGAAGCAAAATGGAACAAGGTGAGAGAGAGGGAGAGCCAGAAGATAGAGCCACACAAGTTTTGGTGGGTTCAAAACACCCTAATCTTCTATGTCATCCATATATATGTGTGCTTGAGTATTATACATAACCGGGGTTAAGGTATAGTGGCCTTTAATCCCCACAGCTTGTTGATCATATTCGTGTGTGAATTCTTGATTATCTTCCATAGTTTTATGAACGGAACTAATAAAGTTTTCAATTGCTATTTGCCATATGAGTTATAAGTGTGTACAGCTCAATGCAGCATAAGAAATGTATGAAAAATTTGAGCAAGCAATGAAAAGGGACTAAGAATAGTGGTACTTACCTTCTCCCATTTGATGAAGCAGTGATGCTTCATGCTACCACAAAACTGTAGAGAGGGCACTCATTATGATTTGTAAAATTGTTTCTCTTTTCTTCTTTTTTTCCTTATTTCTTTATTTCTCTCTAAATTTTAAAATTTGCATGGAGCATAGAGCTAGAGAGGTATAGAAAACAAAGGGGCTAGCTTAAAAATAGAATGCGGGGTGTATATATATATACACAGAGAGAGAGAGAGAGAGAGAGAGAGAGAGAGAGAGAGAGAGAGAGAGAGAGAGAGAAGCTCCTTTTGGCACATGCATTGATCGGTTCTTAAATTGCTAATCAAGTCATCTTGCATTCTTGGATTGGCTTTTGAAATTGTGGCTAGGTCTTAACCCATGGTTCTAAGACCTTCCATCTCCTCCTTCCTCCAAAGGTGAACTTCCATCTCCTCCATTCCATTGACCTTCTATCTCCTCCTTCGTCCCAAAGATGCCTCTTGTCTTTCCACCTCCTTCCCACTCAACCGCCTCTTGTCTTTCCACCTCCTCCCCTCTCCAAACGTCCATTCAAAGCTCCTTCTTTGTGACATGTGGTAGGCTCTTCTCCTCCAAGCTACCATGTGTCCTTATTTTTTTAAAACTCTTTTTACTTATGTCGACGGTGGTTAACACGTTAAAGATAAATAAGTGAATTTAGGGGCACTATTGGCACTTTCAATTTCACTACAATGAAAAAAAAAGAGTGAATTTAGAGTATTGCAAAACTTAGTTATTAACCTTTGAACTCTCTCTCTCTTTCTCTCTCCCCCCCCCTCCCCGCCCCCCTTTCTCTCATGTAAGAACATAAAGAAATCCTATAGCACAAGCAAAAAACAAAAAGAGAAACAAAACATATAAACACAATACATATGGGAAACTTATTATGTAAACACATAATAAAAACACAAACACATAAAGGATTTAAGGGGAACATAAAAGCAAAATACATTAACAAAATACATAATGTAATGTAAACACACACAATCCAAACATAGACAATTGAAACACACAAAAGAATCCACTCAATCTAAACACACACAATTAATCAAACCCCAATCCAAACACACACAATCCAAACGCACAGAACGAATCCACACAATCCAAACACACATTTAATCAAGCCACAAATCACAAATCCATGCAATCCAAACGCACAACCACAATCCAAACACAACACATGTTTAATCAGGCTATAATCCAAATGCACATAGTCAAAACACATAGAATCCAAACAAACATTTAATCCACAAAATATACAATTGAAACAAACACACGTTTAAACAAAATACAATCAAAACACACACAATGGAAACACACAGAATCGAACCACACACAATCAAAACGTTTAATTGGTAGAGGTTTTCTTCAATCTATTGCTCTCGCTATCCACCCAATTATGTAGCAATTTTCGCAGAAGCTCTCTTTTGTCTCATGATTATGGATTTTGTGTTCTTAAACTCAAATGCACGAACATGATTTCTCGCATCTTTCTCGCTGTTTCATGCACAAGATGGTCGGCTGTTCGGTCTATACTATTAACGCTATCATCTTGCATGTCTCTCATTGTTTCATGCATATGATGCACAGGTAGCATCTGCCAACTTTGCAATGGACATTTTAACACCCTTGTCCTGTAACCTTTGTCAAATAGTAGTTGTGTATGCGTGGAAGAGGCAGGCATTACTCGCAAGCAAACGCGACAACAAACACGAATGCAAGTTATGCAACGTTCATGAAACGATGGCAGCAACAAAACACAAATGGTCGCAACCTCGACTGACGTGACAATGTTGGAAAGACCTCCCCGAACCACGTGGGGGACATCGACAGAAACTACCTCGAGGCAAATCAGGAGGTAGCATGGGAGAATATATTAGGAACGACAAGCGAAGGGAAGAACAGAAGGGAGAGGAGGGGCGGCAAAGGCATTGGCATGAGGAAGCGCAGAGGTGGGAGATGCGGCTAAAGACGTTGGGGGGGGGGGCAGTTTTTTAGTCGAGCATTCCAATGCTGGGCTGGAATTTGGAGATGCTTGTATGCTGGGCTGGGAGTTCACCACGAGGGGAAAGGGGCCAAAATTGGGCACTAAGTAAATGGCCGTGCAAGGGGGGGAAAAAACTTGAAGGGAAAAAAAAAAGAACACTTTTTTTAAAAAATTCGAAGAAAACTGTTGGCATTCCGTTCCGCGCGTTTCCCTTCCGTTGTCGCGTGATGGATCGTCTTCCTCATCATTCTCTTCTAAGAATCTATACGAACAATAAATTCGGTTATCATGGCTGATCTTAATGATTGTTGATCTTCTCTACATGCAGTACCTTGCTCTTATCAGTTACAACTCCACTTGCTCTCCTAATTATCGTCAGCATGCACGACCGAATGTATCGAATCCGCCGCCGCACTAGAAAAAATTTCAAGGTTTTTGGCCCTTTTTCTCTTTTGCATTATCCCATCCAGTTGTACTCACGTACATGTAGCTGGGACATCGATTGCTCTGTTGACCATCAGCTACGATTGCGTCGTTCGCTTTGAAAACGATTTGTTAGCACGTATTTGTACTAGTCCTTTCGTAACATTTTACACCATCGGCCAGAGATTCTCTGCTTTCCGCAAGGATGTCTGTGAAGATTGCAAGGTAGTTTCCCACGGATGAATTGCTGGAAGCATGCTTCACGTGTTCATTGTAGTGAAGCGCGACGATCGCCTGTGTTCTAAATTTCATTACTGCGCGAAGTTTTTACAACAGTATGAGAAAGAGGACAGAGGCGGGTAGAAGCCTCATTGCCATGCGAGAGGGAATTAACTGGGGATATATATATATATATATAGATAGATAGATAGAGAGAGAGAGAGAGAGAGAGAGAGAGAGAGAGAGAGAGAATAATGGACCCTGCAATGCATGAAGCGCAAGGAGAACGTAAAATACTAGAGCTGAAGTGTGGTGCCAAATGACACATCATAGCGGTTGAGACGTATTGTCTCCGTGGATACAATGAAGATAGCACGTAAGAGAGTGGGAGAGAGAGAGAGAGGCTTAAGTAACATTTTTGGACACTACGATGCATGAAGTACAAGGTGGAGGTAGAAAATAAGAGCTGAGGTGTGGTGGGAGGCAATGTACCAAGCCGTAGCCGAAAACACCAGGTTGACCACAAGGGCCCTATTTGCTAGAGAGACTTTGGCTGAGATCTAGTATAGAAGCTTGCGCCGAACGCTCTCTAAGACGGGGGCTATTTGCTGCTCCGCTGAGATATCAATGCCCACCTGGCAACTGAGGTATCTCACAGTGTGACCCCGTAGAATCCACCTGAAGCCCCATGTGGCCCCCCAATCTTGGATCTTTGGAACCTCCTCAGTTGTTATGAGAAAGCCAACTGATTTGGGCCAGCTGATCCTAGCCCCCAGGCCTCACAATAAACCTCTAGCGCGCCCCTAGCCCCCTCCAAGCTCTCTGCATGAGTCCTCAATCAAAAGTGTTGTGTCATCTACAAACCCAAAGTCAAGGGTTCCTCTTCCTAGTGAATCGAGAGACGCATCCCCGTGTTACCTTCTGCCTTAGATCTCATGTAATAGCCTAGAGCCTCTGCCACCACAGACAGAAATGGAAAGGGAGCTAGGAGACAGCCCTGCGTATAGGGCTGCAACCCCTAGCCCCCTCCAAGCTCTCTGCATGAGTCCTCAATCAAAAGTGTTGTGCCATCTACAAACCCAAAGTCAAGGGTTCCTCTCCCTAGTGAATCGAGAGACGCATCCCCGTGTTACCTTGTGCCTTATATCTCATGTAATAGCCTAGAGCCTCTGCCACCACGGACAGAAATGGAAAGGGAGCTAGGAGGCAGCCCTGCGTATAGGGCTGCAACCCCTTCGCTGAGAAGCCCACAACCCCTGCATGGTGCCTTCTAGAAAGGACCACTCCACCCAATTGTAGGCCTTCTCGAAATCCAATAGAAGGATCACAAGAGGCTCAGACTCTTCCCGGGCCCAATCAACTGCCACTTAGTAGGTGAAGATGATGTCCAAGATGCTGCGCTCCTGACAAAACCTATCTAAGTGTCGTGGATAATGTCTATGAGGTGGGGTCGCAACCCTAGGCTCACCCATTGTGCTCTGAAGGAGTGATATGATAACTTTGTTGTGTGAACCTTCGTGTCCTAGAGGTCAAGCCACACACACTCGTATAATGGTCTACAGGTCATTGTGAGGCTGTGTCCTACACCCTGAGTCTCTGTATGGAAGCCAAATCCTGCCTTAGTGCCCACTCCCGTGCCTAAAGTGTTATTGCCGCCTGAGAGCCTGCTGGGCCTGAAGCTCCTCATTGCTCCTTTGAATGACATCAGATACCTATGCTTCCAACCCTCCTTTGCAGACCTATTTGGCTACTGCTAGATCTCTACTATGGCATGCTACACCTTCTCCTCCCATAAAAGCGTATCAGGGATGTAGACACCCTTCTATGGAAGTCCACCATCGGGCTGCTTAAGAATCAGCACTGTCGGTAAATGATCAAAACAACGTCGTGCCTGCAAGGATGCCAGGGGATCCCCCTCTGTGCATGGCCCAATCTCCCACATAGAACCTATCAAGGCGCTCTAGCAAACCGTTGTGTCTCCTCTACTCGAAGGAAAATAGTAGGCTTCTAGAAAGCCAAGAGAACTTCGGCTCCGGCCACTATGGGTCCTTGCCGTTGATGGTTGAATATAAACTGCTCCCGGTGAGAATACCAGAAAAAGGAGCTCCCCCTTGCTAGGCGCTGCTCTCAGCAAGTAGGGGTGTACACATTCAAGACCCCTATCTTGAGATCCCCCATCCAAAGACCCATCCAAACTACTCTCCTAGTGTTGAGCTCGCCTTGGTCGTAAACCTCCAAGGCTTCTGCTTGTGAGACCAAGATACATACCTTGCCACTCTTGCTAATTGCGGGAGACTAGGCCTCAAGGCCTAGCCCTAGGAGAAGGTGGCGGCGATGACTGATATTTGATGCTGAAAACATATGCTCTTGTATAAAGAGAAAGTCCACTGTCTGTCCTACCATGGCTCTCTGTAACTCGCAACGAAGTAACAACGCCTACGACTGCTATCGTGCACCGCGGTGGAGCCAGTGCATGCTCCAACTCACCAAAGTCCAACTCATGGAGAGGCGGAGGGGTGGAGAACAAGGCCTACCTATGGTTGAGAGCTTGCACAATGACCTCAAACTTCTGCAATTTGAAGGGGCTTGGAAGGATTGTAGCATTACTGGCTCTACTTAATCTTCAAAGCCCGTTGCATCTTAAAAGAAAACTCTACCCCATGCCCGCTAGCACATTGCTGCAGGGTCCAATACATGGTCTGCTTAAGCTGAAACTTTGGCCCAAGTTGGATCACTCCCACTGCGATGCCTCACCCTTGCCTTACTGGTAGGAAGCCTAGCTGAAAGTTAGCTATAATTGATCCCTCATCATGAAGTTGGGTGTCCATTGCTCCTCTCTTGTGGAGGCAAAATCAAACCCCAAAAAGGGTGGGACCGAGAACCGAAAATTCCAATGAACCCTCCCCTCTAGGGTTGCATAATCAAAGCCATTACCTCTAGTGCCATCGGGTAATGATTCCACGGTCAAGCTACCAGAATTCCCTCAGTAAGGGCTGCCTTAGGCGAGGCTTTGGACCATGAAGTTGAGAGAACGGGCTACTGGCTCTTGACTTCTCTATAGTAGCTACATCTTGCGCAAGACGAGCACTAGACTACTGTTGCAAGGATGAAGCCATAGAGTGTGCGGGAAGCTGCCTCCCTCTCTGATCACGCCCTATCTCTAACTCTTGTGCGTCGCCTTCGGTTCTTTGTGGCCTAATTACTCGGCTTCTTCCTCTCCACCTTAGTCCACTTTCCCTCAGATGGCTCCACCAAAGGGGTCTGGGACTCCTGTTGTTGCTACCTGTAGGATGGTGAGCCCTATCTGGATGAGGCTCCCTCTATCGTCTCTGTCGAGCGTGTGAAGGAAATCATGTGCTAGGTTGCCTATTTGTCTGAACCGTAGGCATTGTCTTGGTAACCCTAAGACCTCTATCCTCTATTCAAGCTCTCCCCCGTTGAGGGTCTCAAGGTAGATCTCCTCTGGGGAAGACTTTGGACTCTCTACAGCCAGTTTGAGTCTAGGAAAACCATCACAAGCAAGGCCCTGTATCTGATGGAGACTCTAGCACTGTGCCAAAAATGCATCCAATGGAAGGAAGGATGCCATGTACTCCCTTGAGAGCCTTGGGAAGCAGAGCATCACCAGAAAGTAGAGCACGTGGTGGGTCGTGTCCAGTTCTCGACAATGAAACCCAATGAAACCGTGGTACTATTGGAAGAGATATACCGAGTGCAGGTCAAGGAAAATAGGGCTCTGCTCCACAAGTGCTTGGGTGGTGTTGGGAGTGCTCAATTGGAGAAGAAATACTCCTCTACCATAGATGGTAACCTCTTGGGTGTGGCCCCCATCTAATTCTAAGATTGCTTGTAACCAATCATGTATCTCCTGTATGTGACTCCTCCAGGGCATTAGTCCAACAATCTTGCCCACTACTGCATTGTCGAGGAGTGACTCAATTGCAATGCATAGCATGTGGGAAAGGGGGAATGAAGAACTTAGAGCGAAGCATAGTACTGAAAGGGAGAGAAAGAGGAAAGAATGTAACGTAGAAGGACCAGGTGCCATTACTTCTGTCCTAGTTGACAAAATCCTTTGTGCAGAGCCATCAACGACATCCTTGGCCTAGTAGGTTGAATCATTCTTGGGTCCTAGGTTCTTCTACTCCTTGATTCTTGCACCCACCATGACCTCGTATTAATCGAGTCCTTCGCAACTAGCTTTGTCACATAGCACCACCCACCCCAATGCTCTAGGCATTCTGAACACGATGTTGTCAGGGGGATCTAGTTCCTTCTTGCTTTGCCCCAAAACCTCACGTTGCTTGATCCTTAACCTGCTACTTGTCAACAGGAGAGAGTACGACCTTAACGGTTTGGGAAGTCAAGGTGCCATGAGAGCCCTCTTGCTAGAACAAGGGTTACCACCAAGGTATGATCTCTAAAATAAGAGGCGCTTGGCACGAGCGCTGTGCTGCCAGAAAAGGAAGAAAATGGGTGGAACAAGGAAAGAAGAGGACAAAATCCTCACTAAAATATGGTTTGAAAGAACCAGCAAAGCAAAAAGGCTCCTTGCAAAGGTGCAAAGACTTAGGCCTTCAAAAACCTCTGCCAAAAGCCCTTAAAGGAGGCCCACAACAAGCCAAGAAAGAGCACTAGTTGTGGGCACTGTTCCCAGATGAAGAAACAGCTGCCACTGGTGCCTTGAAGCTTCTACATACTTGCGAACTAAGCACTCAGCTAAGGACCGAGTAGCCTCTGCAAACGGCCACCCTGAAGAGGCAACCTTAGGCTAAACTCCAACCTACCTGGCCTAGGGATTGTCCAGTACCACAAATCTAACAGGCGTTGGAGCAATCATTAGTGGGAATCGTGACCAGAGAAAATTTGGGCTGAAAGGAGCTCTCAGAAAGCTCCCAGCTGCTCGAACAGCAACCAGGGGGCTGTGCTCTGTTAGTTCCTAACTATGGGCATCCTCGAGCTGAGAAGGAGCTTGAATGACTGCTCCAAGACTCCTGACAGCAACTAGGCTCAAAGCGAACTCTCCAGCTGAAGGCAAAACTGCAACAAACCAATGGTGAAGCTAGGAAAGGAGAAAAGCGAGCTGAAGGAGGGGAAGGTAAAGGAGAACAAGGCAAAGGCAGGAGGGGGGAGATGCGACTGAGGAAGAAGCTGAGGCAGGGGGGAAGGAAGGGCAGCGAGGAACGAGCAGGGAGCAGCAGTTCTAATGCTGGCATTTCAAACTTTTGACTAGACAGTTCTTCTAGGCCATTGGTCATGCTTGACAGGGACTTAGTTGTAGTGGTTACGAGATGAGAGAGGCCCTTTCTACTGCCAGCCTTTTTAGACGGAGGACTCGTCCCCTTAGGTTCTTGCAATGTGGGAGGCAGTTTGGGCGTACATTCCCTCAGTGGTGACCCTATGCATCAGTAGGCAAGTGAAGGCCCCTTTCATAGATGTGGAGCTCTCAGAGCCCATCAAGGCCCTCCTGCCCAGAATTGCCTAGGCAAGGATGGCCTGACACACTCTTTCTTCAGGTGCTTTCAATAGGTCATTCATGGCTTTCTAGAAGATCTTTGACTTGAGATTGGTCCCCTAGTCGCTTGGTCAGGGGTCGATTTTTTTGACCCCAAAAAGGGGAAAGGGTGCAGATATCCAATAGTCGAGATCTTTGATTCGAGATTGCTCCCCCAATCGCCCAATCGGGGTGGATTTCTTTGATCTTGAAAAGGGGCAGCTTCAGATATCTGACAGTGGCACCTGATCACCCTTTTTGACACCGCCTACAAGATCTTAGCTAAGATCTTAAGTTTCTGTTTGTGCACCCTATTAGAAATCATCCAACAGAGAGTACGCATAGCGGATGGTTGATAGAATAGCCCAGGATCTCACACAGTGTGTGGGGTGGATGGAATCTCAAACTTCTTAACTTATGTGCTTCAAATAGATGTGCAGACTCATAAATAGACAATGATCCAGCTAGATATAGAAGCTACCAAAAGAATATATTTCCGTCCAAAGCTATGGACACAATACAAAAGAGATAGATCCAAAGTCCCACCAGAGTGTGGTCCTTTGATCTTACCACCACACACTTCTACTATCTGCCGGATATCTCTAGAACTTGATCCTGCGTGCTCCACCTCGAGCGTATGTAGACTCTCTGTCCAGATCCTTTCCACCTTGCTGTCCGGAAGCCAGCCTAGGTTGGCAGCACCTTGAGCTCAGTCTGCAGCCCTACGTCAGCCTCCTTCTCCTCCTGTGTGTAGGTCCAAGGGAGGGCTTCCTGCTGCTCCTGTCAGGTCCTCAACTGCTGCTGCAAGTGGATGAGATGAATGAGGCTGTATGCCTCCTTTTATAGGCCACAAGGGCCCTCAAAATAGCCGATTGGCTAGGCCCTACTGGCCGACTTTGCTGCTCCCCAAAACCGACTGTGGGGCTCCCATTTTGAGGCCCTTTTACAGGGCTTTTTGGCCGACCTGCTGGTTGGTTTGCTGACTGGCCTGGTCGGCCCCTTTTGGGATGCTGCCAGGCCCCAAGGGAGGCCTATATAAGCCCCCTCCCTTGGGCAGTACCAAGGCTAGGTGGCTGGCCTTCCATGGCCACCACCACTGCCTTCTTTTCTGCTGCAACACCTGTCCCTCCAAGGCACCTCTTGACTGGCTTTCTCCCGCCCCTTCCAGCCTCGTGTTTATGGAGGTACAGGGCCGTATGATGGCTCCATCTCTGCTCGACACTGTTGCACTCCATACTGCCAGGTATGAGGTGCTGCCCAAGTGGCAGCCACCTCTGCCCAAGTGGCAGCCACCTCTCTCTTCTTTGGGCATATCCTGCCCTAGGTCTCCCTCCCCCATGCTCTCCTCATTTGGGGCCTTATAGATGGGGAAGTGACCTTTCCAACACACCCATCTCACTGACATTATTTGTGATACGCATATAACTTTTGTTCAGAAATGTAGCATTGAGAAGGCATATGATAGGGTGGATTTGGCTTTTCTAGAGGGCACCATGCAGAGGATGGTTTCTTGGACTAGTAGATTAAGGGTCTTTGCCTTGTATATAGGGAGTCTTTGCTCTGCATACAAGGAGTTCCAGTCAAATGGTTATACGAGGTCAAATAGGGGAAGCCTTTTCTCTTTTCCACTCAGTGCGCTAGGGATGTCCTGTAGCCCTGTTCTTATTCCTCTTCTTGGCGGAGGTTGTGGGCTATTTTCTCCATTATCAGGTGGTAAATCTCACAGGACGTGCCTCTTGATTTGGCAAGAGGGCTTACTTGACTTTGAGTTTGTGGGCGATATGACCCTTTTGGTAGAGGGCACTACTGAGAGCTTAGGGGGAGTTTAGGGTGCCCTTGAGTGTGTTGTCAAGTGTCTAGGGCCAGATCAAGTTGGTTTCCTAACGACTACTGAGGAGATCCAAGAGATCTTGGACTTAGAAAACCTTAATTGGCTTTTGTTGGATTCCTTGGGATTAGACATTGTGGTACCTGGGTTGTCAAGGGCATTGACATTTCAGTAGAGCAATAGATTGCTCTATTGTTAGAGAGTGTGAGGCACAAGCTACTATATTAGACCTCAGTCAATCCTTCTTCTCTAGACAATGCACATTGGCCGATGTCTACGACGCACGCACCCTTTTGAGAGAGCGCCATGTGGTAGAGCAGAAGATGTTCCATAAGGTCATTACCAAATTCTGGTCCTGCTTGTGGACTAGCCTCCCTCCACGAAGATTACATAGTTTTTCTAGAGGGTGGCTCTTTGGCAATGCCCATTGGCTCGTGGTTGGAGCAAATGCAAGTGGATGGGAGGTGCCACCGTTGTGAAGGGAGAGACCTTGAGATGATATTGCATTGCCTGTGGAGCCTCGTAGGGGGCTCTTCGGATTGTGGCTCGAACGCAACGGGACTTTACTTGGGGCATGGTAACTTGTCTGATAGACGGGGTCATGCCTATTTGATCGGGATAGTTTCACTAGCTTACAAGATTGTTAGACAAAGGCTCATTCGAATCGAGACGTAGGATCCCGTCCGCGGCCTGTACCCCCACGTGAGGATAATGTTGGGAGATGATGTCGAGCAGTATTTCTTGGTCGTCCGTTGTAGTTCGGTGAGGGGATGCCAGGAGGTACCTCCAACAACCACCCTCGTTGTCATTTGGCATGATATCGTCTATACCTTGTGTGGTTCTTGGACGATCGTCGAAAGGCATGCAACGCTTAGCCTGTACGTGTATTCTACACATTCACGGATCGAGGCATCCGTTGTTTGTATAACACTAGGCAATGAGCTAGGCCTGGACAACAGCCAACAGTGCCACACAAATGGCTGACTCTCAAGCATTAATAGAAGGTTCTTTTCTTTGAAAAAATGAAAAAAGTATATATGTATATATATGCACACAAGTAAACCAAAGAATCATGCAGTTAAGTAGACAACAAAAATTAATGTATATATCATGCTCCAAAATAGGATAGATTAAGTACAAAAGTTTCCCCGAGTGTACCTCACATGTGCTGCCAACTGTTGTTGCTTAGGTCTGGAACTAGAATGGTCCAAGTATGTTGCTTCCTGCCAGTTGCAAACTCCTTCTACCATGTGCCCCATGTGTGGGGGCTTCAATGTCTTAAGGGAGGCTACTGGTGGATGCATACAATGAGGCAAAGGGCTTTCTTACATAGGAGAGGGAGGACGAGTTTGTCACAGGGTACACATTTCAATGACGCACACACCCAACAGTGAGTGTGCCGGGTACAGGGGTCCCACACTATGCTCCATAGCCATGCACAGGACAAATCCGAAACTCTATGCCCACACATTTTATACTAGGCACATTTAGACAAACCATTGTATATGGGACTATTCAATCCTCAATTTTCACATTTCATGGAACCTTTTAGGTCCCCTTTAAATTCCCATGAGGGAGAGGGCTATTTTCCCACAACCCCCTAGAGGGCGAACATGAGTAGCAATCTAGTAAACTCATTAGTAGAGAATACGATTGCTGCAATCATAGCACGTGGAGTCCATCAACAGGAGGTGCAGTCGTTGCCAGTCTGTGACACAATAGAATGTGTCCAATTGCCATCAACGGGCCGTCACTCATTGCCGCCGCTGCAACTCTTGTGAGCAGAGAGCTCAGCCTACACAGTCCGCCAGTCGCACGACTTTCTGCCACTACCCCATACCTAGGCTCCCATGGGTCATCACATACTGCGACAGTGCACATCAGCCAATGCACAATCCACGGGAACATGTCGATGTGTGCGATAGTCACTAGCCCTAAGTCTGTTGGAATATCCGGTTGCAGGGTATATGTGTCAACAAGACACGTGCCCAACACTCAATGCACTAGGTATAGGGGTCCCACAACCTCATGGACAAGTTAGAGCATCTTTAAGTCTTTGGGGGGGATCTCTATGGTCCTCACATACTCACATTTATATACTAGGAACATTTGGACATACCATTGTATATAGGAGTATACAAGCCCCCAAGTACCACATGTCATGGACCCTTTAAGTCCCCCTTAAATACCCATGAGGGAAAGGGCTATTTTCCCAAAAGCCCCCCCCTCCCCCCCTCCCCCTTTTCATGTTGTGGCCAACTAGTCCACTTGGAGGGGCTAACTTATAGACTAGGGCCGACCCACCCCTCTCTTGACCTTCCTAGGTTGCAGTGGATGGAGCTGACCACAGCGTGTCATATGAAATGTATGTGTAATAGGCTCAGGTTGGTGTTGTTGCTTCCAACATGTCAATGTGATAGACATCAAATTGTAGGATAAGCCTCAAAATGGCAAGGGCCACAACCTAAAATGGTCAAAGCCCAAGAAGGAGGAGTCTATTAAAGAGGAGATCCATGAGATGTCTGAGCTCATGAAGAATCTCAGCCTCAACTTGATGGATATTCCACAACCTAAAATGGCAAGGGCCACAACCTAAAATGGCAAGGGCCTGGGTTGTGAATATGTGTGCCAGGCCCTCTTCTTTTGCATGGCCTGGTGGCCTTTTTACTAGATGCGGTGGCATCCCCTCTTCTTTTGTAGGATATTCCACAACCTAAAATGGCAAGGGCCTGGGTTGTGAATATGTGTGCCAGGCCCTCTTCTTTTGCATGGCCTGGTGGCCTTTTTACTAGATGCGGTGGCATCCCCTCTTTTTTGTTATCATCTGTTTTGGTGATCCTATTGGAAACGTTGTGTCTTGAATTGGGATTTGTGTGAGCCCAAAACAAGAAGACCCAGGAAGCATGGCTCAAGATTTTGCTCGCTTTTATGGTCTGCCTAATGGACCTAGAGAGATTCATTGAAAGTCTGGAGTTCACAGCATTGATCAAGGATAGAAACGCCCCTGAGGTGCTGTTACAGGTATTGTCCTTTTGCCTTCTGGGAGACGCACGTACAAGAGATGCTTATGGTTTGTGGAGAGAGCTGTGCCTTGCAGCGGAAGCCCACTCAATTCAATGGATGAATACTTGGGCAGATTTACTGTGATGTGGAATAAGTGGCAATCTACCTTGTTGCCAAAGGTCCCTCCTCGCGTGTTTAAGAAGGACCGTTTTATAGCTGGACTAAAGTTTGACGTTCGAGTAAAAGTACCTATGAAGATGCACTGAGAGTAGCCAGAGAGAAGGAATGGAAGCAAAGGAGGATGACCCAGTTGGGTTTTGAGATGCTTGTGGTGAAGAGTACCCTTGAAGTTACCCCTCATGTGGTAGAAGAGCCACCAAGGTCAAAGCCCAAGAAGGAGTCTATTAAAGAGGAGATCCATGAGATGTCTGAGCTCATGAAGAATCTCAGCCTCAACTTGATGGGTGGTAGAGGACGAGGCAGAGCTCCAAGTGGTCGAGGATCAGGAGGTATGACTTCTTCTAGTGCTCCATCTCCATGGTAGGCAGGCTGTGGGCGAGGTATGTTTGCTCTTAATGTGCAGTGTTTTAATTGTGGTGAGTGGGGTTACTACAGCTCTCATTGTGATAAGCCTCCTTGGATTACATTATCATGCTAATGACTATAATGTGGAAGTGAAAAATGCAGGCCAGCCAAGTACAAGTGGAATTGTCAACGCTACTGCAGAGGATTAAGACAAAGGAAAGATTATGAATTTACTTGGGCTGGAAGAGGATGATGCGACAATCATGCCTTAAGGAAAGAGTGACCATGATGAAGAAGCAGGGCCAAGTACAAAGAAGGGTAGGAAGAAGACCAAGAAGCCAAGGAGGAAGTATAAGACCCTAGATTATCCTATTGGTAGGGAACAAGGAGAGTAGGACTTGGTGGAGGATCTTTCTAGAAGGAAGCCGGATATTACTTTCAGGTGATTGGTCTATGTTCCAAGCCCTTGAATGCTGCAACCAATGCTTTGACTTTGGTTGGGTCCGCATTTTCAGATATTTATACCAATACTTTGATACTAGTCCTTGCCAAGTGACACTTTCTTGGATTTAACTGACCTCCGCTCTCATCTAACTTTTGAAAAACTTGATTCAGCTTCTCTATGTGCTCCTTACGATAAACACAAATATCATCAATAAAAACCTGGCAAATTTTATCAAGGAACGATGCCAATACCTCATCAGAGTTTTCCTGATAACGAGATGGAGCATTCGTGAAACCAAAGCACATCCGCCTGTAGCTAAAATAACCCCATGGGGTAATGAAGGTGGTCTTCACTTGGTCTTCTAGAGCAATGGCAATCTGAAAATAGCCGGAGTAACCATCACACAAGCTATACATCTCATGGCCAGCTATCCTATCCAAGATATCATCTAGATGTGTAAAGGATAACAAATACCAAGCAGCTGCATACCTTTTTGCAGAAGGTGAAGTATTTGTCCCGATTTATTTACATGCTGTCTCAAGTGTTGTTTCCTCGTCAACAAGTTGCAAAGCATGATCCTTTGAAGCGGACCAGTGAGTGTGAGAAGGTATTTGAGGCTGTGAAGGAGTTGCTTGGCAATATCATAAGTGTGAAGGCTCCTGATTTTAGCCAGACATTTTATGTTAATCCTTCAGTGGGTCCTGATGCGATCGGAGCTTCCTCTTGCAGCAGGGTGAGAGTCGAGATATATGAGGCCAGTCTACTATGCCAGTCGTGTGAAGAATGAAGCTGAAAAGAAATACACAGCTGCAGAATTGACACTGGCAAGTTTGATGTGTGCTTGTAGAAGATTCTGGTCTTACTTGATATCTTAGTCTTTTGTGGTGCTTACCAGTTGTACCTTGCTTCCTCAATTGCTGAGTAGCTCTAATCTTTCTCAGTGCATGATTAAGTGGGTGACTGAATTACAAGAGTACTCATTTACTTTTCTATATTTGAGAACTCTACCACAGCATCATTGGCTGATTTGCTTACTTATAAGGAGGATCCTATTCTTGTCAAGGAGGTTGAAGAGAACACTGATAAAGTGGAGGAGCAGTGTTAGATGATGCATTTGTATTGCACTTTGATGGTTCTTTCAAGAAGATCTTTAATCAAGCTATAGGTGGTATTGTAGCCTATGCCCGTGATTGTGAAGAGAAAGTTAGGCGTTACAGATTTATACGTATCATTTTGGTATCAGAGCTACAGGCGATTGAAAAAGGGGGATTATAGATTAACGATCACGAGAGGTCTTGGGCTGGCTGGGCATATGCTTAAGCTCACGGGCTGAGGAGCAGGTAACGGGATGGGAGCTAATGGGCAAGCTGCGGGTCATCACATAGGCATGGACGCAGCCTGGCGATCTGTGCAGGTGTGAGCATACGATTGGCAGAGCCTCAGGTTGTGCCGAATTTTGGTTGGCAAGGTTGTCGCTCAGCTTCTGCGGTTAGCCTTAGCAAGCTACAGCCGTGAGGCCATTAGAGGAGCAAGTCGAGGCTTGCCACAAGCCTTTCAACTCGAGGACTACATCAACTTCAAAGTTACCAGCCGCACAGGTCTCGACGCCCTCAGCCTCTATATAAAGATCTTTGTGGTCTACAATTACTACGGAGCAAGGACGACGAGTGGAGAGTAGTTATGCCCAGGTCTAGTGCCTGTGTCATGAACGTGAGCATTGAAACGATGACTTGAAGCGAGATAAAGCATAGCGATCGTAATATTTTAGAAGACATAATCGTAATCAACGAATTCAGGGGAACATTCCGATTGTTGAGAGGTTTGTGTTCTTCGAAGAATTGGGTTTCAATACAATTGCATTCAAGGAGTTACAGATCGAATGGTGGCTAGCAAGAAGAAATTACCATGGAGCATCTTACTCTGCTTTTCTTGAATTTTGGTATTTCTAGTGCTATTTCAGATTTTATTTGTCTTTAGTTTGGAGTTCTTGCTCATTGTATTGGGTTCCAGATTTGGGAGGCATATTGGATTGATGCAAACATTCGGTTATATGCCTGTTATGCATGGGATATCTGTAGTTTAGGTGTGCAGGAGTTTCCCTAGTATAGGGAAAAGCGGTTTTGGTTATATATTTTGGGAGCTAGACTTTCGATTGTAGATACAATTTAGGTGTGTTAAAAATTTTTTTTTATTTATTTTAATTATTAAAAAAAAAAAGAACACACCCATCGACCTAAATGGAAGTAGAAGAAGAAGCTTCTAGGGTGGATCCCATAGAATCGGGAGTTCGGCCAAACCCGCAGGTGTCGCACCCAACAGGCCATACACTATTTGGTAGAATTGCATTATTGGAGGATGACTTGCAACAAATTTTAGCGCAATAGTTACAAGCAAATGTAGGTCAATCCGAGCTCAAGAAAATGGTTCATAGTATGTCTGCCAGACCATCTCGAGAAGAGAAAGATAAATCTCCAATGGAGCCCGAAACCAGTGTTCATACGGTCAAGCCTAGGAGGGCTAAGGTGCCTAATATTGCCAATTATAGGCGAGAAAAGTATTCTGGTCGGATGTTTGATCGTAGTTCCGATATCATAGAGACCTGGTTACACAAATGGGACGAGGCCTTTGCCATTTGTGAAATCAGGAATGATATGAAGAAAATCCACGAGGCCACCCATATGTTTAATGAGGCAACAGATAGGTGGTGGATAAAACAACAAAAAGATGGAATGGCATCCACTACTTGGGAGGGGTTTAAAAAAGAATTTAGAAAACACTTCTTACCTCCCGACGAAGCATCCTGAGCTTGGGATCAGTATCGAAACCTTCGTCAGAGAAATTTATCAATGGCGGAATACACTGATAAGTTCAGAGAAAGTGTAATGAGAGTTTATGAACCTCTACTTGAGTCAATCCAGGTAAAAGATTTTATCTTTGGATTGAATGATCGGATCAAGATGGAAGTTCGGGCTAAGTATGCGAACACTCTTGATGAAGCAATTGCCATAGCCCTGAACTATGAAGATGCCAAAGGGAACAGACCAAGTGGGTTTGTGCAGGTTGGGACTCAGTATGACTACCCAAAGAAAACTGGGTTTAAGAAGAAGTGGATTAGCAAAGGAAGTGCCTCACAGCCTAGTGGTCAAGCCAAGCAGGCGAAGCCAGTTGAGACTCCTAAACCAAGTACCACCATTGGGATGAAAAGGAAAGTAACACCAATGGCAGCCTAGGCTTGGTCAAAGTCTTCTTTAAACCCAGAGCAAAGAGAAAAAGCAAGGAGAGAAGGCTTATGTTTTGGATGCCTTCAGCCTCATCAGTGGAAAGATTATTCATGAAACAAGGATCATCGGATGGCTGAGATGGTGATCTCAAAATGCGACGTGGAAATGGAGGGAAGTCCCAGAGCAGAACAGATGCAGATTCAGCTAGCGGGATCTTCTCAAAGGTCAGTACCTGTTTTGTTATGTGTGTCTGTTGCTAAGCTAGTAACTAGTGCACCTAATAATGTCCTATCGAAGCCCGCATCAACAGGGTTTACAACCTTTAATGATATGGAGTTAATTAAGATGAAAGGGCAAGTAGCCAATCATGATGTCATTGTGTTACTTGACTCAGCGTCAACGCACAATGTAATTAACTCTAAGCTTGTAAAGAGGCTCAAATTAAAGACTAGCCCATCTGACTATGCATATACAATTAGAATGGCAGACGGGAATTCAATTTAAGTATAGGACCAAAGGGTTACCCAGTTGAAACTTCGAATTCAGGACTATGCTGAGAAGCTTGATTTTGAAATGACAAAGCTTGCTCATGCAGATATAGCTTTGGATAAGGCTTGGCATTCTAGGAAGAATCCAGTCATAGATTGGAAAAAGCACATTTATCAATTCAAGATGAATGATGTGCTTTATGTCTTACGAGGTGAAAAAGATATACCTCAAGGACCGTTGGTTTCCGTAATGGAAATTCGAAAAGCTCAAGAAGAGTTTTTGTTTCTTTGTACAGCATCGGTAGAGCCAATTCATAGTTCTTCAGCTAGCACTGATGTTATCCAAAATGGAGAGATGGCCAAGTTGGCAGATCAAATAGCAGAGGAGTTCTTTGATTGTTTTAGGGATGAGTTACCTTATGGATGAGTTCTTTGATTGTTCTTTGACTTGGCGATCATTCTTGGGATTTGTCCAATTTTATCAAAGGCATATCAAAGGATATTCCGAAATAGTATCGCCATTGATTGATCTGACCTCAGATAAAGTACCTTTTATATGGGGACAGAATCAATAGGAGAGTTTTAACACCATAAAACGAGCTGTGGTCTCAAGACCGGTGTTAAAAATCCCTAGAAACCGTTTTTCCTTGAAACCGATGCAAGTGGCATTGCGGTAGGAGCAGGACTCCTCCAAGAGGGAAGACTAGTAGCCTTTGAAAGCAAGAAGCTTTCTCCCTCTCAACGAAATTGGCCAACTCATGAATTAGAGTTGTATGTTGTTGTCCATGCTCTAAAAACATGGAGACATTATTTGTATGGGTCAGAGTTTTATGTTAATGTTGATCATGATACTCTGAAACATTTTTGTAAATAACCTGACTTGAGAGGCCGCCAAGCTAGGTGGGTAGAACTCATGCTGGAGTTTAACTTGACGATTCCGTACCGAAGAGAAAAGGATAATAAAGTTGTTGATGCATTGTCATGCATTATGCATAATATGAGTTTGATGGTATTAGAAAGTGCTCTAATGACCGAGATAAGAGAAACTCAAAAGGTGGACGAGTTCATCCAGAGTCTTTGGCCTAAGGCTCATGTATTCAAACCCGGGGAAAAGGGTGACCTGGCATCTAGAAAAGGCCAGACTTATGCAAGATATACCATAAGAGATGGTATGCTGAAAAGAAACTGCAAGGTAGTAGTACCTAATCAGAATGATCTCAGGCAGAGAGTCATTCAACAATGCCATGATAGCCCATGTGCGGGACATCCAGGAGTCGAGAAAACGTATGATCTCGTGAAGCGAGATTTCTTTTGGCCGAAAATAAAAAAACATATTCATGAATATGTGACGCGTTGTTTTTCATGTCAGGTAAGTAAGACAAAGCGGGTGAAGCCACCCGGACTTTTGCAGCCTTTGGAAATACCACTAGGTAGTTGGGAGAGCATTTCCATGGACTTTTGTAGGTCTGCCTACGACACAAGGTGGATATGATTCTATCCTTGTGATAGTTGACCGTCTTATCAAGATGGCTCACTTCATTCCAACTAGAGAGTCTGTTAGTGTCCCGTAAGTGACGGATTTGTTTATTAAATATATATTTCATTTGCCCGGATTACCCAAATCCATAGTATCAGACAGGATGTCAAATTTACCAGTCATTTTTGGACTGCAGTGTTTGAGACACTAAGGATTGAGTTGAGAATGAGTAGTGGGGATCATCCAAAAACGGATGGTCAGACGGAAAGAATCAACCAAATTTTAGAGAATATGCTTAGAGCATATGTGTCATTGAGGCAACATACGTGGGACAAGTCGTTGCCATTGTTAGAATTTGCCTACAATAATAAAAAACATTCCTCTACAGGGTCCAATCCGTTTGAGCTGAACTATGGTTATAGACCAGCAAATCCAACTACAGTTGGAGTATCTTAGAAAGTACCTAGTGCCGCAAACTTTATAGTTCAGATGCGGGAGATGCTAGCACTTGCGAGAGCTAACATCCGCCAAGCTATGGATAGAGCTAAGGCGTATGTGGATGAAAAAAGATCCGTTAGAGAAGTTAGGGAAGGAGAAAAAGTTTTTCTCAGAGTTTCTTCGCACTCAAGTCTTTGACTACAGGAGAGTGTGCTAAGTTATCACCCCAATATTGTGGGCCATGGTTAATTCTCAAAAGAATAGGCAAGGTAGCCTATAAATTAGAATTACCACAGGGTTGTAAGGTGCACCCAGTGTTTCATGTTTCTCGTTTAAAGAAATTTTTGCATACAGGTGACTCACTAATCGAGGGTGTTGTTTTGTTTCAAGAGATAGAGGATAATGCAAGACGCAAACCAACAAAAATCCTGGACCAAAGAACAATGCAAGTACACAATCCGAAGATACCCACGGTGTTGGTTACATGGCATGGTTTACCTCTATCAAAAGCTACCTGGGAATCCGTATATCAGTTTCGGAGAGTGTTCCTAGACTTTATCATCGAGGACACTGATGCTTGAAGAGGGAAGGAATGTTACGCTCAAGTTGAGGCAACATGACCTCAGAAGGGTCAGTCGACATTTTCCTTTAAAGGATCAATGTTTGTATTATATTTCTTTGGGCTTCACGTAAATGATCAAAAGGGAATTAAGGTCAAGGTCCTTGGTGAGGGTGACACGGCACAAGACTAGGTGGATCTAAGGCTAAAGGGTCTAAATGCATTAAATGTGCCAAGGGGCAAATGATTTCAATGATATCCCAAGAGAGGGGTAAATGATGCATTTACCTTAGAATGAAGACAAGTGGCATACTAGATCCATCTAGGGAATTGGGGCTCGGTGGAATTTTGCAAGTAGGAGCTTTCACGTAATATTCAGATTCTGAGTTTGCTACCACCGAGGTTAGCTAGGAGGAAAGTATGTGCCTATGCCCATGATTGTGAAGAGAAAGTTAGGCGTTATAGATTTATACGTATCATTCAGGAACATCTACAGGAACTTTCCCAGTCAGCAAAAACTTTTCTAGCCAAAAACTCTCAACCTTCATAAAGTGGCTCTTGAACCTTCACTGCACTCACATGAGCATCAATCAGTCATTGGGCAGCATCATGAGCTCTTGCATTTTGGCCTCTTTCCACATGTTGCAAGGTCCATGCTTCAAATTGTCTCAACAACTTTTTTATGCCATTCACCCAGCTCTTTAGATCTGCATGTTTTGTCTTCCAAACACCCAACACCTACTTAACAACCAGCAAAGCATCACCTTTGATTGTAAGCCTTCTAATACCCATATTAATGCATATCTTCAGCCCTTCGTACAATGCAGAATACTCAGCTTCATTGTTGCTCCTTGCCTTGAGCTGGAAACATCCTTCGGACTTCTTTACCTCCTCGGTGGTAGCAAACTCAGAATCTGAATATTACGTGAAAGCTCCTGCTTGCAAAATTCCACCGAGCCCCAATTCCCTAGATGGATCTAGTTTGCCACATGTCTTCATTCTAAGGTACCTCCTAAATGCATCATTTACCCCTCTCTTGGGATATCATTGAAATCATTTGCCCCTTGGCACATTTAATGCATTTAGACCCTTTAGCCTTAGATCCACCTAGTCTTGTGCCATGCCACCCTCACCAAGGACCTTGACCTTAATTCCCTTTTGATCATTTACGTGAAGCCCAAAGAAATATAATACAAACATTGATCCTTTAAAGGAAAATGTTGACTGATCCTTCCGAGGTCATGTTCAACTAGCGTAACATCCTAAACAGAGAAGATATTGTTTTGTGAAGGCATGTCGACCATATTGCATCATTCCTGATGTATTGTATATGAAGGGTGCTGATTTGATTCTCAGGAGAGTGCGGCATGAGGAAATTCTGCACATATTGGAGGCCAATCATGAAGGTATTCGTGGTGGTCACTTTGCTTTCAAGATTATGCTCAGTAAAATTCTGACTGAAGGGTATGTGTGGCCTTCTTTGCAATGAGACATATGGCATTGGTGTAGGTCTTGTTTGCAATGCCAGCAGGTGGGTAAGAGGATTCTTCATTCAGAACTTAGAAATGTGATGATTGAATACAATATTTTTGAAAAGTGGGGGATTGATGCCATAGGTCCTATGCCTATGACTGCTAGAGGTAATTGTTATATACTTACTGCTGTGGATTATTTATCTCGGTTGGCTGAAGCAAGAGTGGTACGGGCTGTCAATGCGTAAGTTTGTTTATGAAGATATCTATCGCCATTTTGGTGTGCCTTTGGAGTTAGTTTCTGACAGAGGAACGGGTTTTAGAAGTGAGGTGATGGATCTACTGTGTGACAAGCTGAAGATCAAACACAGGTATGCCAGCCCCCACTATCCTCAGTGGTGTAATGGCATGAATGAGAATTTTAATGGAGAGTTAACAAACATCATGAGTAAGATGATGAGGACACTTGAAAAGGCTTGATATCTGGCACTACACGGAGCTTTGTGGGCTTATCGTGTTGTAATGAAGGAAGGAACAGGAAGCTTTGTTACCATTCGAGGTGGAAATTCCAGCACTTCAAATGTTGATAAAGATGGATGACGAGCCTAGTTCAGTCCACGAGAATAGGTGGTTGGATTTGCAAAAGGCTCAGTTGGATAGGGTGAAGTGAAAGAAATCAGCAGAGAGCAAATCTGAAATATAAGGATAAGAAAATTAAGGAAGGTGACTTGGTTCTTCGCTCTAATAGCAAGCTGGATAATACCATCGGTCTTCCGAAGACTCTCATAAAAATTTCTTTCTTACCATGTTCTGAAGAAGTTTTCAAATGGTTCTTATCAGTTGGAGGACTTAGATGGCAAAATGCTTAGGAACAGAGTGAATGGTTTGAGGCTGAAGAAGTACATTGTCAGAATAATGCAATTGAGTTTGTGTGGACCTACTGTGATGGTGGAATGCAAGCCAGAGAATCTCATGGATGAAGACATTTCATATGAGCTGAAGCACATGTTCATACATGAGCTGCAAGACATGAATGTCTGCAGCCTGTGGGTGGGCAAAATATCATAGGCTAAAAAATGTAGAAGGCTTTGTGCACTGTATGTATATAGGGGGTAGACAGCTAGATGTACACAGCTAGTGTAGCTGGGGTTTTTTGGATTTAGTGTTTGCTCTTTTGGAAGTAATTATGGACTAATGAAATATTCCAAGTTATGAAAATATGTTTTGTAGGGACTCCTATGGGAGATGATGAGTTGTAGTGTGGGTGTACTAGGCACTCTAGAGCATCATGGTATTCAATGTGACACGGTGTTGGTTTTGGGATGACATGTGTCTATCGTTGTTATCTGTTGTCATGTGATTATGTTGTCATGTGTGGGTTCCATCTTGTTGTGAGTCAGGTGAACATCCATGTTATGGAATCTGGTTGATTTTGCTGTGGTCATACGTGGGCATTTATGCATTAATTGCCTTGCATGAAGTTTGTTTTTTTGGGGTGGTACCTGAGGTCTAAAAGCGAGGTTTAATTGTCTTGGCCAAAGATTTTAATAAGGGAATGAAAGAGTGGTAAAAATTGATCTGACTACGTGGCTGGGAATTTGGAAAATGAAGCATGACGTGTCTGTTGCATGCATCGTGGCTACGTGACTCTGATCTCCATGCTTTTGGATGGCGAGTTGGCGATGGCCATGGAGATTGCAATTCTTGGAGAGTTCTAGGAATGGATCATGCACACAAGAGAGTAATCGATAGGGACTGTAGAGCAATCGTGGTTCTTTGTGGGTTGCGCCATCAGCAAGGAGGTGGCCAAGCTTGATTTTCAAAAAATTGCGCCATCCCTATCCGCCAAGAAGAAGAGCTCCTAGATAGCGAGTTGGCAGATGACACGGCTGTTTTTTTGGATGCCTCCCCCAGGACACTCACTTCCTTCCGGACAGCCTTGGATTTGGTTTGCACGGCTGCAGGTGCACACATTAATTGGCATAAATCCAGTGGTTTTTGGATTTGCGAGGATGACACCCCGGATTGGGGTAATGATATTGGATTCACTTGGGTACAGAGGGGCGTCTCCGTCCGATATTTGGGCTGCGAGATTGGGGTGGACATCTCTCCTTCACAACAGTTTGCTCCGGTGTTAGAAAGCATCAGAAGAAAGTTCCTTTTCTGGAGCTCAGTCAAACTTGACTTCGCCTCCAGGGTGGTGGTGGTTAACCAGGTTCTTCTAGCCCAGCATGGTTTGTATGCTCTTGTTGGTGCCACTCTAGGGATTGTATCACTCAGCTTAAGAGGCATGTATGAAACTTTTTATGGAGTGGTCTAGATGGCACAATTGAGGTTACAGCCAGGGTGGCTTGGGAGACCTTGATTCTTCCTACAAGAGAAGGGGGTTTGAATATCATCGATCTAGATCTACAGTGCAGAGCTCTACAAGTTCGTTGTGAGAGGCCTTATGCCAAGGCAAGAGCCTTGGAAGGATTTTTTTATCAGATGCATACAGTCTCGCACGCCCACTTCAGGAGAGGATTGGACACACAATACTAGATGGGTTTTCACCATAGCCCACCTCAGGTCTCCCTCTTCCCCTCTTATGGTTGCTATCCTAAAAGCATGGGCCAGCTTCAGGAGTACTCTTCGCAGGATTCCCGCATCCACCCGTGAAGAGATTGAAAGGCAGCCTATCATGTGGAATGACATGATTTTGGATGAGCTTGCCAGACCACTTGGAGCTTCTCCTTACATGCAGTGGCCAAGATGGGAGAGGGACCTTGCATCTACCGTGGGAGCATGGAAAGCCTTCAGGAAGCTTCGTGCAGACCAACAGGCCCAGATGGTTCTTAATCTCAGAGAGAGTGCAGGGAGAATCCAACAGATTGATGCATCCTTGCCCTTGGATTGGGTGGACACAGATGACATGCCTATTACTTGCTCCACGTGGATGGGGGCATTTTCTAGATTGGGAGTTCCTTTACAGGTGATTGCTTTTCTTGATCCACATGAGGATGCCTTAGTATTTGATGTTTCTTCGGGGGACAGGCTGTCTAGATCCATAGACGATATCTTGTTGGAGGTACCATTTCAGCCAGTCAGGATAGTGGGCTTCATGGAGCATGGCTCTCTTTCACAGTGGTACTTGGATCCTGACCCGCTTCTCCTCGCCCTTGGCTCATGGAGACTGTGGCTCTATGGAGGTGTCCCAATTAAGTTTTTGCAGTGGGACCTCGGGGAATGGTAATGGATAGATGAAGGGCACCGAGAGAAGGGCATCCCCTTCTTTCGTTACACGGTCAGTAATGCCAGGAAATTCCAGCTCAGCTGTAGGGGTTGGAGGCCCACCAGAGCTCATCATTGGGAGAACTTTTAGATTCCTGCTGACTTGCAGAAATTTTTTTGGCAGAGACTCTGGAAATCCCACCAGAATAGAAAAATCACTCTCTTCTTTTGGCTTTCTATTCATGGTTGGATAGCAGTAAACCATTGGAGGTCTAGGTTCGGAGCTGACCCTTCTTGCCCTCGCTGCCTTTCTGCTTTGGAGACAATACAACAGTGCCTTTGGGATTGCAGACATGCGAGAATCATATGAAAGGAGATTGCAAGACTTTTCAGCACTTTTGTTCGCCTACCTTTCTATATGACCTGGGGATCAGTGGCTTGGCTTACTCTTTCAGGGCCCTAGGTATTTTTTGAGAGACTTGATTCCTCTTGGGCTCTTCACATCCGATGACACCTTGTGGAGTCGTGCTGTCTAGAGAATGTTCCGGCTACTCTTTTCAGGGCTGCTCACTCCTCGGTCGACTCTCCATTGGAGATCCTAGCTAGCATTGCAGCATGGCACATTTGGAGAGCCAGATGCACTGAGGCTTTGGAGGGTTCTTAGGTTCACCCTTCTCAGATCTTGGCCAGTACTTGGACAGATATGATACACACTCTGATGGCCATTTGGACGACCATGCAGGGATCATGTCGAGCAGCCTCCTCCAGGAGAGTTACTTTTCTCAGAGATTGGAGAGACTCTCCCTTCTTTGCTGAGACTTCTACAGGGTTGAGATGGCATTTTCAGCCTCAGTCTTGGTTTCTTTCTACCTCATTCCTCTGAGGTGTTTTTTATTACATGCTTAGCATGGTGTATTTCCGCACAGAGCTTGCTCTAGCGGGTTTCTTTCTTGCTTAATAGAAGTCTCTTTTTTGAAAATAAATAAATAAATTGTGCCATCAATGAAAGGATGGGCCGATTGAGATCATGGGATTCGGGCTGGTTTTCCAGAGGATCATAGGACCTGTGAGAAGGTGTGTGGATACGCTATCAGTTTGAAGAGGCTAGTTTTGTGGATTTTTGTGAGATGTGAAAGTGTCTGCGTGACCTTGTGTGATTGCTTTCCAGTGAAATTGTGTGAGAGATTGCCTTGATGTCCATGTGCTCTGGATACTGGTGCATATGGTATATCTAGATACATGAGCACCACACCGTGTTATTAATCTTGTTGGTGTCCCTTTTCATTTTCAATTTGAAGTTACAGTTGGGAAATTGTGAGAATTGTTCAAGTTGGAAAGAGGATGAAGGTTGCCTTCCATGTCTGTGGGCTTGTGTCTGTGATGATTGAATGAGTGCAGACCATTTGAGTGAAGAAGTTTGATTAGACTAGAGCCATGCTATGATTGCTTGAGGGAAGTCCAGTCATTCCCCTTTTTTTTGTTATCACTGGTGTTATTCCTACTACCTTAACTTGTTTTTCTCCTTCATTACATTTGTAAATTAGAGAAACCTATGCTACTCAATCCATTAGATGATTTCTGCTTATTTATATTAGATGATTTGTTTTTGGAATGTTGCAGAGAAACTTGAATGAGTTGATTGCATCTGATCTTGTGGGTATTGCAAAGACATTGAAGAAGTCCAATGTGACCAGCCTAATTCTCTTCCAAAAATACACAGAATTACAAAAAAGAACTACAGGTTTCTTTCTGATATTGTGCTGTACTTGTTAGTCTAATTTTGCGCTAGTATCCTTGGCAGAAACATCGATGAAACATCACTCTTTATGTGCCTAGGGGTATCTTGCCTATATACACCATCTTTTTGTTTTTTGATCTCATCGTTCTATGCAAAATCTGAGGCAGAAATCATGATATTAAATCACAGAAAATCGCAAACTAGGATTTCTAGGATACCGACATTCAGAGCCTCTCTTCACATTCTCTAAGTAAGTTTCTGTTGTGCTTCTATAAATTTATTACTTGATTTCTTTTTTAGCTTCTCTTCGTAAGTTCCTGCTGTGCTTTCTGTAAAGTCATTACTTGATTGCTTTGAATACTATTTCACTAAATGCTCCTGAAAATTCTGGTATTACAAGTTTTCTTGAACCGAAATACTTGGAAGAAAATGAAATTTTGCAATAAAAGGTCAATGCTATTGATGCGAATTTTAAGATGGACATTTGTAAAACGTAAATTGAAAGTCTCTATATCTGTCTCTTTCCAAAGGCAGAATCTGAAGAAGCTTAGTTTGTGGCAGGGCTTTGGCATGGGCATTGTCTGGAGGTCGCTGGCTGCAAGAACTAGAGCTAGGCTTTGCTCTATGGGAGAGAGATTTGAAAATTATTGCAGAGGCCCTCAGTAAGGCTTTTGGAAGATCCATATCTTCTTTAAAAAGGGACCCTTAAAGCTTGTTCCAATTTATTGATGTGAAATTAAAACAGAAGTAAATGATATTTCTCTTATTTGAGTATGAAAACATGTCTGTGACACACTTACATTCCATCCACACATAAGTTATGTACATATGTATGTGTATATTCGTGTTCACTCATGTAAACATGCCATGGGCATCTGCAGCCCACGGCATGGCTGTCCACATGACAGCTCTGCAGCCCTGCAGCCCAGAACAGCAGGTATAGCAGGTTACAGCAGGTCAGCAGCAGTAGGGAGCAGGTACAGGCTGATTTCAGTCTGTACGGCAGCTTGTGTCAGCAGATACAAGCAGAAAAAGAGCAGAACAGGTCGGCAGAAGCAGGAAGTAGCCCATCAAAGGCTGCCACATGCTGTATGGCAGACCAACCAGCAGCAGTGCTTAAATTTGCTGCGCAGATCGAGCTTAATTTGAGATTTGGGATTCATATGACTCCATATATGTATAAGCTTCATTTTGAAGCTCAAGCCTATCTGCAAGGCTTCAGAGTATATTTAAATTTACAATATATGTATTATGCTAGGTGGTATAGGTATAAATTATAATAGATATATGCTATGGAATCTAGAAGTAGGTGTTGGGGTAAGTATGATCAAGGGCTTGCTCTATGGTGCATGTGTGCATCTAGGGGAGTCACATGTGTGTTTGTGTGTGTTGTAAAGGCACATCAAGTGCTATGATGTGTCTAGTGTGTGACCTAAGTGATGATGTAAGACAAAGGCAATCCCACTAATGTAGGGATTAATTCCCACTGATGTAGGGGCTGATTGCCACTTATGTAGGGAAGGTATTACCTTCTCTCCCTTTCTATAAGAGAGTCCTCTCTCTTACAATCATAATAGAGAACTACCATCTTTCTTTCATTGTGCTCTCACACCTCTTGCAAGATGCATCTATTCTATCTTATGGGATCCTACAATTGGTATCAGAGCTTTAGGTTCTAGATCTAGCCTAGCCTAGCATTAGATGCTATCTCTAGCATAAACTACTAGTTTCTTATCTTCTTCATTTTTCTCCTTCTTCCCCAAATCTTTGAGAGCTGAGTTCACCACCTACAAGCAATCATTTTCAGGGTCCTTCTGGTTGGAGAGACCCTTCATATGGGCGAACTTCCACGTCAGAGGAATTAGAGAATGCTGCCCACGAAACTGCGCAACAGTCGTTTTCATCCTGACGCCTTTTCTTGCAATGCGACTTGCTGGAGCAGCCATTCCAAAATTCCTCTGAGCCAAGCTTGCACAACAGTATGAGCTAGCTCCTGTCCAGATTTTAAGGAAAATGGTTCATCAGGGAGGGAGAAACAGCAAAACAACCAGTCAACTTTCAAGCTGCTGGCTATGGTGAGGTGACGCGGCATTTCACCTCTCCTCCTCAGTGGCTCTTCTCTGGTATACCAACTTTGTTTCTACCTAGAAAGCCCTCTTTTCTTTGCTTTGAAGAGTGAGATACAAGCGCGCCAATTTTTGGTCTCTGTTTTGGACAGTTTTGACAATGTTGTGAGTTTGATGCTACATTAGATGCTACTTTAGCATTTCTGATGTTTCAAAGTGTTGAATAGCATCAATACAACTATGGCTACAGCTTTGCTTTAAGTTGCTACACTTGGATTTGCTTGGAATACTTTCATTTAGCCACCTCTATGAAGCATGCATCATTGATTTGTAGTATGGAATCTGGTTACAAGTCTTTGCTACTCTAAATGCTTGTATTTTGAAGCTCTTCAACTCTTTCTAGCCTTGTAAGAGAGTAGACACTGCCCATTTTGGGTTAGACCCTCTCATGGCTACCATCTTGAATATGGATAAGTTCAATGGTAAAGGCTTTCACACATGGCAGATGAAGGTTAAGTTTGCATTGATGAGGGAAAACCTCTGGGGGCTTGTCAAACTTGCTTCAACTACTTCTTCAACAGCCTCTAATGCTGAAGAATCCTCAGCTCCGACACATCCGGTGTTATGGATAAAATTGTCTAAGGAAAAAGGCATTAATATGTATGTGTGTTTGTATATGTGGCAATAGTATAATAAAATATGGGGTGCATAGGGCCCAAGGTTGAGGTGGCAGGGCATCACCATGTGCCACCCTTCCATGTAAGCATAGTTGCACGAAACGCACGTTTCGTGACAGGAAACGGAAACGGCGAAACGGAAAACGCCGTTTCGTCAAGAAACGCCGACGTTTTTGCTGTTTTTCCCAGAAACCCTAAAAACGGGTTTTCCCTGTTTTCTATCAGAAATTCGCCGCGGCCTGCTCCGTTTTTCGCCGGCTCCCGCTTTCTTTCAGCCTCCTTCCAGAATCCAGCATCCTTCAAGCTCTCTCCATCCCATCCTTTGCTCTTGGACCTGCCCTCACCTCCATCCTTCTCTGAGCTCTCTCCATCCTCTTCATCCTTTGCTCCATCTTCTCCATCCTTGGCAGCCTGCTCTCCTGACTCCATCCCTCCATCCTTCTTCTCTTCATCCTCTCTTTAATCTTATCTTCTACCTCTCCATCCTCCTCCTCTCCATTCTCCTTCACTTCTACCTCTCCATCCTCTCCATCCTCTTTTACAAATTACCTCTATCTCTCCATCCTCCTTCTACAGTCTACCTCCCATCCTTTCTCACGAGTCACTTGTGACCTCTCCATCCTCCTTCTCACCTCTCCATCCTCTTCAATGCCGAGAGATGCTTATTGGGTCCATGTCTCCCTCCTGGATAGTTATAAAGGAGGCGGTGGCTCCAAGAAGTGGAGATGCAACTATTGCGGCATAAGCAAGACGGGGTCTGTCACACGGGTGAAAGACCATCTAGCAGGTGTTCCCTGCAAGGATGTAGGACCTTGTGAGTTCGTGCCTACTGCAGTGAAAGGTGGTCTAGCAGAATGGAAGCGTGCGCGTATGGCAGCCTTGGCTGCAAAAAGTGGAGGACAAGGGCTGCAAGATGAAGAAGAGGCTGCTGACACTGAGCCATTGGATGATGCCAGCACATTGGGTTCTGCAAAGAGAAGTAAAGGGGCATCAACTACATCGAGCGCAGGTCCTAGTGCCACAAGAACACCCTTGCCACATGGATCAATTAGTGTGGATGCTAGTGCGGGGAAAAGAGGATCACTGCAAAGGTCTAGCATTCAAGCACGCTTGCAAAAGCAAGCAGTGAAGGAGGCCACTAGTGAGCTCACAAAGCTCTTCATACAATGTGCAATACCCTTTCATGTGGCGAAGACTACACGATGGAGGAAGGCCATGAGAGCCGTAAGCCGCATTGGGTATGAATGGGAAGGGCCTACATATGAGGCCTTGCGGACAAGAGAGCTAAGAAGAGAGAGGGAATGTGTGGAAGACCAAATGAAGCCCTTAAAGAGACTTGGAAAAAATATGGATGCACACTCTTATGCGATGGATGGTCAGATGCACGCAAGAGGAATGTGTACAATATTTTAGTATCTTCTTGCAAGGGAACCATGTTCTTGAGAGCCATAGACGCTTCCACTGCAGGTACAGTGATTACAGGGCTGTATATTTGGAAGCATTTATGGGCAGCCATTATGGAGATAGGTGTTGAGTATGTGGTGTAGGTGGTGACAGATAATGGCAGCAATTGTGTGTCAATGGGTGCCATGTTAGAAGATGAGTTCCCTAAGATTGTGTGGACACCCTGTGCCTCACATTGCCTTGATCTTTTGATCGAGGACCTAGGGAAGATACCTTGGATTGATGCCATCTTCTCCACAGCCCGCAGTATCGTGAAGTTTGTCACGAAGAGACCCAAAGTCCTCAGCATCTATCGGGCTTACAGTGACCTTGAGCTATTGAAACCTCCAACCACAAGGTTTGCTTACATGTTCATAGTGGTGGAGAGGCATGTGCGAGTGCGCCAGGGCTTGTTGCGCACGGTTGTGTCTCGGGAGTGGGGAGATTGGGATGATAGAGGCCAAGCAAAGTCTATCAAATTTTTTCGCATGATCATGGATGAGTCTTGGTGGAATGAGGCGGAGGCATTAATCAAATTGATTAATCCTATCTACACGGTGCTTCGCATCACAGACATGGAGGGAAGCACATTAGGGCTCTTGTACGAGTTTATGGACAAGATTGGAGAGGCCCTCAACAGAAACACTTCCCTATCGCCTGATAAGTAAGACTTTTTACTTTTGTAATATGTATAATTATTGTAGTTACTAAATGGCAATTTGTTATCATGAAGCCTGGAATTTTCAGATATATATTATGTATGTACTATTATCTATAGTCTATGAATTTTGCATGCATAATGCATTCTAATTTCTTGTGGCATGATTTAGGGTTGAGTCCATCCGTGCTATATGGAATAAGCGGTGGAATTGGTTCCACCGCCCAATCCATGCGGTGGCACATGTATTGCATCCGCTCTGGCGCAGTCAAGAGCAATATGAGAATGACGAGTTGGAGGAGGGGATGCAACAGTATCTACAAAATTGGACGGGTGGTGACTTGGAGATGCAACGAAGACTGGAGGATGAACTTCTATTGTTCCGCAATCATAGCCTCTCCTTTGGTCGACCTACAGCTAGGCTCTGAGAGACACAGTTGCAACCTGTCTCCTGGTGAAATATGGCAACTGTACTCCTACTTTGGTAAGAGTCTAAGAGACAAGTTCCAACGCCACTAGTTGGAGCTTAGTCGTTAAGTAATTTAAAGTTATCAAGTTCCTGATACTTATCTCGGCTTAATTGGCTTATGGCAGAAACGCCTTGCTATACGTGTTCTCTCACAGGACTGCAGTTCCGGTCCTTGTGAGAGGAACTGGAGCACTTGGGCCCTCTTTCACACAAAGAAGAGGAACAGATTGAGCACGGCTCAATTGGAGCGGTTGGTGTTTTGTCATTGCAACCTCCGTCTCCTTGAGTTCACCGCCGGCTGCCCCGAACCTCGCCAAGTGAATGTAGACAAGGTGGACGTGGAGAAGATGGAGGTCATACCAGATATCCCACGGGAGGAGCTGGACATATACACCATGTTGTATGAGGAGCTGTCAGCACCAGCACACCACACACGATCATACACTCAACCATCTGGAGATGGTGCTAGTACTTCAGTTGCACCCGATGGTCCTGATCCTGATGTTGATGATTCTTCTTCAGACAGTGACACAGATGCCTCGAACTTATCTGAGGACGCAGAGGATGACGATGACGAGGAGGCCATGGATGATGCAGATGATCAGTAGTCCTGCTGTTTTTTTATATCATCCATGAGTGCTTTTATTTTGAGTCTTGCATGACTCATGAGTCATGAGTCATGAATCATGATCATGAAATTTGTGGACCATGAATCATGATCGTCTATGGAGTCTGGACATTGAATACTTTCAAGTTTCAAGTTTCAAGTTTCAACTTGTGTGCTAAGTTTAAACATTTAAGTACTTCAAACTTCTAAATTTCAGATTCTTGTAATGCCAAACTTGTTAGTCATGACTCATGATACATGTTGATTTCAGATTATTGAAGCATCATTCAAGAATTTAGAATCATAGAGGCATGAATCATGAATGATGCATTGATGCTTGAAGGCTGAAGCCTGAAGCTTCAGCCTTCAAGTATAGATAATTGTAATTTGTATTATGTATGATTTGCACTCTATTGATAATTATATTATGTATAAAAAATAAATTTTTATACATAAATTGTATCATATTGCCGTTTCTTCCGTTTCCGTTTCGGCGGGGCCCGGAAACTCCGTTTCTTCCGTTTCCGTTTCGGCGGGGCCCGGAAACTCCGTTTCTTCCGTTTCCGTTTCTTCCGTTTCCGTTTCGGCTGGTAACTATGCATGTAAGAGGACCCATAAGGTGTGTTGTACATAATCCATGATAGTAATATTATAAAATGTAAGGTGGCATGGCTCCTCCATGTGCCACCCCTCCACCTAGGCTGCATTTAGTGAGATATGACTCAAAGTCCATGGGAGAAGCAATATAAAATAGGTGGAGATGGCTATTATATTCAGTTATTTCCTCCATATGGGATAGGTCCATGTGGGGGAGGTATAGAAGGTCCAAGAGAGCAAGTTAAATAATGGGGAAAGTAGGATGAGGTGGCAAGATTCATTGTGCCAACCCTCCACTTGTCCTCCTAGAGGTTTGAACATATTATAAAATTGGAAAGAGACCAAGGGAGTATCATAGACTTGAGATATGGGGCTTGATTTATGTGGAAAATTGAGGCAAAGGGTTGTCGCACACAATTGAGAGTGCGTAACCGCCTAGCCCACATGGGAGACTTTTCCACACACACCATGCATGTGGGAGGATACATTAATGGGGAGAGACCCCCTCTTTTGGCTATAAAAGAAAGGGCCTATTCCTTGATGAGACACGCTCATTCTTGTAAAGCCACCTAGCTAGTATTTTGATATTTCCCTCTCATCCCTTCTTTCAAATAAAGTATGGTTCTCTTCCCTTGATGTCTCCATCTCTACATTCCTCCTCCTATCATGTACATGCTTCTCTTCCCCCTCTCCTTTTCCCCTTGTGTCATAGTCTCCCTCTTCCTTCCCTCCACTTCTAATTCCTTTTTTCCTCCTATGACAACCGTTCGCCCACATGATCTCCTTTTCTCCATGGCCCTTGAGCGTCGCCATGCTTAGCCTCTAGCCTCTGGTCTCGATTTCTTTTCTGGCTAATACCGGTAAGAGATCCTGCTAGAGAGGAGAAAGCCTATGGCATCATTGCCCTTGGCTTAGGAGATGACTATATTCATCACATTTCTGATTTAGAGTCTCCTTCTGAAGCTTGGCAGAAGCTTGACATTATTTTTGGTACTAGCTCTCACATCTCAAAATTGTCACTTAAGATTACTTTCTTTGAATTGAAGATGGCTAGTGGCACTCCTTTGGCTGCCCGTGTCAATTATATGCAGAGTCTCATGACTCAACTTGCTTCTATAAACTCTCCAATCACTACAGATGATGCAATGGCAGTATTGCTCAAAAGTATGCCTGAAGATTATGATCATGTTGTTACCACTCTGAAAAAACTTCCTAATCCTACTCTTGAAGGTCCTATTACTACTCTTCAAGAAGAAGAAAGGCACATGGAATTCCGGAGAGGCAATGACACAGCCTACCAGAGAGGCAATGACACAGCCTATGCCATAAAAATTCAGAAGGGCAAGTTTTCACCTTGCAAACATTGTGGGAAGACTAATCACCTCTCAAAAGATTGCTTCAAGATCAATCCATGCAAACATTGTGGCAAAAACAATCACCATGAAAAGTATTGTAAAGCCAAAAAGGAAGAAACTACAAAATCAAAAACTGCCAATCTACTTTCATTTGATGAGTCTTCACATGATGAAGACTATGCTTTTTAGGCACTTTGTTTTTTTTTGTTTATCGTCACCTGGTCAAATTTTGAGGTTCTCTGCCTGGAGTAGTACTCCAAAAAGAATATGTTATGTAAATCACCTCTAGTCACCATATGATGTAGGCCATGTGATATCTGTTTTGACTATCCCATTTCTGTGAACCTCACACCCTTGGGAACCCTTGCTAGCATGAGATCCTAGCCATAGATTAATCCTTGACCACCATGAGATGGCATGAGAAACTATGAGACTAGATGTATCCTTGACACTGCAAGAGGCAACCCCTTGAAGGGGGGTTTGTTGGGGTAAGTATGATCAAGGGCTTGCTCTATGGTGCATGTGTGCATCTAAGGAAGTCACATGTGTGTTTGTGTGTATTGTAAAGGCACATCAAGTGCTATGATGTGTCTAGTGTGTGACCTAAGTGATGATGTAAGACAAAGGCAATCCCACTGATGTAGGGATTGATTCCCACTGATGTAGGGGCTGATTGTCACTTTATGTAGGGAAGGTATTACCTTCTCCCCCTTTCTATAAGAGAGAGTCCTCTCCTTCACAATCATAATAGAGAACTACCATCTTTCTTTCATTGTGCTCTCACACCTCTTGCAAGATGTTATCCTACGGGATCCTACATTAGGCTAGAACCTAGCTGTTATAGTATATACTATAATGTATGTATTTTATATATGTGAAAAATTCGAATCTTGATCCACGTGTAAAATAACTATGATCTAGACGAGCCAGCCGCCATCTCTCTCTCTTTTCTCAAGACTCACATACACTATAGTCTCTTGAGTCTTGGCTTCTAAGTTCTGAGCAGTGGCAAGTGCCTTAAATAAGGAATGGGGAGGCCTTGAAGCCCATCTCAAACCTATGGAGAGGCTAGCTCCTTCCACTCTAGTTCCACTCTCTCCTTCTCTCCTTCCTTGAGCACTCTCTCTTCTTCCTTTGCCTTGCCACCTTGAGCTCCTCTCCTCCTACCCATGCCTCACCATCGGCTGCTTCCTTAGCCTCAGCATCAGCTGTACAACCGTATGGATTGTACGAACTGGTGCGCTGTACAACAGCCCGTACTTGCCGTACATCTGTCTGAACGTACGGACTGCCCTGCAGTCCTGTCCCGTACAGCCTGCCCGTACACCTGCTGCTCCTGCTCCAGCCTCGAAATGCATGCGGCATACAACAGGCCCGTACCAAACAGCCTCGAAATCTGTGCCACTCTGATGCTGCTGCCCACGCAGCTCCTGCTGCCCTGATTCTCCTCTCCCTTGTCAACAAGTGTACACATCCCTTGTCTCGTCGTTACCCTCTCCATCGTTTTCATTTTCAGCCCGCCATAACTTGCCCAAGAGCTGCGCCATTCTTCTCTCCAAAAGTGTGTCACTTTCATGTCCAATATTCGTGTGAAGTTGCTCCGAACTTGATGTGAGCTCTTGACATTACATTGCGGTGACTCCTTCACGTGACTACTCCAACATTGGTGAAGACTTCCCGAGCTAGATGTGAGTTCTTTGATACTACTTCGACACACTCCACTACAGTGATCTCTCTGATTAGTGTATTACCTCGAGCTTGATGTAGACCACTCTACATCAACAAGTGCCTTCTTCGACATTCCTTATTCGATCGGTGCCTGAGGCACTTCACATTAATTAACTTCCCGATTGGTCGTGGTACCTGAGGTTTCTACTTCGACATTGGTGACTCCCGGCATTTTGAGAAGCATCATGTGATTGCTCCATATAGCTACCCCATGGACTTCACCGTCACATCTTTTGGGGCATTCATGCCTAGCGCTTCATCAACATTGTCATCGTCTCACAGGGATGTGCACACATGTGCAGTGGCTACTAGGAGGACATCTCTTTTCATAAAGAGAGATATTTTTTCATTACTACAAATTGATGTATTTTGGGGTCCTCTGCCTTGGGTAGTCCCCCTAAAAGGATATGTATTGAGTGTTTGGTTTTCATTGAATCTAAAGGTCCTCTGCCTTAGATAGTCCTCCTAAAAAGATGTATTGGTTTTCCTATTTTGGTGTGTCTTCCTAACATGTCCTGTTATGAAGCCAAGGGGGAATGTACTGTGGGAGCCATATGTATTGGCTTTGATAGGTCTCGTTATCAGGCCTGGACGAGTTTCAGGATGTGTATTCCTAGACCTATGAGCTGGTCATGTAGCCATGCTATAACGTGAGTCGCTGAGCATGTTGAGTCTCAAGGCATAAGAGTGCTTGGATCAACCTATGAACACGCTTAAACTTTAGCCTCTGAGTTACATGGGTGCACATTTTGATGACTGTCATTGTCATGATTAGTTCTTCGTTCCATTCTAGTAGTCTCTCACCTTGCCTTCATGGGGGGTGTTGGAATATGAAGCCAAAGTGAGTCTAAAATGAGTGTTCTATGTGGTCTAGGTGTGTTTTATAGTCTAGTGAGTCCTAGACATGCCACGTGTCATATTGGGAGTTATCCCATATACACTATGGCTTTCTAGAGTCTAGTGTCACACTATATAGTGTTGTACTTGTCCATTGTCTATCACATCAGTCAACATCAAGCTTTATATCATGTGAGTATTTTGATTATCATTGCCTAGCACTTGTTCTTTCATTTTTCTTTCCATTTTTCCTTTCATTATGCTTTCCATATTTCCATTCCGTTCCTAGCTAGCTACTAGGTCTCTTCAAATTTTGTCCAGCTTCTCAACTGAAGTGATCGTCCCTTTACAAGCGCTTGAGGCTGGGCAAAGGTGACCTGGGTGGGAATCGGTATTTCCATACATCTTTTAAGCAGCCTATTTGCTTGACCCTGGTCTTTGGTTTGGAGAGTCTAACCGTGGAACTTTGATCAGCTAGAAGAGTCTTGAATCACTTCCGTTTTGAATCTTGATCTGAATTCTCTGCCTTTGGTCCTTCCTTTCTTTGGGGGCGGAAAAAATGACTTCCATTAAGTATGAATATAATCGCAAGAGCAAGCTCAAAGCGAAAATACATTGTGGAATGCATGAGAAAAAACACTCCTCATAAAGAGACGGAAAACAACCAAGGTTGAGGCTGAAGGTGCCATCTCAGCCCTATAGTAACTTAGAGAAGAAGCTGCCCGAGAGGACTCCTACATGCTTGCCTAGATGGCCATCAGTGTATGTATATTGTTTGTTCATATATTGGCCAAAGTGTGAGAGGGGTGAACTTAGGATCCATCCAATGCCTTTGTGCATCTGGCTCTCCAAATATGCCATGCTGCAATACTCTTTTTTTTTTTTGGTGGGAAGAAATCTTTTATTGATGTAGAAAAATTACATTCATAGTTACTTCAAAAAGACGAAGTAACTACTACTCAACTGAAGATCTCAGTATAAGCTGTATATACATCCTGATCAATCAAACGAGTCTGAAGACAATCATAAAAAGATTGTTGCAGAGATCGTTTGAAAAAAAGAAAAGATGAAAAAAGTGGATCACTAAAAACTCTATGATTTCTGTCCATCCATAAAGTCCATAGTGTCCAATAGCGCACCCATACAAAAAATAAATCAAAACCCTGTCTCTCTGGATGAAAGCCAAACAACCAGAAAAATCTGCCAAAAGTAACAGTAGGAAATCGCTGTCGAAGCCTCTGTCTGATAAGAGCAATGAGATCAGAAGTGTTTGGACAGGACCAAAAGATATGAAACACTGATTCAGTAGAGTGCTGACATCGGTGACAAACAGCTGAAGCTATATGTCTGTGTGCGAGTAACTGTCCGGACGGAAAAATGCCAAGAAGAACTCGCCATAGGAAAAGCTGTTGTCGTAGAGGGACTTTGTAATGCCAAAGAAGACGCAGCCTTTGTCTCCACCACTTCATTGGGCGATCTATATGCCAAACAGTATTTGCTTTGTGGGAAATCCAAGGCGGAGGTAATAACACTTTATACAGTGATGACACTGTGATATGTGAGAGCTTCAGAGGACGGGCATATAAAGAAGGAGAGCGTAAGATCCAATCCTCAAGCCGATTCTGAAGTTCCAAATGGGGTACCGGCAAGTACGGTTGGAGCATTGTTGATATTCAATGCCATAAAGGGCGATAATGAGCTCCCAAGCCATATTTGCGAGCAGCCATAGAAAAAGATAAGATTGTGCCATCATCCCGAAGTACATCCGCCACAGATGAAATGCCTTTGAAGGAGAGAAAATAAGAACGTCGGGGTTCTTGTATGGCCAAAGGGGGGTGGAAAACTTTTGACCAAAAAATATTCTCTACCCTCAAGGAGTTGCCCGAGAGAGAGTCCCTGCCATGCCATTCCAAATGGGATAGAATATGTTTCCAATCAAGAAGCAGACGAGAGACAAAAGGGCATCCTCTGATCTTGCCTTGGATAGAGCCAAATAAAAAATCCCACTGAGTAAGCTGCCAATGCCCAAAGGCAGGTGTATGAAGATGTAATAAGAGAGAGCGAATCATGTAAGCCCAAGGCTGATCTCCTTGCATAAACTGTATCATCATTTTCCCTCTGTGAGCAAGTAAATGCATTTGAATATCAAGAATGTTCAGACCTCCGTGCATCTTGGGAGAATAGAGACGATGCATAGAGAGTAATCTGAGACTTTTCTTGCCATGTTTTGAACGCCAGAAAATTTCCATGATAGCTGACATAAATGAAACCAGATCTGCCTTAGTAAACATGGTGAGAGGCAGATAAAATTGTATGTATGCTATCAAAATGGATTGCGTGATTCGCAGGCGAACATGTAATGGCCAAGTTGCAAGCTTCCAATATTCAAGTTTTGCCCTTAATTTTGCTAGCACCCAATCAGTTTGTTGTGAGCGGGTGAGTCCCCAGCCTAGAGGATAACCAAGATGTCGAATAAAATGGGAAGTGGGGACAATTTCTCCAGGCCACAGAAGGTTGTGCCATTCCTGTGCATGTAATGGCAGTAATTTTGATTTTTGAAAATTGACCCGAAGGCCAGCAGCCAAACCATATGTAGTAAGAGTATGCATAATCATGGACAAATCAGCCCGAGTATTTTTTGGAGTAAAGAATGAATCATCAGCATATGCCTGAGCAATCATGCTGCGACTACCAAGAATCTCCAAACCGTGTAACTGATCTGTGTCCAAAAGGTGATCCAAATATTGAAGCAGTGGATGGGTGGCTATAGCAAAAAGTAAAGCACTCAGGGGACATCCTTGCCTGATAGAGCAAGCAAGAGTCCAGGATGGGGAAATATCTCCTGAGAGTATACAGGCAGCTTTACTATCTTGATATAGCCAAGTGATGAGCTGCTGCATTTTTGTGCCAAAACCCAATGCTTGCAGAGTCGATGAAATAAAATCCCATTGAATAGTATCAAATGCTTTGGCAATATCAATTTGCAGTAACAAAACATCCTGCTGTGTATATTTAGCATATTCAATCCCAATGTAGGCATTAGCAATGTTATCGGTGATGTGCCTGCGCGGGACAAAGCCATATTGAGCAGGATGCAACCCATCATGTAAAATCCCCTTTAGCCGATCAACAACCATTTTGGTGGTGACTTTGTAAATTACAGGCATAAGAGTGATAGGTCTCCAATCTGCCAAAGACTCACAAATTTGTTTTTTGGGAAGGAGCTTAACAAGACCTCTCTTTCATGTGTCTGGCATTTTCTGATTTTGCCACACAGCATTCACCATACATAAGAAAGAATGCTTCAAAATAGGCCAGTAGGCTAGAAAAAACTCTACTGTTAAACCATCCCATCCAGGGGATTTCCATCTGCCACATGATTTGATCACATCTGACAGTTCCCTCTCAGTAAAAGGTTCCTCCAATTCCAAAGCTTTAGGAGGGGAAATGATAGGAGAAACATGTTGCAACAGTAAATTTCGTGCATGTAAAATCTGTTGCGAGAGAGGAGCTGCAGAGCCAAATTGCTGCGAGAAGTGATGCACACAAAAGGAAGCAAGCTGTGATCGTGAGGTAGTCCATGATCCATCAGGCATAAGCACTCTGTAAATTTCTGTTTTGATTCTCTTCTGATGTAAACTTTTGAAAAATTCTTTGGAAGAGCAACCTTTATCTGTAAAGGCTCTTTGTCTTGCTCTAGTCTCCCATTTTGCCAGTTTCCTTTGATCATTCAGTTTTAGACAATGTCTGGCCTGGCATAGTGTTGTTTGCTCATGCAAGGACAAAGAACGGTGATGACTGAGTTCAGTGAGGTCTTGACAAGTAGATTTGGCCTGAGCAATGGTTTCCCTCAGAGTCTTCATGTAAGACTTGCCATAAACTCTAATCACCACTTGCATTTTAGAAATAAAAGTATCCCAGGCAACATCAACATTTAGATGGCTGCTGGAGGAAAGACAATGAGCTGCTTCAGTAACCATTGCCTTGAAATCAGCATGTTGCAAATAACTATTGTTGATGATGAGATGTCTTCTGTGTGGCAATCTATCATCTGGCATGTTATGAAAAGATAACCGTAACCATAGTGGTGCATGGTCTGAATGCACAAAGGCATAGTCAATCCACATTTTGCATGTGAACTCCCCATTTTGTTGGGGCGCAACACTATACCATCGATCCAGACGTGCCTGATAGGCTGAAAGAGCATTATGTTGAAAAGTGTAGCCCGGTGACAAAGGCTGCAATTCCTTCCAAAGGTCAACCAGATCCAGATGTAGAAGTAGTTGAGACCATGCATGCCTTTCAGGAGATAACATATGATCGTGTCTGGAGGTGTTGTCTCCTTGTTGTGGAGCATTATTGAAATCACCACATATGTAGGCATGATATCTCCACGGATATTGTTGCATGGCATCCCAAATTGCAGTTCTTTCTCTCGAGGACTGAGGTGCATAAACTGAAGCAAATTCAAACACCTCTCCTCTAATAAGGCATTGGAGAACGAGCCATCTGCCTTTATTGTCATTTAATGCAATGACAGGTTGAAGCTCATGTTTGATCAGAAAGACAACCCCTGAGAAAGAGTGCTCCCCAGCATAAAAAATATCATATCCACAGTAGTGTCCTGTCTTGCTTGCATACATATGTTGGTTGTGTTCTTGTAAAGCCACTATGTCAGGCTGAAATCTGTTGATGTACAGCCACACAGATTTCCATTTCCTACTGTCACACATGCCCTGGACATTGAGTGTGAAACATTTGATGTGAGCAGTCATATATACAGGTATTTATAGTAATGTAACAACTATGTACAGCAGCAAAATTTATGAGGTCAGCCTTGCATTTCTATCTCAGGGTCGAGACCTCGCGCCTGAGAAGAAGTAGCCGCCTGAGAAGTAGACAGCAACACAGCAACCTCTTCTTTAGGGAAGAGTGTTCTGCTGGCTGTTACTGCAGCCCATGTAATCCCAATTCCTGTGTTTATCTCTGGGGTATTCCCGCTAGAAGAGGCACCAGTCCAAGTGCGAGGGGGTGGAATTCTTCTAGCAGAAATAACTTTTCTTGGACTCTGCCAGCCATCAGTTGAAGGTTGCTGTCCTTTGGTCGAGGATTGAATGACAGGAGGTGAAAGTGATGTGAGATTCCCATTGGGAGCCACTGGAGCTTTGCCTTTATCCTGACTGCCAGCAGGCTGTCTACTGCTTTTATTTTTGCTGACCACTGGAGAAGGAATATCTTTAGTGGGCATAGAAACTGACAAAGTGGCACGAGGCATTTTATGTGGATTCATTGGACACTGTGAAGCCATGTGTCCAAACTTTTTGCATTCAAAACAGGCCCCTGCAAATAAACCCCATTTGAGTTTATAGAAAGCACTTCCCATGTTCACATTATTCACCGTGACTGAATAAGAGTCCGGTGTGGGATTATCAGTATCCCAGAGAATGCAAAATCGGTTTGAGTTTCGATTTGGCCATGGTGGGCAAACCACTTTACCTAAAGATGCTGCAATTTTAGGCAAAAGCGAGGCCATACATTGGGGGAAATCAACAACTTCGACCCAAACCGGGCATCTGTGTCGAATTAAAGCCTGATAGTCTCTTGTGGGAGACCATGGCAAGACATGCACCATTTGCTGCCCAAAAAAAAGAGGTGAGTGTTCCAAAAGCATTTGTCTGTGGATCTCATCCACCATGATCACCTCAAAAAAGCCTCTGGCCGCATAGTGTACTTTACGAACAAAAGAGCCAGCCAATGTACGTGTTAGCCAGTTGCCTATTTCTGCAACAGGTGGCATTCGGCCTGGAAAAAATAAAATGACTGCATTCTTGGCATATTCTCTGACCGGATCCACAATTTCATCGACCTCAACCATGAGGCCAACTGAAGGAACCGAGTCTTTCCACTCTTTTCTAGTATCTGCAAATCCTTCATGCATTATATCATATACTAGTTGAGCCTCAAGAGTCTCATGTATCGGGTCATGCTGACCCTCAACCTGCTTTTGTTTCTTGTAGGGAGCCGTGCGCTCCTTTTGAAACGTTTTTTCATATGAATACTCTGCCATGACTTTGCGAAAAGAGGGACTTGTAAGTGAAAATAACTATAAAAGGGCAGTAAAGGCTAACAAAAAACCAGTCCCAAAAAAAGTATTCACAGGAGGTCCACCAGAAAGGATAGGAAGAGTATAACGTGGAGAAAAACAAAACAGATATGAATGCAGGATTTTAGGCTGGAACACAAGATGTTCAGAGAAGAAACACAGAGCCCAAGAAAAAACTCCAAGTAGTTGTACGGTTGGAAGTAGGGGAGCGTGCAGGATTGTACGGATAGAGCTGTACGGAGGGGGCAGGTATACGGAGCTATACAAGGGGGCAGGTGTACGGCCAGAACGGGGACTGACACAGCAGAAACAGAAAAACTAGAAGCGTACGGACGATGCACGTGTGCCGTACGACTGTACGGATGAGGCTACACAGGAAATTTGGAGAGTGACGAAAAAAAGACAGCGAAGCACCACGCAGGCAAATCTAGGGAGCGATGGAAAAGAGACGGGCTGTGCGCTGTACGGAAAACCACCGTACAGGCTGTACGGGTGGCCGTACTGGCTGTACGGTACGGTACAGGAAGGTTTCGACGATGCTGCTCTCTCTCTCACCTCTCTACACACACACACACACACACACACACACGCCATGCTGCAATACTCACTAATTCCTCCCAAGAAGAATCCACAGAGGCATGCATAACTAAATGCCATCTCAACGCTATAGTAACTTAGAGAAGAAGCTGCCCGAGAGGACCCCTACATGCTTGCCTAGATGGCCATCAGTGTATGTATATTGTTTGTCCGTATACTGGCCAAAGTGTGAGGGTGAACCTGGGATCCATTCAATGCCTTTGTGCATCTGGCTCTCCAAATATGCCACGCTGCAATATTTACTAATACCTCCCAAGAAGAATCCACAGAGGCATGCACAACTCTAAAAGGTGAGGCATGTACATCATTGAGAGAGCATGGCTCAACAAGTGGCATCGAATAAATAAGGAGTCATGTCTCTCATAAAAGACTTGAGGCCCCGAAAGAGAGAGCCAAGCATCTGAGTCCCAAGTCATGAAGAAGGGGGAAACGAACAAAAGTACCGAAAATCCTAGTTATCTCCAAATAATCCTCGCCTATGTGTAATCCCATAAGCAATGGTGAATTGACTTCACAAGAGAAAGAAAGCAAGGACAAGTAGGATCGAATCTGAACCTAGATCTCCACAAGTTCACTGCAATCCTACCATGAATAGAAAGCCAAAAGAAAGGTGTGATTTTTCTATTTCTAAGGGATTCTTATAGTCTCTTTCAAAAGTTCTTTTGCAAGTCAATTTGAAGGGCCTCTAACCTCTACAACTCAGCTGAAATCTTCTGGCATTGCTAATGGCGTAACGAAAGGAGAGGCTCTTCTTTCGATGTCTAGGGTAATAAGACATGGGTGAGGGTCTATATACAACTCTTAGTCTAGAAGACCAACAATCTTGACAGGATGAAATGCCTTTGGCCCTTCTTAGATTCCATCGTAAAGCTTATGCCTGTAGCTTTTCATTCGTATTTGAAAATTGGGAGTAAGTCTCATACTGTTAAGTTGCGAGCCTTGTGGCCTATACTATTTGGGCTTTTTTGTGTCTATTGTGTCTGAGTCTTAAGTCCATGTCAAGCCTGCTTGTTTGCAGAATTAAGCATATGCATGGCAAGACTAGGAAGATTCTACAACTATTATGCTTAAGAGTTGAGATAGATCGGGCTTTTTTTTTCTTGCGTTTATGTGTGAAATGACTTATACGTTATATATTGTAAGCCTATCTAAATCTTTTGGATCTTATTTCTTGAGATTGATACATATTTTTAACGACTCATTGCTTTCTTTTCACAAGGCTCCAGCTTTCCGCTTACTTTAGTTAGATTACTATCCAAGGGTCTACTTCTGAGGTTTTTTTTACTACCTTAGTTCTCAAGTTTTGTATCCTTATGAATTGAAAATCATAGACCGTAGAGAATAAGGAAAAACATTATATATTACTAGGAATTCACGATCATAAAGCATACAAGAGTATGAAAACCATTTAACTTTTTTCTTTTCAATTAGAAATATATATTTTAACTTTAGAATCATTAAAGAACAACGTTTGATATGTTATATATTCAGCACGCTTTAATCTTAACAATCCTAGTTATTAGTCATGAACAAACTATGTATGAAAATTTTGGTACACCTATAGCTGAAGGTGAAATGTTCAATGTAAAAAGTGAAAATGAAAATGATGATAAGAAGGAATATACGATAAAGTGACCATTTCTAAAGGTTGTGATATTTGAAGGACATGAAGTCTTGAAGTGTAAGTGGTGTGAAAAGCTCAAAGTTTAAAGTTGAAGGGCCTTGGCGTAAAAGCCATAGGTGCACAACTCTCTAAATGACTGCCATTAAACGGAATGCTAAGTTAAATGATCATCAATTTGGTAGGCAAGGAGTAAGAGAAAAAAAGAGAGATTAACTTACTACATTATATTCTCAAAACATGATGGATGCAAATAGAGGTAGGATTATAACTATAACTATTATGAAGTTAATGTGCTTCACTACATGTGAAGACCTATCTATTAACAAATATGAGCCAATTCTCTTATTGGAATATGGTTTGCATTTGCTAAAATATGCCATTGAGTAGTAAGCACTCATCTTATAGTAACGAGAAAAAAGTTTTTTAAATCCGTATTAAAGTCTCTTTTCAATCGTCAAAGAGAAGTTATGTCATCCAATCTGTTCTATGCATCGATGCTAGATGAGAGTAGTGAATGGCTTATGAAAAGCATCTCGTTGTTTACATAACCTAGCTCTCTGAGGGTGAAAAAAGAACATGTTGTTGAAAGTTTGTGAGGCTTTTAATTATCAAAGACGGATGGGCATAAATCATGTTTGATGCAGTTAAAACACTTATGGGTGAAATGAGTTTTCTCTTTAACGTTTACTCGGCAGTGCAGTGATAGCTTTATGGCAAGGTTGTGGAGAGAGATTTTTCAACTATCGAATATACATTGCATAGCACATCAAGAGGCTTTAGTAGCAGCAACTGATATTATGATTGATTGATTGAATTACAAATAGAGTGTATTCAAGGATATGCGCGATGGCTTGCTAAGAGAGATGTCATGTTGAGACTCACTAGATTTATGTCCGCTATTCTTAGTTTTCGTAAAGATGGGGCCTTATTATGATACAACAAAGCAAGAATTTTCAAGCTACAATTTTGCATATATATGTTAGTAGATGTTTGACATGATCTAAACATGCTCAACAAAATGTTTCAAGAGAAAAGCGTTGATTTGATATTCTTGGAAGTAGCGGTTGATGAAATTGTGGAATTCTTACAAAGGAATTTCTTGTGTGGTAGCTTCTCAAAGGATACACGCTTTGCTAATTTTATTGCTAAGTTAATTGATGGAATCTTTGATCGCTAAATTGACGTGTAGCTTTTGAGAAGCTATTATGTAAGAAATTTCTTAGTAGGGATTCAACAGTTATACTGATGGCTACTCCCAAGGATGTCAAATTGATGCTTTCCTCTTGAAACTTTGTGTTGAGCATGTTTAAATTATGTAAAACATTTGTTAACATATGAATGCAAAATTATAGCTTGAAGATTCTTGCTTTGTTGTATCATAAGAGGAGTTCGATTTTTCAAAATCTAAGCATAGCAGGTATAAGTCTAGTGAGTCTCAACATGACATATTTCTTAGAAAGCCATTACCTATTATGAATCTTAATCACTTGCACATCATTCATATTCATGGTATGAAAAATACTATGAAAGGATTTGTGCCTGAGCTGTGATGCATGTATCCACGGATAGACTATATTTGTAATTTCTCAATGTAGATAAAAATAAAAAATCTTTTGATGCATCTGTTGTTGCTAAAGCCTCCCGATGTGCTATATAATGTACATTCTCTAGATGAAAAATCTCTCCATAACTTTGGTACCAAGGCCATCATGACATCCAATCATTACACTAGTACAATCAGTGCTATGTAAATAAATGTTGAGGAGACAAACTCATTTCACCCATAAGTGTTTTCACTGCATGTTTTATGCGTGTTTGTCTTCAACCATCAAAAGCCTCATAATCTTTGTACAATACACATTTTTTATCATGAGAAGATAGGTTATGTAAACATGAGATGCTTCTCATAAGCCCTATCAATGCTCTTATATAGCATCAAGCATAGAACGGGTTGGATGACATAGTTTCTCTTTGACAACTAAAAAGAGACTTTGATATAGATGAAAGAAACTCTCTCCTTGAGACCCTGTTAGTGTAAAATAAGTTTTCGCTACTAAATGGTAGCATTAGTCTCATTTATCCTGAATAAATTCATATCATATCCTATATCTTTACTTTTCACATTGAGCTCTTCACCTTCAGATGTAGGTGTAACAAAAATTTCATGCATAGTTTGTTCATGACGAATAGCTGAGAATTGTTGAGATGAGGGCGTGCCAAACATATCAAACATTGTTTTGACTCTTAGTTTAAATATGTTTTTTAATTTGAAAAGAAAAGTGTTAAAAGATTTTATATTCTTATATGCTTTATGATTATGAACTCTTAGGAATATATTGTGTTTTTCATTGTTCTCTATGGTCTATGATTTTTAATTTATAAGGATAGAAAAGAGAGGACTAAGGTAGTGAAAAATATCTCAAAACTAGACCTTTGGAGAGTAATCTAATTGAAGCAAGAGGGAAGCTGGAGCCTTGTGAAAAGAAAGCTATTAATGAGCCAAAACAGTGGTTGTGGAGTTGAGTCGCTAAAAATCTGTACGAATTTGAAGAAATAAGATTTCAAAAAATTAGATGGGCTTACATTATACATAACATATAAGCCATTTTGCACATGAACGCAAGAAAAAGCATAATAATCTTCCTAGTCCTGCAGTGACTACTGCTGCAACTTGTTTCGGCACTATTTTGACATGCTATTGTAGTAGCTCAACTATCTACAATGCCCCAACCTATAGATGTATTTGAAGGGCCTTTAGGGGCTGCTTTTGTACTGTTACTTGTGCATGTACCTAACCTATACCTACAGACTTGCTTTGATAGTTTGCTGCACAATATCTGTATAGCCTCTGTACAACCTTCGAACAGTAGCCAGTTGTTACTCTCCATGTTGGCCACATGGCAGCTTGCATACTGCCCATATGGCAACCCTACACTCAAATCTGTCCCCGTGGCAGTCTCTCTCTTTGCCCATGTGGCATGTAATCTATACTATTGGTCTACCTCCTCATTTGGGGGCTCATAGGTGGGGAGATGAGTCGTAAAATACGAAGATCTCCTCTCATCGACTCACTGCGGGCCAACACCTACACGTCGATGCGGATGCTGCATTAGTTGAGAAGCTCTGAGGAACAAGTCGGAGACGTTCTTAATCATCCATCTTTGAATCTGCAGCTCCTGTTTCTCTAAGTCCCACAAACCATCCTGGTACATAGGTACTATCGAAGCACCAAAGGTCTATGGCACCACCATTCTCAATCACAAACCCGCAAGCTTTCGTAGCAATCTTGGCACAAACATCAGGTATATCCAGATGTCCCCATCAAAATCTAAGAATAACCTGAAACTTGGCAAGCACTATGCAAGTGGCTTCCTAGAAATCTTAGACCATAATCTCACTACTGAGTATCTTCTAACAGCAATATACTCTTTTGATCTATAGATGTCCCACTTATAGATCCATGTGTAAGCTTGTAGTGCCATCTTTAGTGTCCCTACATCCTTCTTACTTTGATCCTTGAACTATGCATTGTGGTCATTCATGCTCAAGAATATTCTAGTTGGCAAGAATTTATGGGACATTGTGAGTGGTGATGAGACTAGGCCAGGTGCAGCCCGTTCTAGCTCATCTTTTACCATCACTGCTACTTCTACTACTTCTTTTATTACTTCTGCTATTGAGGAGCAGAAGAAGTTTGATCGTAGAAATGCCAAGGCTTTATTCTTGATTGCTTCATCAGTGAAAAGGCACATTATCATGACCATTAAGTCATGCAAAGAAAGTTGGCAAACATGTATCGTGTCAAGAATGAGGCAAGGATCATTGCGTTAACCAATAAGCTTAAGGAGCAGAAGATACAAGAAGGTCAGACAATCATAGAGCACATTACAAAGATCACTGATCTCAGAGATAGCTTGCAAGTATTGATGAGGAAATAGAGGAAAGAAATTGGTCTCTATCACTGTCAAGAGCTTGGCTCCCTCCTATGTCACATTTGTTACGTCTTTAACTATAATGCGTAGGGCAGCCCCTCTCTCGTTTGATCAGCTGGTTGGGTTGTTGTTGCAGGAAGAGGAGAGGACCTCTAATTTTGCCTATTCCTCCCGTCAAGGTGAGCAAGCTCTTGCCACCAATGGAAAGGGCAAACTTCAGAGAAGGCCTACTGTTCAGCTAGGTACTAGTTGGCTACGGTCTAGCATTTGAGGGTGGAACCCCATTGAAGGTGTTGCGGGAATTAGTGTTCCGCAACTTTATCTCTATATGAGAAACGTATAGGCTACACCCTACCCGAGTACCCACCATCAATCAAATGCATAGAATGCACACCGACGCAGCAACTATTAAAGAGTGTTTACAGTAGCCTTGGGGGTACATGAAAGAGTCAAAGAGATACAAGAGACAAGGTGACAAACTAGTAGACCTAATAGGTTATGTAAGAAGGCCAACCAAACTCAAGCTGCCCCTAGACTAGCCCATTAAATAGATCTAATTGCTAGAAAACTAGGGGTGAAAACAAAAGTAAAATCGCAGTAGTAGTATTGATCACCCAAACAGAACTTTTAGTCAAACAAGTAACGCGTGGGTAAAATAACCTTAGTCCACAATTTCAGTATGGCACGTGGCATGTTGACATGGCATGTTGATGTGGAAGGTTGGGATGGCATGCTGAGGTGGCAGCCATGACATGTGGCATGGGACACATGGCAGCCCATGAGGTTCCTTATGCAGCCCACAATTTTACAAGGGAGCCAGCCCTCCTTGCCAAAATGGGTACCGATTCCCACGTTTGAAGCTGCCCCCTCCTACATCTATTAAAGAAGGCGTTCCCTCCCTCCATTGGCACACACTTTCTCACCCCCATTGCTGGTGCTTACTCTCCTCCTCCTGCAGCAGCTCTCTACAGCAGCAGCAGCAGCAGCAGCCCTTTCTGCAGCAGCTCCTTCTGTTAAAAGCTCTTTCTGCAGCAACTTAGCCCCAACTTAGCAACAGCTCCTTCTGCATCATCCCTTTCTACAGCAGCTCTGCAAACAGCCCTTTCTCCAGCAGCTCTGCAATAGCTCTCTGCAGCAATCCTTCTAGAGCAACACCTCCTGCAGCAGCCCTCTTGCCAAGTGTTTTCCCACACAATCTTGCAGCAAAACACTCCTATGCAATCCTACTCTCTCTGCAACAGCAATAATCAAAATTTGAGGCAAATTTGTAGCAGATTTACATTGTTTTCTGCATAGCTTTTGAAGTTGCATTAGAGATCTAGAAGCGCACAGTTATATTAAATCAGAATCTCCTTTTTCAAAGCTTTGGCCAGGGTGTTACTGATGCGTTGAAGCCATGGTAATTGTGTAAGGCATCTCCCCTTAAAATTGGAGAGGCCTTGGAACCTTGAGCACTGTAGCTAGTCTATCTTTTGAGACACTAACTTCCTGCTCAGCCTTGAGTTTCATTTTCATGTCTTGTACATAGCTCTGGCTTAGTCTAAGTCCTCTCAAGTTTGGAAGGTGTTGATAAGATTTACTTGAACACCTTGGTCATGTATCTCATTGTAATAAAGAGCCTAGAGAGGGGGGTGGGGCGAGGGGGGGCTTCAGTTTGAGTGCTCCACCAACCTTGATCGTGTATACCCTAAGTGTGCAGTGTATTACGCTTCACTGTGTAGGTGACTTGCAGGTCGTATTGTCTGATTCCTGGCCTCTTGCTCCCCTGATTCTTGTGCATGTACCTGATCTGTACTTGCAGTCTTGCTATGATACTCTGCTGCACAACACCTGTACAGCTTCCATATAGCCCTCTAATAGTAGCCAATTCTTGCTGTATATGCTGCCCGCATGACAGCTTGAATGCTGTGGCAAGCCTGCACTACTCTCCTGGAATAGGTGGGATGAGGTCATGAGTTGTCCCATGGTGTTCTGTACTACATGCGAGAGATGGATTAGTAGGTATCCTACGATGTGGATGAAACTATTGTCGCTCAAGTGAAGGAAGTGCTCTCTGTAGAAGGCCATCTTGGTTGCGTGTAATTGCAAAGGGGATAGCCATGTGGACATCCTTCAGTTTGAGGATGATGCTGATTTGGGTTCTCTAGTTGATGTTCCCTCTACCTCTTAGACTCCAGCAGGGTTACCACATGTTGAGGGTTCTTTTCCCTAAAATGTTTCAGATTTGCCAGCCAGCTCATGGGGAGGGACAGCCCAATATTTGGAAGCATTATCAGCACCGTGCAAAGGATGCTACTCCAGATGCACGTCCAGATGCTATTCCTAGTGGAACAGCTGAGAATTCAGTTCCTAGATTTGGCTAGGTTGACACTTGCAGATGCTAAAGATTAGCATGTATTGGGGAGAACCAGGGCCAGCACTTAGAATGCTAAGAAGCAAGTGAATTTTGCTCTCATGACCCAAGTGATGGAAGCTGAAACTAAGCCTTAGGGCTTTGAGGATTTGCAAGGCAATCCGGCATGGCAGAGAGCCATGGAAGCTGAGATTACATCCATTCAAAAGAATGCTACATGGGACTTGGTTGATGCACCCATTGGCAAGGATGTGGTTGGCACCAAATGGATCTTCAAAATAAAGTATCATGCAGATGGTACAGTTGAGAAGTACAAAGCCCGTTTAGTTGCCAAGGGGTATGCACAAGAAGAGGGGATAGATTATGAGGAGACTTTTGCTCCAGTGGCCAAGATAACTACCATTTGATCTGTCATCTCTCTTGCTGCATTTTATGGTTGGTCTGTGTACGAAATGGATGTCAAGACTGCCTTCCTCAATGGGGATCTCAAGGAGGAGGTTTATGTGCATCAGCCCCAGGGTTTTGTTGTTCAAGGACAAGAGTACAAGGTATGCAAGCTCAGGAAAGCCTTGTATGGGCTGAAGCAAGCGCCTCATGCATGGTATCATAAGATACATAGGTTCTTGCTGTCCCAGGGATTTTGTCAACACTCATGCGGAGCCAAATTTATATGTTTTGCAACAAAATTTAGATTTGGTCATGCTGCTTGTGCTTTATGTCGATGATATCATACTCACTGGTAATAATTTGCAGCAGTGCAGGCCGTCTTGTGTCAGACTTTTGACATGACAAATCTAGGACTCTTACACTTTTGTCTTGGCATTGAATTTTGGCAAACCCAAGGGGGGATTTCTCTGTCACAGACCAAATATGCAAAGGGGTTGTTGCAGAAATTTAAGATAGAAAACTGTAAGCCTGTGGCCACTCCATTGGAAAATGGAATCAAGCTGAGTAAGCGTGATACAACTGAAAAGTTTGATGGCACATCGTGCATGTAGTTGGTGGGCAGTTTGATCTACTTGTGCTCCACACGGCCAGACGTTGCCTATGCCACAGGGCTTCTTAGCCAGTTCATGAATTGTCCCGTAGTCACGCATTGGAATGCAGCGAAGAGGGTACTTTGTTATGTCCATGGTACACTTACCTATGGGCTGCACTATGCTCCAGATAGTGACAATTCTTTGAATGGATTTACACACTCAGATTGGTCAGGGGGCATAGATGATCGCAGGTCTACTTCTGGCTATTGGGCTCAGCATGTAACTTGTGGCTCAGTAAGAAGCAAGACCAAGTGTCTCTCTCCAATAGTGAAGCAGAGTACAAAGCTGTGAATTCAGCCACTATGGAATGTATGTGGTTGAGGAAGCTTCTGCATGACTTGCATCATGCTTAGGATGGTGCCGCAACTCAGATCTTCTGTGACAGCCAAAGTTGCATTGCTATTAGAAACAATCCTGTATTTCATGCTCGCATGAAACACATTGAGAATCACTATCATTACGTGCGGGATTGTATTACAGATGGCTTCATCGACCTCGCATATTGTTCCACTGAGGACAATGTGGCCAATATCTTCACTAAATGCTTGTCAGCACCTCTTTTCACACGACATCAACATGGCTTGGGGATACGAGACATACAAACAATGTCAAGGGGGGTTGTAAAATGACATTTTCTTCTTTTGTACTCCCATAGGTTGCTATATCCAGATGTGGATGAATTTGTGCAACCATGGTACTTTAAGTTCTACTGATATTAGACTCCATAGTACTTCAGCCATATCATTGAGGGGGGATTTGTAGAGATATATACAATGATATGGTGGTGTAGGATAGACTAGGACTTGGTCTATTTTAGGGTTTTTGTGTGCTCTAGTACTTGGACTATATATACCAAGACCTTGTACTTCATTTGGTTGAACATTTCAGTTGGAGTTCACTTGTGTTCACTTCTTGTTCTCTTGTGTTCACAACTCTTTTCCATTCTTGTTCCTACACAGCCAGCCGTACCAATTGCGATCCAAGGAGAGGGTGACCAACAACACATTTTAGCCTAGGGTTGGCTAGCATATGGTCGAGGTTTGGCATTCTGTTTCAGCAGCGTTGCTCCACCTCTCACAGTTGCAGTTAGGGGAGGTTTCTCAAGTAGGAAGATCTTTGGTGTCTCTGATGCTTGAGTTCTCCTTTTGCATTTCATCATTTTCTGTATAGCAAGTCCCTGCATGTTACATTGGTATCATAGTAGCATGGTTCCTTCTGATCTGAAGAAGTTTGGAGGGAGTCTTGGCAGCAAAGCTCAATAATGGAGACTTAGCAGAGGAGCGAGCATAGTGGGGATATTATTTAATTTTGTATTTTGTCCCTACCCCGGACTAGTGGTAGTACCATACTCCATGAGCCTCTCCCTCCCTCTCTTCATCGCTCATCGGGTTGGCTCTAGTCTTCACCAGTGTGCATTTACTCCAGCAAATGCAGTCCCACGTGCCACCACCAACTCGCCATCCAAAAGCATGGAGATCAAAATCACGTAGCCACCATGCATGCAATAGGCACGTTGTCTCATTTCCAGATTTTCCAGCCACATAATCAGATCTTTGTACCACTCTTCCATTCCATTCCTCAAAGTCCTAGGCCAAGAGAATTAAACCTCACTTAGACCTTAGACACCACCCCCACACACCAACTTTCATGTAGGAAAATTAATGCATAAATGCCCACATATGACCACACAATCACATGCCAATGGATAACAATGATAGACACATGTCATCTCAAAAACAACACCACATCACATTGGATACCGTGATGCTCTGGAAGACCTGGTGCACTCACGCTGCGTCTCATCATCTCCCAGAGGAGTCCCCGCAAAACATATTTACATAACTTGGAATATTTACATCAGTCCATAATTTTCTTGCAAAAGAGTGCCCACTAAATCCAAAAACCCCCAGCTACACTAGCTGTACATCTAAGTGTCTACCCCCTATATACATGCAGTGCACAAAAGCCTTCTACATTTTTTAACATATCATCGACTTGGCTGGCATTGGAGGTTCAGTGCAGCGAGACCAAGAGGAGATGCTTTTACAACATTAACAGTTTCTCACAGTCTGCTTATAGTTCCTCTCCCAATCAGCAGCAACCAGTGAGAGTCCATCATCCACTTAGGGGTCTTCCCCTAGAGCACAATGTAGGGAACTATCTTCCCGCAGTACCCACAGACAGTTTTGTAGTAGTTCAAACATTGGCTTCTCTTGGTTCTACAGGTCCAGGGGCCAATTCGATCTCCACAGTAGCTATATGCAGTTCCTTAGGGTCTTCCACCTATGGGGTTATTGTGACCATTTCCACAACCAGCTCTCAGGGGTCTTCCATCCCTGGGGCCATCTCGATTCTCAGCTGCCTAGATGATGAGCCTCTTGGGTCCACCATCAGCTTATTCTCTTGGGGTTTAACCCAAGGAGGTCATTCAGTCAGTATAGTTAGTTCAGATGGGGTTTTCACTCATCTAGTAGCTTTATTATGTCCAGTTAGTTCCTCCGGCGCGGGAGCTCCGTCAACTGGATCAGCTCTTATCAAGGGAGCATAGAGTTTTTATAGTCCTTTGTGATGGGTCCTCTATCCTCAAAGACATCTCAGACCCATTGACAATTGCAGTAGATGAGCCTCTTGGGTCCACCACTTGAGGGGGTTTTCTGGTTCCCACATTTAGTTCTCTTGGGACTTCCATCCAAGGGGACACCCTAGCTTTAGCTGACACGTGTGATGGACCTTCTATCCTTCATGCTTTTTCATTAGCGATAGTTAGTTCCTATGGGTCTTCCACCCTTGGAGCTCCATTGGCCACATCAGCTGAGTTGGGATGACTCGCATTTCATCTTCTCATTAGGAGTGTTCAGGATTAGTAGGCTCAATTTCTAGTTCCACTAACCTTGAAGTTTAGCTACTACAAGAGAAGGGCATCTCAAGAGTTTGCTAGACCAGTTTCAGGCATAGCAGAAGGGAGTATCCTCACAACTGGAGTAGCAAGTGTAGCTCTCAATAGTACGAAGGTTGACGATTCCTCGATAGTCAGTGAGGATAGTCATGCAGTTCCCTCCATAGTTTCCCTTCCTTAGTTCTTAGGGGAGGCAACAGTTTACGCTTCACCATTAGCAGGCCTCGAGCCACCACCAGTATTGAACAGTGTCTACTTTGGGAGGCATTCATAGTTCCACCTCTTGGTTTTGTCGATACTAAGACTATGAGGTACAAAGAAAGGACTAAGAGTGATGATAAAACCTTTGAAGAATCCTCTCAGCTCCTTTGGGAGGCATCCGTAGTTCCACCTCTCGGTTTTTCAGGGAGACAGCTATAGTTTTTAGTAGCTCTCGACATCACTCAGTTTCTTCGGGAGGCATTTACATCCATAGATTCAGATTCTAGGAGGGTGGCAAAGTTTTTACCCTCAGTAGTTATCATCTCAGCAAAGGAGGCAGGCGTATACCAGCTTTCCCTTTCAGCAATCATGCAGACATCAATACCTCAGTTTCTAGGAGTGCATGTGAGTATTCTGGAGTTTCCAAGCTTTTAGGTTTGGTTGCCCAGAAACACATTTGCCCAGCATATGGTTGAGGTTTGGCATTCTGTTTCAGCAGTGTAGCTCCATCACCCACAGTCGCAGTTAGGGGAGTTTTCTCAGCTCAGTTTGGTATGCCAATTTGGCATTCATTTACAACAATAGTTAGGCCATTTATGCCAGCATTATAAATAAAGCAGTGTACCAGTTAGGAGGATCTCTGGTGTCTCTCATGGTTGAGCTCTCCTTTTGCATTTCATCATTTTCCACACAGCAAGCCCCCACATGTTACAATGTCCTTTGATCTTCGATGACTGAACTGGATGGAAGTATTATAGCATCCTCTTGAAAGTCAAGGATATGTGCTTATGTGTCCCTAGTCTGAGCATTGGAATCCACCATGAGTAGGACCTTTCCTTGTTGCATGTATCTCTGGATGCCTTCATACAGTACTGAGAAACCAGTCCCCTCTCAGATGCTATTCTAGTATAATCTCATGTCAAGTAGAATGATGTATACATATGGATGGTGGCCTCCTGAGCTTGTAATAGGCGTGCTCATCCATAACGATGATTGTGATATGTGTCTGAAGGTATGAGTGGAGAAGAACTGCCACCCCACCTACTACTCCATCTGTGTGGGTCTTCGACCAATGTGTGGACATCCAAGTGTACCCATGTACTATGGTCAGACCTTTCTTTCGGTTCTAGTGCATCTCAATATATAATACGAGATCTTTCCCTTGGAAGTCTTGACAAGTTGTTTGGTAAGGACCACAAGGTCCCATTCCTGTTCTAGAAGGCAAAAGACAAAGCATTGGTGGTCCCACATGCTGCGTATCCATCCCTATTGGAAGGGGGGAGTGGGGGTTGAGGGGATCCACTCTTGGATGATCACCCTACCATTCTTGTAGACTTCCCACTTGCCCTTCCTGCTTTCCTCCATTACCCTCTTGATACTCTCTTTCCTTTTCTCAATTTGTGTATGTGTAGGGTCCTCATTGATGAGGATTGGGGTCACCCTACCATTCTTGTGGACTGCCCAATTGCCCTTCTCCCTTTCCTCCGTTACCTTCTTGATACCCTCTTTCCTTTGCTCAATTTGCGTGTGTAGGATCCACAGAGAGAGAGAAAGAGAAAGAAAGAAAGAAAGAAAGAAATTTTATTAAAGGTCCACGGAAGGCCATACATGGCCTATGGGACACAAAATCATCCGAAAGGGAAATACATCATCAACGATGCGCCAACGAGAGAGAGAGAGAGAGAGAGAGAGAGAGAGAGAGATGATATGATATGATAGGATTCTATTAAAATCTGCGTGAGACCCTTCAAGATCTACGGGACTGGCGATCACTATTAACTAATAGTGATCCTTTACATCCAGTGAAAGTAAAGTTCCTATGTAGAGAGAGAGAGAGAGAGAGAGAGAGAGAGAGAGAGAGAGGCTTATAAATATTTGCAAAAGAGATTAAGTCACATGACATCATATGGAAAAAAAAAACCCTTGGTGGGGATCTAAGGTGTTTTCTACACCCCTAAGAGTCTAGTGTCGAAAGTGAAACTGAAACTACAGAGATTTGATACACTCCATGTGTCAGCAGTTGTTCCTATATTGTGTATCCATGCGTGATATGACTTCGGTGTTGGTTCGATCTGAGTAATCTGAATTCTAAAAATCATGGAGAGATTTGGAGCTGGCTGCTTCCGTGGTGACTGGGAGAACTGAAACAGATGGAGGATTGATATCAAGAAGAATTGGGGGAGATGATCTGACTTGCAGGCATGCTTGGCCCTTGTGTCTAAGTCTGTGATGAGAAAAGAACTCATCCTCAACAATTTTATCCAAAATTCTTTAGAGAAACTGATTCGAATCCTCTTCATTCAAATTGACAGCTCGTAATCTATCTGTAACATTTAGTTCATCAATAATGGGCCCTATTCGTTTATTAAGGGGTCACAATAATTGTAATCTCCTTAGTATTTTTGTACTTAAGTAGTTTGGTTTTTTTAAAGGGCATGCCACGTGGCACCCTTGTCCAATAATCCCACATACAATTACGTGATGGCCCACTTTCCTAGGATTAGAAAAGGGGCTTCAGCTGTACTTGCGGGGACATTCCAGTTCTAATAATCTGTATTGGCACTTTCAAGCATTAGCCAATAATGGAGGACAAAGGGGCTCCTCTCCTGCACGTGTATGGAAAGGCTTGGGTGGGATGATCAGTAAGGGCACAAACAGCCCCTTATGTAGGCATGGAGAGGGCAGTCTGCCCCACCACCACCACCAGCTTAGTAGTATCAACCAATTGTATCCTCATTGCTCAACTTGTCTCCAACCTCCTTTTAGTTCTCCACCAACTGCCAATACTTGGTAGTATCAAGCAATTTTATCCTCTGCTCAGCTTGGCTCCGACTTGCATCAGGGTCAATGCTTCCCTGTGGTTCTCCATCTTGAATCTGTTCAAAATCTCAAGGGACTATTTCAGAGAAACAAAGATGCTTACAATTTCTAGTAGACTATGTCTAGGAAACAGTGAAGGAGTCCTAAATCAGTCCTCCTGGACTTGTTCTTGAGTCTTCGCGGTGTGATCACCAGTGAATTAAGTATTTTGTGATTCGTAAGGCTTTATATATGTATACTCTGTGCCATATATAAGGCTGTTCCCTTCTGTGTGGAACTGTCTCCATTGCTACTGATTTAAACCTGTCGTTTGCTTGATGTTTCTTGGTCTTATGAATCGAATGCAACTCATTTCTTATGCCCTATACTCATTGTCATGGGAGGCCTATTGTATGGTCAACATGGGATATATATGTCTATCTCTATTTATCTGATATTATTTTTATCATGCAGGTCAGTCAACAACGTTAAAGCGGCTATCATTTGCAAATAGTGAGCTTGGAGATCACAATTTGCAGCTCTTGGTTTGTCACCTTTCCAGTATTGATACATAATTTCTAGGAAATATGGGGCAAAGGACTTGTGATTTTATGATTGTAATTCACATTTAGTTTCATTTTCCTAGGTTTCCTCAATGATAAACAAGGGTTGTCCAAATGTGTATGTCATGCCTCATATTGGATACATCACAAAATGAGTGTCACTAAAGAGTTAATGTTAGTTTTAAGGTGCCAATGTTGGAGTTATGCCAACTGTTTAAAACGGCATGTAGTATATGGGATTGGCTTTTAGCCTAGTAAGTGGGTCCCATGCACTACATAGTAGGTTTGGATGGGGCTTTAATAGATCCCAAATTAGGCCTCTTTACATTGGAGCTTGTCATTTTCAGAAGATTGCAATGTGATTGCCTTCATGAGGATGAGCCAAAATGTTTGCTTGATCTAAGCTGCCTTTGTCATATACTTCACGTATTTTAGTATCACAGCTCCATTGCACACAACTATCTTGCCTCGTTGTTTTTTATATTGAGTCATGGAGCCTTCATAGGTCTATTTTGCTCTATTATGTCACTTTTTAAATCCATTCATCTCCATCGTGAAAATCAGATGAGGCGAATTATGTGGCTGCAATTGCAACAAAAAGTTTCTTTCTTTACTTCCTCTCCCCTCGCTGTAATTTTTATCCAAGTCAGCCAGCAAGCTTATAAATAACCTTTCTTGTATACAAGCTCTACATGGATGCTTTTGTAGCCAAGAGAAAGTGACTCCTATAAAAAGTGTAACATTACATTATTATTCTGAGGACAGCGTGAAGTTTGTTTGGACTAGTATTCATAAGAATGGTAATCTCCTGTGGAACCTCAGATGATCTGCATCTATTGGCAGGGGAAAGGCCTGCAAGCGTGTGCACAGTTAGAAATCCTCAATCTCTCTGCCTGTGCTCTAACTGATGCAGTAGCTCCTCTTCTAAGTTCCATACTCAAGGTTCCACTCAAGCCTTTGCCTCATGACTAGACATCTCTCGCAAAACTTGAAAGAGTTGGCTTGAGAAAAGATGTACCTGCTGAGATAAGTATTTTCTGATGGTACCTTGTCAATGTGGCAGGCAAATGTATGCAGGAAGACTCAGGCGGATTGGCAAGCAAGCCTTAGAAGCTCAAAGGGAGTCAATGCACTGACAATGAGACCCAAAGGCTTAACGGGCCTTGATATCTCCCTCAACAATCTGTCAGATGTATCAACTCAAATTATCTGCAGTGTCTTAAAACTTGGCACTCCGCTTGAAGGTAGAGTTTCCCTGGTGTTTTCAACCTCTATATTGTAAAACAGATGAGTTGTTAAATTATTAAATATATTCTCTTTGCTACTGATGGGCGCATGATCTATCGAAAAGCTTTGAATTTGCGGGGCAATCAGTTGACGAGGGTCAGTGGAAAGTTATGTCTCGAAGTGATGGAAGAATGGGCAATTTTACGCTTTGTTGATCTTAGAGACAACACAGACAATAGGCTAATGGGTGTGCTCGAGCTTGGTCAACACTTGACCACATTCTCGCAAATGCAAGCTCCATTTTGGACATCTTCACCTTCCTGGTCAAGAAACACAAATTCCAGAATCCCTTTAAAAAATTCAAGGTCTGCAAGTGCTTGGAAAGATGTGAAACCCAAGGCAAAACCCAAGAATATACAGAAAGTTTACAACCAACCTCAAATGAGTGAACTCCCAATCCGGCCTGTTCCATCAACTCTACCCAACCACCTTAAGCACAAGGGTCTGCATCAAAAACCTGGCTTAATACCTCCTCGATCTGCAAGGATTTGTGCAGATAGTGGAGGCAAGAATGGATCTAGGTCCTACATTCCTGAACAATCCAAGAAACAGAGGAGAAGACCTTCTACCTGCCCCACCAGAAATAATTGTAATGTAGAACAAATACACTCATCATCTTCTTGTTCAACCTCACCAGAAATTGCAGCTTGGGAGCATGATGACTCAAATACCAAGGAAAACAAGTTTCCTTTGCAGATGTCTAGGGACAATCCATTACCCCCATATCCTTCTATGATATTCGAAGGTGATGGTTCTGATGAAGACATGGCGTGGAAAGAAGACATCAAAATAGAGCAGCATGATCCAAACGATTCAACTTGCCGAAATTTTCCTTCTGCTGCAGTTGACCCGAAAAAAGAGAGGGTTCCTTTTGCAATTGGATCTCATAGGTTCCAAGACAATTTTGCCAATAATCACCGGCCCAAATTCAAGCCAGGAGAAGGGTCAAAATTGGCACGGAGGAAGTGCAAACGAACAAAGTCTCAGTCAGAAAATCTGGAAACGCAATATCAAATTGACGAAAGAAAAGGCAAGGCATACGAGGAACCACAGAGAAAGAATTTGCATGACATGGGATGCATCCCTTCCAAAAATCGTTCAGTATCCAAAATCGGAATCAAGACATCTGAGTGGAACTCCTTCTTAAAAGAGATCACTCAAGCCCTTCTTCATCTTCAAGGTAAAGAATGAATTGCATCAATCTTATCATATAAGGGAAAGGTTAAAGATATTCAATTAAAAATTGACAAGTTTTCTTTGCAGAACGGCTTGACAAGCTTATTGGACCAGCTGATCCAGATTCGCTAACTACACAAGCTACTTCACAACTGCAAGTGCTTTGTGGAGGTTTATTACAAACAGCAAAAAGAATTGGTGTCTGAAGCCAGCCTCATGTACAAATGTCAACTTTATGGCAAGGATGCAACAAGTTGTGCAATTACCTGGTAGTGAGGAAGTGGATCTTGCTCCTCCTGCAAACGTAGCACTCAGCAAGAATGTATTTGTACAATGTGTTGGACAGCTTCCCAGCACAAGATTTTGCATAATTTTAACGTGTACTGATATTCATGGATGCTATTTGCGAATCTAGGAAAATGAAATTGCATTCCTCCTTACTGGTCTCTCTCTCTCTCTCTCTCTCTTTCGGCCTGCCCCTGTTCAATTAGGAAGGTGCCCAAATATAGATGTGGGTCATTTTCTCTGAAGTGGGTCAAGGCTTGATCTCTCCCCTCCCCCACTGTACCCTATACTGCCACCCCGCCTCCCTCCCAAAAAGAAAAAGAAGAGCACTGATCTGTCTTCCTTTGCTTCATGAGTTTGACTGGCCTCATGTAAAGCACGAATTAGCGTACACCTTTTTCTAGCTGTTGTTCCTTATTAAAAAGGGGTAGAACAGATCGATGTGTTGGCCATTCTCATCTCACAGGCTTGCGAAGTTCATGGCGGTCTTGTGCCTGTTTTGATTTGGAGTCTCGCTATGCAAGCTTGTAGTTCATTGAGGTGGTGTTTCTTGGTTCACTCTGAGCCCTTAGATACCATGGGCCTCGTCGTCGGATTTCTTTATCTCATCTGTCTCTAGAGCATCAGGTTGGTGCTCTTTTCTAGGTTGCAGAAGTTATATTTTATATATAATTTAATACATAGCATTGCCAAAAGAAGCAACAAGTGTGGTCCATTTCTTTCACTTTACTGGAGTAAGGAATCCACACTAAACAGGTGGCCTTTATTATCCCCCCCCCCCCCCCCCTTCCGCCTCCCCCCCGCTTTGTTCCCTTGTAATCATGTGGTGTGTACATAAGACAAGACAGCATGAATGCTCATGGGCACGACATAGTGTGGTTATTGGGATTAGGAATTATGTAGGGGTCAATTGATAAGGTGAGTGCAAGGGTTGAGATAAATGAGAAGATGTATATATATATATATATATATATATACACACATATGTATGTGTGTGTGTGTGTGTGCGACACACACACAAAAAAAAAGTGTGTGTGACTCAGTGTGGTAGAGAGAGAGTGAGAGCCAGCGATGGAGATCTCCTCCTCCGCGCAGCCAGCCTCGTCTTCCTCCCTGATTCCGTCCGTAGAGTCCCCCGCCACGACCCTGCTGCCTACCCCGTCTTCCGTACAGCTGCCATTAACTGTACGGATTTTTGTACCACTTCCGTGCAGTCTCCCGTACGTTCCCCCTGCTCTGTGGACCCCCCCGTACAGTCTTTTGTCCCTACAGGTTGTACAGTCGACCGTACAGCCTGTATGGAAGACCGTACAGCCTGTACAGTCCCCTGCGCAGCCTCCTCCCTTTTTTGTTTTCTCCGATTCGGCACCTCCTTCTGCCTCTGCTCCTACTCGTGTGTTTCTTCGTCGGCGAAAGCATGGTGGTCTGCCTGCCTCCCCTTTCATCAAATCGGCAAAGCTGGATGATTCTGATGGCCCTTCCTCTTCCCTCCAGTTGGATCTTCTTCGCCAATTGTGCTTCGCCTTGATCGAGTTTCCCGCTTGTTTGTTCCTTGGATTCTGCCCTTTTGGTCTGTGGTCTTCGACAGGCTCAGCAATTTGGAGTCTGCCTCTACTTCATGGGCAAGGTTTTATCTTCAGCTCAGATCCGTCATTGGGCTAATGTTGCAATGGGTTTGGATTGTATTTCTTCCTTTGTCTTTCTAGGCAAAGGATTTTACTATGCCCAATGCTCTTCGACTGAGGTGGTAGAGCACCTTGTCAATGATGTTGGTGTTTCTGGAGCGGGTTTCTTCGCTTATGTTATGCCCTGGGATCCACTTTTTGATCCTTCTGCAACACTTCTGACTCATTGTCCGGTTTGGATTTCTCTCAAAGCGCTACCTGTGCCTCTTCTTCAGCATCTTCCAACTCTTGCAGCTTTTTTGGGAAGGCCTCTCCATATTCCGAGACAAGAGTTCTTGCAAGCCTCTCGTGATGTTCGTCTTTGCATTCTGTGGGATATGATGCAGCCCGTGCCATCTACTCTGGATCTTGATTTGGGATTTGCTCATCCGATGCGCATCAGGCTCCATTTTGCATCTTTCCCCACTGCATGTTATCGGTGCCGATAGGTTGGCCATTTTGCATGTGCTTGCCCTTCTATATCCAGGCCCATACCACCTGCTCCTTCTTCAGCTGTCAAGGTTACTCTCCCTTCTCCTCCGGTTTCTGCTATGGCTTCTTTGGTGAAGTCCTCTACTGCTCCGAAGCACTACTGGAGGAAGGTTGATAAATCACAGGCAAATCTTCCTCTTGCTGAAGAAGCTCAAGATTGCACTCTTGTTGAGCACCATCAGTTTCCTTCTACTCAGGATATGGATGTACCCCTTGCAGAGGGCAAATTACAGGATGATATGCATGCTCTCTCTCAGGATACTGCCCCTGCTCTTATTCATATTGATCCTCCGAATGAAGCTCAAATGTTGAACCCTACTTCATCAGATGTACCTGCTTTATCGGAAGATACGGATGTTGAGCTAGCTTCTCTGCCTTTGATGCCTGTGCGAGAGTTTTCTTCTGGCAGGGATGAAGAAGTACCTTTTTTACTGAAATCTTTCCATCCCATGTTACAACAGGTTTTTGACCTTTGATTCAAAAATTTCGGGTACCAGCCTATATCAAGAAGAGTCACAGGGGCAAAAAACAGCTTGTTTTTATTGATGGTGTGGTTTCATCATTGCATCAGTTTTTACAGAGCAACAATTTGAAGCTGGAGGATGCTGTGTTTGATTCTCCTCCAGCTTGATATGTAACTTTTTATTTGGCTACCTCATGACTTTTGCTCTGAGGTTTTACTTGTAAAAACTTTTTCCTTGTACTTATTGGTGGGTTTTTACCTCTTTTGAGGTTTCCCACACAGAACTATAAAGATTTCACTTTATTTATTCCAAAAAAAAAAAAAAAAGTGTATGTGTGTGTGTATGTGTCTATACGTGTGTGTGAGGGTGGAGGTGTGTGAGCGATGGACTCGAGGTTCCTTTTGACGTCTATTTTTTGTCCTAAATGCTCTATCAGAAAATTTGAAAAAAATAAAAATTAAAAAATTTCGTACTGTCAAAAATCCGTACGATTTCATCCGTACAGTCAGAAAAATCCGTACAGTTTTGTCCGTATAGTTTGCTTGCTAGGGGGGAATTTTTTTTCGAAAATCCGTACGATTTTGTTCGTACAGTCAGAAAATTCCGTACAATTTGTCCGTACAGTCCGTATAGTTTTGTCCGTACAGTTGGGGAAGTCCGTACAGTTTGTCTGTCAGGGGAAAAAAAAATTTAGTACTGTCCAAAATCCGTACGATTTCATCCGTACAGCCAGGAAAACATCGTGTAGTTTTGTATCTGCTGTGCTTTCCTCCTTGTAAAGCGTTGTTGCTTCCAAGTTTTTTCCTTAACTCGAATGGTGGATTATTCCTATGAGAAAACCTTTCACAAAGACGAGTCGATTTCCAACAAGAAACAAAAACAGGTGATGGATTCAGATGATTCCCTTCATGACTGTGCTGAGGCTCAGCTTGTTTATGAGGTTATGCATGAAGGGTTTGAAGACACCCATAAAGGTTGGAAAGATCCACTTCCCACCATTGGCATTATGGTGGAAGTGGATGATATATTTGATTCAGTTAAGGAGTATGCAAAGCATGCCATTATAATTTTCTTCCCAGGACGAATGCTTGCTACTGCAGATGTTGGGAATTGGTTGACTCGAAACCTGGGTGGTTCTTATGTCAAAAAAGTTCATTATGCAGCGAGGGCTTTTTTGAGATCATATGGCTGATGAGGAGCACCGTCAGGTTTTGCTGGAGCACTCTCCTCTTTTCTATGGCCAACAGATGGTCCATGTTCTGCCTTGGTCTCCCACCCGGGATTACCAGGCATTGATTCGGCATCGTTGCCCTGTTTGGGTAGAAGTTGTGGATTTTCCTCAATGCTTGTCTTCTCTTCTACCTAAAATTGCAGATCGGACCTTGTTTCCTGAAGAAGAAGTTGCTGCACTTTTGTCCTCTCCTCAGGCTGATGCTTCATCCCAGGGCATAGGCCCAGACATTGAGGTGGAAATGCAGACATAGACAGCCCGTTAGTTGCTGTACATACTTGTCCCATAACGGTAAATATGCTTGATCATCTGAAGTGTGTTACTCTCAATGTACAGGGAATGTGTGATGGTCGCAAATGGAAACTGGTATGGATGTATATCAAGCAAGTGCAGCCTGATATAATTGCTTTGCAAGAGCATAATCAGCATATGTATGCTGGTCAAATAGGCCATTTTGCTGGTTATGACATCTTCTATGCTGGAGAGCACTCCTTTTCTGGTGTGGCTTTTTTGGTAAAGCACGACCTTCAACCTATTGTGGCTCTCAATGATCGCCATGGTAGATGGATTATTGTTCAATGCCTTGTTCAAGGGAAAATTTTTGACGGTTTATGCCCCCCAATCTTCTCGTGATAGAGCTTTTGATCTGGGTTTCCATGCATACTTATCCATGGCGACAACATGCCTTCATTTGTGGTGACTTTAATAATGCCCCTCAATCGGGTGACAACACCTTAGGCCACACTCATATGTTGGCTTCTGAAACACAGGCATGGTCTGATTTTTTACTTCAGTTGCGCCTGGTTGATCTCCGGAAGGAATTACAGCCCATGCTTCCGGGTTATACCTTTCAGCATAATGCTCAATCTTCTTATCGAGCATGCTTGGACAGATGGTATCAGATTGATCCACAGCATTGTGATGCCTTTACTTGTCAAATTTGGGTTGATCATGCTTTCACACATTCGGATCATGCTCCTCTTTGGTTGAGGCTTTCCTTACATGAATTTCCCACTGACAGATTGCCTTGCCAAAGGCTTTTGCTGATTAATAATAGTTATCTGGAGCATGCTGACTTTAAAGCCTTGGTCTTTGATGCTATTCAGCCTCTCTCTCGTCAGATACGCATTGGTTTGGATTATGCCTGGCAGGCTTTTGTTGCTCGGATGCAAGCAGTTATTCGAGATTATGGCAAATCCTATATGCAAGCCACAAGAGAGACTGTAGCACATGCCAAATTTACATGTCAGAGTTTGACTGAGCTTGCTCATCTTCACCCTTTGTCTTCAGAGGAAAGCATGCTCTTATGTCAGGCTCAATTCTCTCTTCAATCTAATGATCGCAGAAAGCTTGCTAAATGGGAAACTCGATCTAGACAACGGGCATTTTTGGATAAAGGCTACTCTTCCAAGCAATTTTTTAAGAGTTTACACTACAAAAGACAGGCTGCCAATATCTATCGGATCGGGATGCCTGATGCTTCTTGCTGATTTATGTGTGCAGCACTTCTCCACTCATTTTGGGCATCTGGATACTCTTTCTCCTCGGGTCGTGTCTGCACGTCAGCTTCTTTTGTAGCATGTTCATCCAATTCTGTCTGATGCTCAGGCTTTGGAACTTGAACATCCCTTCACTGAAAGGGAATTGTCTGATGCACTGAGATCCTGTGGTAGATGGAAATCTCTAGGATGGGATGGTCTCACTGTTGAATTTTTTCTTGCATTTTGGGATCTTCTTAAATTCACCTTGCTGCAAATGGTAAATACAGCATGGCAAAATCAGCAGATGCCTTTGTCATGAAAAAAGGGTCTTCTCAAGCTGATTCCAAAAAAGCAGCTATGTGATTCACTGGGTGATTGGAGGCCAATCACGCTCATGCCAGTCATTTACAAGATCATTGCCAAAATGGTGGTTGATCGGATTAAAGGTTATTTGCATGATGGGTTGCATCCCTCCCAATGTGGCTTTGTTCCACGTCACCATATCACAGATAACATTGCCAATGCTTATATTGGGATTGAATATGCCAAATACACGCAGCAGGATGTTCTACTCTTGTAGGTAGATATTGCAAAAGACTTTGACACAGTTCAATGGAATTTCATCTCGCAAACTATGCGAGCTTTGGGGTTTGGACAAAAAATGCAGCAGGTTATTTACTGGCTTTACAGAGATAGCAATGTGGCTTGCATTATCTCTGGGGATATCTCTGATGAGTGGACTCTTCGTTGTTCGGTCCGTCAGGATGCCCTCTCAGTGCTTTACTGTATGCCATTGCTACTCATCCTATGCTGCAATATATTGATCATCTTGTGGCTACAGGATCACTTCATGGCTTGGAATTGGATGCTAATCGCAGCATGGTTGCTCAAGCTTATGCTGATGATTCTTTCTTTACTCTGAAGAATACGCCCCATGATCTTGGTGCCTTGATGCATGCCCTCTCTATTTATGGTTTGGTAGCTGGTCTTCATGTTAATTTTCAGAAGTCTAAGCTGCTCCCTTTGCATTCCAAAGACTGGCATAGTCTATTATGGCCCGGGGATATCATTCCACCCACTCAGTTTATTCGTCATCTTGGTTACCCTTTGGAGTGGGAACTCACTCGCTAACAATAAACTGATTGGGTTTTGGCTAAGCTTCGGAAAAAGCTTGAGTATTGGAAACTGGCAACCTAGCCTTTGCACATTCGTCTTCGAATAGTGCAGTCCATCCTTGTGGCATATATTCAATTTTACTTACCATTGATCATGTTCACTAAGGCAGATCTTACATCTTTCATGTTTGTCTTTATGGAACTCTTCTGGCGATGCAAACATGGCAGAAAAAGTCTCAGGCTGCTTTCAATGCATCACATTTGTTCTCCCAAGATGCATGGTGGATTGAACATCACGGATATTCATGTGCATATTCTTGCCCACAGGGGGAAAATGTTGCTGCAATTTCGGCAAGGCGATCAGCCTTGGGCTCTTATGATTAGGACTGTAGTCACTCATATCAGTATTTCTGCATTTGGTCATTGGCAACTCGATCACTGGGATTTCTTTTTTGGCTGCACTGATGGCACTTTGCATGGATGCCCTTTTGTCTCCTGCTTGCTTCTTGACTGGAAGCATGTTCTTTCTCATCTGGAATCGAATGGATGGCAATCTTCGCTTGGGAATTCTTTGAGAGCTGAAAGCATTCATTGGTCGAAAGTCTTTCAGCCTCCCTTGGCTTTACAGGAACCTCGACGTTCCTACTTTGTCTCATTTAAAGGCATCACCTCGGTTGCTGATGTTATAGATGATGCTGATACTGTGCTCCCCTTTTCTCTAGCAGCCAGTACATATGGATTGGGCTCTCATTATCGTCCTTTGTGGCGACAAATTACTTCTATGCTTTCGCCCTTTGTTCCGATTCCTCCTTTGGAACTCTAGGACCGACTAGAAGATTGGACTTTGACTTCTCCAGGGTCCTCTTCTCGTCCTTTGAGGCTATCTCAGATTACTATACCTGCATTGTATAAAATCCTTTTGCCTCAACCTTGGGTTTCAGAGAGAGGTGATTCTGTTTGGCGAATGCATCGCCGAGCCAAGTGGTGGAGGAAAAGATTATAGCAACTTTGGGCCTATAAAGTACCGCTTCGGCAACAAGTTTTCTTTTGGCGAGTTCTTTTGGGAGTGTTTCCATCTGGACAGCTATTAGCTCATCAACACATTGCTCCTGCACTTTGCCATAGGTGTTCTGCTTCTTCGGAGACTGTGCCTCACTTGTTTTGGCATTGTCCGTGCTCTCGTGAGTTTTTTGATCTGCTTCGACAGCACCTGCGAGCGAGATTCCCATCTGTTCTGTTTGGGAAGTTCTTCTGGCTATTTGGGTTTCATCCATCCAGACCGGAGTTTCATGGGTTCGCTACTGGGCACTATGGACTTTATGGACATATAGGAATTGTAAAGTCTTTGGTGATCCTACTTTCTCTCTGTTTGGCTTTTTTAGGCGTTCTCTGCAGCAATCTTTCTTCGATTGCTTGTAGACCCGCTGCATAGATCATGAGGTCTTTTTGGCATATACTGAAATTTTCAGTTGATGTAATTGTAGAACCTTTCTTTGAGGTTACTACTCATATAATATAATCAATCAATGATTTCACAAAAAAAAAAAGAAGTGTGTGAGCGATGGAGATCTCCTCCTCTGCGTAGCCAGCCTCGTCTTCCTCGCTGATTCTGTTCGTACACTCCCCCGCCCCGACCCTATTGCCTACCCTGTCTTCCGTACAGCTGCCGTCAGCTGTACAGATTTTCGTACCGCTTCCGTGCAGTCTGCCTTTCGTATCGCCGCCCGTATAGTTCCCCGTGCAGCCTCCCGTACGTTCCCCGTGTTTTGTGGATCCCCCCGTACAGTCTTTTGTCCCTGCTATAAGGCCTTCCGTACAGGTTGTATGGTCGACCGTACAACATGTACAAAAGACCGTACAGCAGGGACAGTCCCCTGCGCAGCCTCCTCCCTCTTTTGTTTTCTCCGCTTCGGCACCTCCTTCTGCCTCTGCTCCTACTCGTGTGTTTCTTCGGCGAAAGCATGGTGGTCTGCCTGCCTCCCCTTTCATCAAATCGGCAAAGCTGGATGATTCGGATGGCCCTTCTTCTTCCCTCCAACTGGATCTTCTTCGCCAATTGTGCTTTGCCTCTGTCACAGAAGTTCCTTCATCGAGTTTCCCACTTGTTTGTTCCTTGGATTCTGCCCTTTTGGTCTCTGGTCTTCGACAGGCTCAGCAATTTGGAGTCTGCCTCTACTTCATGGGTAGGGTTTTATCTTCAGCTCAGCTCCGTCATTGGGCTAATGTTGCAGTGGGTCTGGATTGTATTTCTTCCTTTGTCTTTCTAGGCAAAGGATTTTACTATGCCCAATGCTCTTCGACTGAGGTGGTAGAGCGCCTTGTTAATGATGCTGGTGCTCCTGGAGCGGGTTTCTTCGCTTATGTTATGCCCTGGGATCCACTTTTTGATCCTTCGGCAACACTTCTGACTCACTGTCCGGTTTGGATTACTCTCAAAGCGCTGCCTGTGCCTCTTCTTCAGCATCTTCCAACTCTTGCAGCTTTTTTGGGAAGGCCTCTCCATATTCCGAGACAAGAGTTCTTGCAAGCCTCCCGTGATATTCGTCTTTGCATTCTGTGGGATTTGACGCAGCCCGTGCCATCTACTCTGGATCTTGATTTGGGATTTGCTCATCCGATGCGCATCAGGCTCCATTTTGCATCTTTCCCCACTGCATGTTATCGGTGCCGACAGGTTGGCCATTTTGCACGTGCTTGCCCTTCTATATCCAGGCCCATACCACCTGCTCCTTCTTCAGCTGTCAAGGTTACTCTCCCTTCTCCTCCAGTTTCTGCTATGGCTTCTTTGGTGAAGTCCTCTACTGCTCCGAAGCACTACTGGAGGAAGGTTGATAAATCACAGGCAAATCTTCCTCTTGCTGAAGAAGCTCAGGATTGCACTCTTGTTGAGCACCATCAATTTCCTTCTACTCAGGATATGGATGTACCCCTTGCAGAGGGCAAATTACAGGATGATATGCATGCTCTCTCTCAGGATACTGCCCATGCTCTTATTCAGATTGATCCTCCGAATGAAGCTCAAATGCTGAACCCTACTTCATCATATGTACCTTTTTTATCGGAAGATACGGATGTTAAGCTAGCTTCTTTGCCTTTGATGCCTGTGCGAGAGTTTTCTTCTGTCAGGGATGCAGAAGTACCTTTTTTCATGGAATCTTTCCATCCCATGTTACAACAGGTTTTTGACCCTTTGATTCAAAAATTTCAGGTACCAGCCTATATCAAGAAGAATCACAAGGGCAAAAAACAGCTTGTTTTTATTGATGGTGTGGTTTCATCGCTGCATCAGTTTTTACAGAGCAACAATTTGAAGTTGGAGGATGCTGTGTTTGATTCTCCTCCAGCTTGATATGTAACTTTTTACTTGGCTACCTCATGACTTTTGCTCTGAGGTTTTACTTGTAAAAACTTTTTCCTTGTACTTATTGGTGGGTTTTTACCTCTTTTGAGGTTTCCCACACAGAAATATAAAGATTTCACTTTAAAAAAAAAAAAGTGTGTGTGTGTGTGCGCGCCTCTGTGTATCAACTGAAAATTCTATTTTGTAGCACCTTGTTTTGAGGTTGCTACTCATATAATATAATCAATCAAAGATTTCACCCAAAAAAAAAGTGTGTGTAGATCTTCAGCTGATGTACTTTTGAGCCCCCCATTCAAGGGCAGCCACTGTGTAATATAAAGCATAAAAAACTTCACCCAAAAAAAAAAAGTGTGTAGTCTCCCAACCCGATACGAATGATACTAATGTGAAACACAACTCCAACGTATGTGCTTTACTTAATGTAAGACGGAAAACCAGATCTGAAGAATACTCAGATGTATACCCAAAACAGAAAGATATATATAGAATCTTAAGTGCAAAAACTTGCCATCCAATGTGCCAACACCTCTTGAAGCAATCTCTGAGGTAACAGGCTCTTTTTTCTGCACCCTTTGTAGGAAACTCTTCCTCTCTGCGATGCACCTCTGTGTAGGCTTCAGTAGGTGCTCAAGGCGGAGCACTCCTACAAAGTTCTGCTCTGATGGTGTACTACAGATAAAGCTCCCAGCTCCCTTTGCTGCACCCTTATGCTGTGCTACATTGTGCAGGTGTGGGCATCTAGGTATGCTGCAGACTTCTGGACTTATGCCCTGCAAGATCACTCCTGTGTATATGGTACTCCCACTGCTCTATACTCATGCAAGGTGATTTGCAGGCTGAGTAGACTCTCTAGGCTTCTTGTGGCTGCTGTGGATGCAACCCAATACAAGCTTTGAAATGCCTTTGGCCACCTGCCAGGGCCCATTATATAGGGCAATATGCCTCCCAAAATAGTCCCACCTGGTCTTGATCTGGCTGACCTGACCAGATGCATTCCTCTGGAAATGGGCCGACTACAGACAGGTCTCTGCTGACCAGTCTGCTGCTGTTGTCTGTGCCTATAAATAGGCTTGGTGCTGGGCCTGGACCTCTGCTATTCCTCCGCAGCCTGTAGCTTCCACTCCAGCTTCCATACCTGCTGCTGCACCTTTGTACTTCCTTCTATTGCTGCTGTACCAGTCACAGCATTCATACCCTGGCAGTGGATCTAGGTGTTGCCCATGCGACGGCCATATAGCCGCCCACATGGCAGCCTCACCCCTTTCCCCCACCGTCCTTCTACTCATGTGCATGGTGAGGTGTCAACCCCTTAAGCTCTCTTCATTTGGGGCTCACAAGTGGGCCATTGCACCTATTTCTCCAATACCCTCTCAATTACATATTGTGGACCAACACCAACTCTATGCTCCATCAGCTCCTTTGCAGAAGCACTCAGAACATGTCAAGGATGTCTTCTTGATCTGGTCCTGAATCCCGCACCTCCACTATCCCAAGGAACTTGCCACATCACTCTCGAACCACCGGGTCCAGTCTCGAACACTGGTACATTCCTTGATCTCGAACCATCAGGTCCAGTCAGGAACATTGGTACATTCCTTGATCCAATTCATGAGCATCCAGTCTTTTCAACAACACTATCCAATCACCCTCCTTCAAAGATAGGGGCCGACCAAACCCTGAAAGGTACCAAAGATCTTGAGTCTATTTCAACCCCACATTCCACTGGTGCCACCCTTGTGTACTGGTTGATGATTCCTTGCACATTGAGATCTTAGTGGCTGGTCCAAGTAGATCTCCACTAGTTGGAATCCCTCCAGTCCCAACTCTAGAGTGAGTCTATCATCCACTGACTTTCAAATCCTTTGTCTCTGCCATAAAGTCTTTGACAAAATTGTCGTCTCGTCCTTCTTGCATCATGCAACTGGTCTGTCTAGGGAAGACTCTTGATCACCTCCGTCAATCCACAACTCAAACTTGTTGAAGTATTCATTACTAATTTCAAGGACAATCTTATAGTAGCAGGTGTCGAAAGCCTCTGCAATGAGAGGTCCCCCTCTATTTGTAAGAAAGGTTTCCGCCCTCGACTGTCCATTGAACTAAGAGCACGTGCACATATACTGATTCCAAAGCGATCTCCTAAAATCTCCAGATAAACACAATGAAAACATGTACCCTAGTTAAAATCTCCAAGTAAACACAATGAAAACATGTACCCTAGTTATTCAGTCTAGTGATGCTTGCCATTGGAGCAAGCCAAGTACCTTCCAAAAGTACAGTGTTCATTCCTGCCTTTGTGTAAGTCTATGAACTTGCCCCCTCAATGACTTAAAGCTTCATCTCCGAGTGGGCCATTTCATCTTTGCAAGTGGTACAAGATTGATCCTCATATCTCATGGCTGAGCAGCACCTTACATCCTCCACGAGAAAGTCAAGCTCTATGCTCCACTCCTCGATTTTCTTCTTCTGCAATCCTTAGCAAAGTGTCCAGGCATAGCACTTCTTTTGATTCCTTCTCTTCTTGTTCTCACTGTCAGGCGCATCCTTGTCATCACCTTTGGCATATTTCTTTTTTTGTGGCTTCCATCTACACCCTTGCTCTTCCCTATGAGAGCCTTCTCGTTGCCATTGTCCTTGTCCTTCCCATAATGTAACTTCATTTGAGCTTCATTCTGCAGTAGCAACGAACCTAACTCCTCACAAGAAGCCTCATTTATTCTCCAGTGGTGAGAGTTGTCACCAACCCTCGGTAGCTCCTCGGAAGCTTACTAACCAGAAGCATGGCTAGTTGATTAGTGTCCACCTTGTGATCCATTGCTTCAAGTTGATCTCTGAGAATCTTTAGGAAGTTGCGGGATGACTCTCTTCCATCTATGTGTAGGTTGAAAGTTGGTTTTGAAGTTGATAATCCTCTTTGTGTTCCTGTTTTGGTAGAGATCCTCTAGGGTCTTCCATGCATCGTGCACGTTGTCTGCTAGCTGGGATGTGAGGTATCACTGAATCCGCAGCCGTCCCGATGGTCATGGAAAGAGCAACTACATCTGTTAAGGTCCACTCTTTCACTTTGTATGGGTTTGTTGGCATAATGATCTTCCCGGAAGCGTCTAGGTGTTGCATCTGAACCTTCCGTCACGTCCCAAATGTCCTTGGCCACCATATGGCTCTAAAACTTCACATTCCAGACTGGATAGTTGCTTCCATCCAACTTCCCTAACTCTCCAAAATTTGGAATGAGAGGGTTGGATCCCATGGCTCGGTGTAGATGACCTGAAGTCTATTGGCCTATTCTACACTAACTACAAGCCACATAAGCACTTACGAATGTGAGACCTCCTTCCTCCTTGGCAAGGACTCCACCCTTCAGTTTGAAGAAGGTTCCTGTGTAAGACATATATGTCATTGTTATGGACATGTAGGCTAGTCTTATTTAGACTTACTCTTGTTATATGACATTGTGGGTCCATATATATACACCCAGTGGTCACTAGATGTACCATCACTCATTTTTCGTTCATTCCTTATCCAAAGTTCACATTGGTTCTCTCTCTCTCTCTCTCTCTCTCTCTCTCTCTCATTTGTTGTGTATGCTCATGTTGTTGTCCAGCTCTCTCCCTCACTTCGTGTTCCTACACATGGTATTAGAGCGAGGTTGTTGAGAGAGATTGTTGAGACTTGTTGAGATTACAAGCATCGATTTACTTGAGTGGTTTTTCTTCACGTGGGCAAACTGCAGGAGAGGCGGACGAGCAGAGCAAAGGCACGAGTTCTTCGTCAAGTCAAGTTCTTCACACACTGGTTGCTCTCAGCATCTCTTCATGAGAGATATTCATCAGAGTCTAAAGCGAAGTCATCGTGAGTCGTCAAACTCTAAGGCGGTAGGCTGAGGTGTGATCACACAAGGGAGATTTGTCACGTTTTTTGGATTCGTCAGGGAGATTTGTCGAGCTTTCTAGATTTGTCCAGCTGTAATACGTCAAGCTTTCGGAATTCAAAAAGTGATTATGAGGCAATTCTTCTAAGAGAGCAGAGGAGTGCAATGTTCCATCGCATGGTGTGAGGCTCAGCCTCCATAGCATGTGGCTGAGTGAAGGGAAGGAAGGAATCATGTGCTGTTGCTCGTCACTTCACGTGCAGAATTAGGTGGTTAGAAAGGAAAGGCCATCGTCTACCAAGCACATGGTCTCTGTACTCAACCACGTCATCTCTCTTCAAGCACGTGATGCCTCGTGTTCATTGGCGCAAGGCTATGTATGCAGAAAATAAGGCCGGCGAGAAGAGGTGGAACCACCGCATGATGGGTCTGATGCGACCACAGAGGGATGCGACCATAGGGTGATGGTTTGGTGTGCCTGCAACGTGATGTTCGTCTGATGCTTCCCATATACATGACCTGCAAACAATTAACGTGCCTGATTTCTTTCTTCTTGAGTACTTCTTTGTAAAGCAAAATCTCAAGAGCAGAGGACATTTGTGAGTAGGTGGGTGTAGGATTCTGCGTTTTTGCAGGTTCTTCAACAATCATGTCACAGGAGAGTTCCTTGACAAATTGGATGGAATGAATTATGCCATGTGGTCATTCATGGTTAAGCACATTCTTATTGGCAAAGGCCTTTGGAAAATAGTGATAGGAGAAGAGATTCGTAAGGAGCCTCCAACTCCTACATCGTCTGCATCTACTACTACAACTGTCACTTCATAAAAGGAGCAAATTTTTTTTGACAAGCGCAATGGACAAGCTATGTCAATGACAGTGAATTCAGAGAAATTGGTGATGCAAAATCTGAAATCATGTATATTGGCAAAGGATGCTTGGGATAAACTTGCCAGTAAGTACAATGTCAAGAATCAGGCCAGATTGTTATCCTTGGAAACTCAACTCAAGGAGGTAAAAGTGCAGGACAATCAGACCATTCTTGAGCATATCACCAGATTGACTGATCTACGTGATCAATTTGCAGCTATTGATAAGCGCATTAGGGATAAGAAAATGATTTCAGTCACATTGAATAGTCTTGCCCCCTGTTATCACACATTTGTTGCCTCGCTGAATATTACACGGCATGTTGCACCTATATCTTTTGATGATGTGGTAGGGATGTTATTACAAGAAGAGCAACAAATGTGGGGTCAGATGCTTCTGAACAGGCTTATGCTGTCCAAGACAAAGGAAAGGGGAAGGAAATGCATCCAAGCCAGCCAAGGCTTCAAAACAAATGCCACAAAAGGTGCCTGGTAAATGACAGCCAAAGGGTGGAAATGCCTCAAAGCCATCCAACTCTTCTTCTGATACAACACCTTTTAAAGGTAATTGTCATTATTGTGGGCTCCTGGGTCATATTTGTTCTCAATATCAGAAAAAGTATGCTGATTCACTCAAGAAAGGCAAGGCAAATTTCGCCACAGCATCAGATGATGTTCAATCATCTTATGAGCATGAACATACTGTCAAGGATGATAAGGATTATGTGTTTTTGGTTGAGGAAGAGCTGCTATGCAAGAAGGGAATGCCTCTAACAGAAAAACAGCCACCTGAGATGCCAAAGGATGCTCATGATGCGCATGCAACAAGTGGTCAAGTCATGGTTGCAGAGCAGGATGCTGAAACACACATGCAACTAGTGGTCCAGCCATGATTGCAGTGGAGAATGCCTGGTGTATTGACAGTGGAGCTACCAAACAATTCATTTGCAATGTGTGGCATGTGCCAGGACTCAAAGGAATCTTATTTCCGTGCCTACACTTGCTATTCAATAACACATGCTAGTTAAATTTTAGGATTTGCAATGCGGAATCAAGGATCCCATCAAAGATATGGTTGCCACAGGTACACATAATGATGGTGTGTATATACTTGTTGCTGAACCCATTTCAGCTCAAGCTATGGCAGTTAGTGTTACAGATCTGACATCTCTTTGGCATTCACGGTTTGGGCACATAAACAATAGCAGCTTGCAGTACTTGCAGAAGCATGACATGGTGCAGGGTATGCCCAAGCTCAATAGCACGAAATCTGAATTTTGTGAGCAGTGTGTTATGGGCAAAATGTATAGACAACCCTTATGTTTGAATGGAGCACTATGGGCTATAAAGAAACTTGCACTTGTACATTCCGATGTTTGTGGACCATTCAATTTGGCCACACATGCATGCAAGAGGTATTTTATGACATTCATTGATGACTTCTCACGCTTTGCATGTGCATTCTTGATGCGAAGGAAGTCTGAAGTGTTTTATTTCTTTCAAGAATGTAAGCAGTTGATGGAAAACAAATTGGATGCCAAGATCAAAACATTGCTTTCAAATAATGGAGGAGAGTATGTGTCAGATGCCTTCAATGACTCTTTGAGACAGCATGGCATCAAGCATCATTTTACAACTCCATACACTCCTCAACAAGATCATTTTACAACTCCATACACTCCTCAACAAGATCTTGTGCGGAGAGTAGGTCTCTCTTGGAGATGACCCACTGCATGCTTTCTTGGAGGAATTTGTCCAAATCTTTTTGGGGAGAAGCTGTGATTATAGCTGCATATATTCAGAATAGATGTCCCACCAAAGCTTTGAGAGCACTTTATGGTAAACCACCCAAAGTTGGTGGGCACTTCTGTATTTTTGGTTCAGTGGCATATGCCTTGGTTCCAGACAAAAACAAGTCTAGGTTGGATAACAAAGGAACTAAGTGCATTTTTGTTGGATACATCAGATTGGATCCAGCTCCTTTAACTGTCATTGATTTTAGTGAGTTTACAGATGATATGTTGCAGCTCCAAACAGAAAACTCAGAATAACAAGAAATGCCCACCCAGCTGGAGGAAAATGTGGTTGAAGAAGAAATTATCTTTTATCAAAGGAGACCAAAGTCTTAGCCTGCTCTAGTAGCAGAAAAACCAGTAATTTCAGTTCCCAGATGGGCAAAACCACTCTCCAAGATGCTGGCGATCAGCCCACTCTTGGCAAGACAAGGGTGCCACAAAGAGACTTCATGAAGTCAATTATGCATTGATGATCACAGTGATGGAAGCTCCAGCGGAGCCTACTAATTTTCAGGAAGCAGAAACTAATCCTCTGTGGTTGGATGCAATGAAATCAGAAATGTCTTCCATGCAAAAGAATGCAACATGGGAACTAGTAGATCTACCAGTGGGTAGTGGCACGAAGTGGATATACAAGGTGAAATATCATGCTCATGGTGAAGTGGAAAAATATAAGGCATGCTTGGTTGCCTAGGGATCTTCACAAGCAGAAGACATGGACTACGAGACGACATTTGCTCGTGGCCAAGATGACTACTGTCAGGTGTGTTGTGGCCATGGCTGCCTCATATGGCTAGCCAATCTATCAATTTGATGTCAAGACAGCCTTCTTGAATGGAGACCTCAAAGAGGAGGTGTATGTGAAGCAACCTCCCGGCTTTAATGTTGCAGGAAAGGAACACAAAGTGTGCGAGTTGCGGAAAGCATTATATGGTTTAAAACAATGCCATGTGCTTGGTATCATCGCATACATGCCTGTCTACTGTCACATCAGTTTTGCAGTACTCCAAGTGAGCCCAACTTGTATGTCTAGCAGGAACATGACTACATAGTCATCCTATGTGGATGATATTATACTCGTAGGCAATGATGCAGAGAACATTGCAGCCATCAAGACCATGCTATTCTCAAAGTTTGAGGTGATTGATCTGGGGTTGTTACATTATTTTTTGGGGCTTGAGTTTTGGCAAACGGCACATGGCATTTCAGTTACTCAGTGCAAGTATGCCTTGAGTATAATTTAATAATTTAATATGCAGGACAGTAAACCTGTGTCTACTCCTATGGAGAAGGGACTCAAACTTAGCAATTATGTGGGACTGTTCAGTTTGCTTTGCATTATGCTATAGTTGATGATGTACATCTCCATGGTTTTACTGATTCAGATTGGGCAGGAAATTGTGATGAAAGGAGATCTACATCTGGGTATAGTTTCTTTATGGGCAGGACTTCTATTTTATGGCAAAGTAAGAAACAACCCAGGAATTCACTCTCATCCAAGTGAAGCAGAGTACAAGGCAGCAGTTTGCAGCCACTACAGAATGCATATAGTTGAGAAACTATGTATGACCTCCATCATTCACAGGAGGATGTTCCCACATCTATATACTGTGATAGTCAGTCATGCATCACCTTTGCTCAAAACCTAGTGTTTCATGCTCACATGAAGCATATTGAAAACCAATATCATTTTATTCGGGGTTGTATTGATAACGGCTACATTGCTCTTCAGTATTGTCCCATCGAGGATAATGTGGTGGATCTCTTCACCAAATATCTCACAGAGCAGATCCTTTCATGCGCTTTTGAGAGAAGCTAGAGATAAGGGACATTTCCACAATGTCGAGGGGGGTAGTCAAACGACATTGTGACCATGTGTACACTACCCATAGGTTGCTATATCATTTCATGGATGATTTGTACAACCATGGTACATTAGGTACCCTAGGTACTTCTAAGACATTTCCAAAGTATCACATCCATACCATTTTTTTTTTCAAAAAGATTACTTCATTAAGTATGAATGAAAGCCGCAAGAGCAAGCTCAAATGCGGGAGTACATCATGACATGCATGAAAGAAAAAACAGCTCAAAAAGAGCTAACAAAAATTTCAAGCTGGAGGTTGAAAATGCCACCTCAACCTCGAAGAAGTATTAGAGAAGAACGGAGATCCTCTACAAACTCTGAAAAAGGTCTCTCTCTTGGCTGTAGCTGCTCACGAGGATCCCTGCATGCTCACCCAGATGGCCATCAGTGTGTATAGTATCAGTCCATATACTGGCCATAGACTAGGACGGGTGAACTGTGAACCCTCCATTGCCTCCGTACATCTAGTCCTTCAAATATGCCAAGCTACAATGCTAGCCAGAATCTCCCAAGATGTGTGATGTGTCTACCGAGGCATGAGCAGCTCTAAAAGGAGTGAAAGGAACATCGTGGAGAGAGCATGACTCCACAGAGTGGCGTCGTATAATGAAGGATGAATCTGAGTCTTGTTCCTCCAAAAACACTTGAGGTCGAGTAAGAGATAACCATGCCATTGATCCCCAAGTCATGAAGAAGGGTGCTCTATGAAATATGCAAAGAATTCTGGCAACACATGGCATCGAAGGACAAGTAGGGTCAGTCTCGAACTTGGATCTCCATAGGTCCACTGCAATCCCTCCATGAATAGAAAGCCAAAAAAAGAGAGTGATCTTTCTATTTTTGAGGGATTTCTAGAGTCGCCTCCAAAAGTTTTTGTGCACCTTTGTAGAAATATGAAAACTATTCTAATCAGGAGCTCTGGAGGGCCTCTAACCTCTACTGCTAAGTTGAAATCTCCTAGCATTTATAATTGTGTAGCGAAAGACGGAGATGCTCTTCTTTCGGTGTCCACCATTCCCACTCCCTTGGGTCCCACTGCAAGAACCTCATGGGAGAACCACCATATAACCAGAGTCTCCAAGTGCTAGGAGAATGGGGCCAGGATCAAGATACCACTGTGAATCCGTGCCCCACTCCATCTATCCTACAGTCCTAACAGGCGAAAAAGCAACCTCCAAAAGAATATCATCTGAGGATTTGAGAAGTCTGCCTCCCGACTGAACATCAAAGACAAGGGTCTCCTATGTGCACCCCGCAAGGCAATGACCTATAAAGGAACACCCGTTTCCAAAAAGGCTCCCAAACCAAGTAGACTCTATGATCGGTAAGTCATCTGTATCTATCCACTCTGTCGATATGGCTGCCTCTATCTGCTACATCCTGACTGCACTTCCTTTGAGGTGGCCAACTGATAAAATTCTCTAATCTTCTGGAAGTTGTCCAAAAGTCTTCAGGCTCCTATAGTGGAAGCAGGTTCCCTCTCCCATCTAGACCACTGCAAATAATGTGACACACCCAGTGATCTGCCATGCTCATCCAATCCACATAACTAGCTACATGTCTATTTCTTCGCGACGACGAGGAGAAGGGTGTAACTCTCCGAAGAGTGTCTTTGAAGCTACCCCAAGCTTTCAAAATGGAAGCCATGAGAGGGGAAGAAGGAGACCTAAGATGGTTGAAGTAAAAATCCATTTGGAGGTGTCCATCCAATCTCCCTTGTGAGAAGGTGTACAAGACTGAATGCTGCGTAGGAAAAAGTACTTCCAAGGCTCTTGTCCAGGCATCAAACCTCTCACTACAAATTTGCAGAGCAAGGCCATACATTGCAAATTTGGATCAATAATATTGAGACCTTTCCCAATGGGGAGAATGAGGGTCTCCCAAGCCACCCTGGCTATAACATCTGAGGTGCCATCTAACCCATTTCAAAGAAAGTTCTTGACAGGTCTCATGAGCTAAGATATACAACCTCTAGATTTGCACCAACAAGAGCAAACGAACCAGGCAATAGCCAATAATATTTGGTTCACAATCACTACTCTGGATGCAAGGTCAAGTTTGGAGGAACTCCAAAAAATGAGTTTCCTCTTGATGCTCTCCAACACGGGAGCAAACTGTTGTACTGGAGAGATGCCCACCCCAACCTGGCATCCTAATTACCTGATGGAAACACCCCTCTGAATCCAAGTGAATCCTATGTTAATCCCCAATCTGGAGTGTCCTCATCACTAATTCAAAATCCATTGGATTTGTTTCAATTAATATGGGTCCTTGCTGCAGTGCAAAACAAATCCAAGGCTATTCTGAAAGAGATGAGTGAATGTGGTGTGGCATCTAAAATAACCGCCGTATCATCTGCCAACTCACTATCCAAAAGCTCATCCTCTTGTCTCAATGGTAGACTCAGCTCTATAATATCAGCTTGAGCTCTTAGTAGCTCATAGCTTCAGCCACAAATAAAAAAAGAAAGGGGACTAAAGGGCATCCTTGACAGACCGATCTAGTAATCTAAAATCTGTCTCCCTGACTCAACCAATGAGAACCAAGCTATGGGTTGATTTGTAGAGAGTTGACACCCCTCTGATCCATGCATCTATGAATCCAAAGTGAGAGAGCGTACCCTCTAGAAAACCCCAGTCTACTCTATCATAAGCTTTCTCAAAGTCCAGGAGTAGAATGGCAAGCCTATGGCCATTATGTATAGCCCATTTAGAAGCCTCCCAGAATGAGAAAATATTATCGAAGATGCTCCTACCATGCACAAAACCCGTCTGCGTATCATGTATAAGATCTAGAAGAAAGGGTTGCAGAGGTAGGCTGATTGCTTTTGCTAGGATTTTGTACAAAGTGCCCAACAAAGTGATCGGTCTCTGCCGCGACACTAAATTCTTGCAACCCCCTTTAGGGATAAGATGAACGAGGCCCAGTAAGTGAGTCTGGCATCTCATCCAAGTCCCAAACGTCGTACAGGGCTGAGGTAATGTGATCCCCACTCTGATCCCAAAATGAAATAAAGAAAGAGGGTGTAAGGCCATCTGAACCAAGACACTTGCCCTTATGACGGGCAAAGAGAGCAGTCTTGAACTCTATGTTGGTGAATGGTGCATCGAGTGAGACTATCATATCTCCAATTGCCAACATAGGTAAATGTTGCCAAATAATACCTCGAGCATCATCTTTGGCATGAGTGTCAGGATTTGCTGTAAGAAGGGAGGCATAGAAATCTGTAGCTACCTGTAAGACGGTATCTGGATGTGTTTATAGAACTCCATCTAAGTCAACAAGCTGTGAAACGCTCTCCCTACTATGTCTGGGGCCAAGAGTAGAGAACTGCTTGTTGACCCTACCTCCCGTCTGGGTCCAAAATGACTCCCTGGCATGAAAGGCATACTCTACTCTCTGATCCAACAATGATTGTTGTTGAGCCCTTGCTCCAGCAAGGCGCTCCCGAACCCAAGCATCTATAGGCCTCTTCAGATCTTTCCTCTAAAGAGCAGCCAAATGCTGGCGGATACCTATCTCTTGCTTGAGAATCTCACCTCTCCTGAACCGAGCAACTGAGTGATAAAAGTCACTAATATCCGAGAGGGCTGTTGCTATATGTGACGAGGACAGCAACAGCCCATCGTGCATGTGAGAAACCCAAGTCTACAGAACTGCCTCTGTGAGGCCCTCTGCATAGAATGCATCTGGAATCCTGATACTAGCAGAGCGACTCCTCACCTGAGGATCTAAAACATACAGAACAATTGGAAAATGATTTGAAGTAGACACCCTAGGTGTAATGCAAGCATCTCTGCCACTGTACTGAAAAAGGAAAGCATCCCAGGTTGCTCTCTCTAGGGAATGGAAGCCACCTTTTTTGCCACCTCTTTTGTCTAAGGGCATTTCAACCATGTTGAAATCACCCCCAATGATCCACCAAGACTCTGCAATGCATGACCAAGAAAGCAACTCCTTTTAGAAAAGGACACGGTTTCCTCTTGAATTGAGGGCATAAATTTTAAGAAACCAACCTTACGCCCACCAATCAAAAGAATGCCCCACTGAGCTTTTGAGGGAACTTGGTCCCATGTCCAATCACCAAGGGTAGCATAGAAGAAGAAACATAAATACAAGTACCTCCCCTGGTGCCCAAGGCGAGTGACAAAAAAGTATGCCTTGAAAGAAGCTTAACCGAGTTGGCACAATCCTTGACATCCAGTTTGTGTTCTTGAATCATGAGGACATCAATGGGCCCCCTAGTAACTCCTAGATGAAGCTGGTTATGAATCAACTACCTACGGCGGCAGTGAGGTACACCTCCAAGGCCTTGAACACTCTAACTGACAATCCTCATCAACGAGAGGAAGAGGTTGGATAAAAAACTCTACCTGACCTGGTAGTGGAGATATCCCTCTCCTTGGCAAAGTTCCTCCTATCAAGAGGAGGGAAGTTATCTGGGGAAAGTACTCCCACACCTACAGAGGGGGAAGCTCTATCCATGGTGCTTTGAATGAAGTGCTCCCCAAGGGTGGAGGGTACAAACTTCTCTAAATCAAACTCTGCCGTGTCTGCCAGAACTGCAAAAGAATTCCTGAATGATGCTCCTAGCATAGGTGTGTGGAGGATCCCTGCAGATGAAGGGGTAGAATCAATAATCCCCTTGCCTCTATCAAGAGGTAAAAAAGTAGGAACAAGAGGGAAGGGGGGCTACTGGTGTTGATGGATCTCGGCCAATATAGCAGCATTAGCCTTGAGTACAGCATGAGCTTCAGCAAAGGCTTGCTCCTTAAGAGAAAGCTTCTTCACATGAACATCTAAAGAGATAGGACCAACCTCATCAGCACAAGGAACTAAAATAGGTACATCTTCTGCTTGTAAGGGAGGGTCTGTGGCGCCATTAGTAACCTCCAGATGTGGAGCTGGCTCAAGAACTCTGATTGGCACCCAGCGGGGGATGACTGGAATGGGATGTGCTGAAGGTCCTGTGTGCCCTGTCGAAGGTCCAAGATAAGAGGTTGGAGTCGATGGTCCTAGGCGAGAGGTGGAAGGTCTAGCAGCACGAGAAGTGGTAGGATGTGAGGTAGAACGTGAAGTAGGTCCAACCGAGGTGTTGCTAGGAGGGCGCAACACCCATGGACCTTTTAGGCCTTTTCTTTATTTCCTTACTCGGGAAATCTTTGGCAAAGTGCCTAGGGGTCCTACAAATCCTACATTGATCCTGTCTCCCATTGATCTCAACTCTTTGCCTAAAGAAGGAGCCATTTGGACATTGGAGCATGATGTGGTCATCCGTAAGGTTAGGGTCAGTGACAACAACCCTAACACGTGGTACCCCACCCAATCTGAGTGCCTCTGCGATTGAAGAAGGCATCCCAAGAAGGGGTGGATCTTAGTGACCATCCCGAAAGCGGCTCCAATGGAAAATACGAGTCGATGGTACACCTGAGGGAGGTCGGGGAATCTGAGGAAGAGTGAAAATTTTCGACCATCCTCCTCCACAGGGTCAAAGCCCAATGAGAAAGGTGTCAAGAAGATCCTCTTGGAGCTCTGTGCCAAAGGACTGGCCTAAAGCATTGTACCTGCTGCACACGGGGAATAAAAAACAACCTGAAAGAAACCTTGACCAAGCAGATGAACATCTGTGAGGTGCCGTGCAAGGTCTCCAAGTAAAGCAGCGAGCATCTAGTCCCTGGCCTGTAATTTGGAAGGGTGGGACCCATGGATGCGAGCAAAGAGCGATGTCGAGCTCCCCTGCACTATATCTTTTTTGAGCTGCTACAACTCGCCTTTTGAGAGATGGTTTTCTCAACAGTGGCCGGTGGAAGCGGACGAGGATCGGAGCCATCGTCAATCAGGGTGAAAGGCCGATTCGAACACTGTTGAGTACTATTTTGACTAACAAGTTGCTTTTAGGAAGAGGGTGAAGGCAGAGGAGGGTCCGAGATGAGGGTGAAGATAGAGGGAGGGGATGAAGGGAGGAAGGGGATGAGGGTGAAGGTAGAGGGAGGGGATGAAGGGGGAGGGTGAGGATGAAGGGAGGAAGCAGGGTGAGGATGAGGATGAAGGGAGAGGGGATAAAGGAGGAGGGTAGGGGAGAGGGAAGTTGAAGGGGTGGGAGAGGAAGTGAGAGAGGTGGGGGGAGGGGGGGGGCTGCAGGGGCAAGGGGAGGAGGTGGGGGTAGGGGGCTGAGGGAACGGGGAACGGAAACAAGGGTAGAGAGCGGGGAAGGGGGGGCTGAGGAACGGGGGTAGAGGACGGGGGAAGAGGGCGAGGGTAGAGGGCAAAGGAGAGGGGTTGAGAAGCAGGGGAGGGGGAGAGGGGCTGAGGGGGGGTATGTCTGGCATTTATGTCACTTGCTCTTGTTATGTGACACTGTGGGTCCATACATATACCCATTGGTCACTAGATGTACCATCATTCATTTTGCGTTCATTACTTAACTAGACTTCACTTTGGTTCTCTCTCTCTCTCTCTCTCTCTCTCTCTCTCTCTCTCTCTCTCTCTCTCTCTCTCTCTCCTTGTTCCACTCACACTACTCTCTCCACTCGTCCGCCACCACCTGGGACCATCCCTTGTAATAGCTGGTACGATGATGAGTGCAAGGCTTTACATCATCAACTTAGATTCGAACCAAAAACCACCTCCCGAACGAGCTAGAGACACTACGTGTGTACCGTCGATTGGTACATAGGAAGAAGCTGGATTTCGTTTACCAAAACGAGGAGGAAGTACTGAATATCATGTTTAGTAGCAACTCTAAGGATTTTTGGTGGAGATCTCTAGAGGAGAGGTCCCCTTCACCACTCATTGACACTCAAGTCTAGTAGAATTATGCATGCACGCTTTATGATATCCCAAATCAGCCAGCTCCTGACCTCTCACACATATCCCATTCCACATCCTGCACACTCTTTACTAGGGGGGAGGTGAAGGATGCCGTGATGAACCTTCATAATGGCCAAGTGAAAGATCATGAGGGCAAATTCATTGCATATAGGATTAATCTCCTAGCCCCGATCTTAGCAAAGCTTTTTAATAAAGCTGTATGTCTGGGGTTCACATGCACCTAGATTGTTAACACTATTTCACCCATCCAGGATCCCATGAGTCTGAAGATCTACAGGGCCATTATGATCGGACATGTCATGTCCAAGCTTTATGCATCAATGCTTGATTCTGAGGTCAATCGATTCGCATAAATGCAGGGACTTAGAGCAGACGGGTAGGTTGGATTCTGACGTGATCATGGGACCATGGATCACATCCTCACACTTAGATGTATCATTGAGGAGGTGAGGGCATGGAAATAGAGGGTGTATTACTACTTTGTGGATTTTCGCAAAGCCTTTGATACAGTTCTAAGAGCCCGCCTCATTAGGCGTCACAGGACTTGGGTTATGACCGGGAGATCATTTGCGTTGTCATGGCACTTTACGAGAGGGTTTCAAGCAGAGTTCAGGTTGGGTCTGGGTAGATAGATGAGATCACGAGTACTATTGGGGTCAAACAAGGGTGTCCTTTATCACCAACCTTGTTTGGCCTCTAGCTTGATGAGCTTGAGACAGTTATGCACAGACACTGGGAGGGGAGGGATGCTCTCTCGCTGGCACTTCGATTCAGATCTTGTTATACGCAGATGACGCAACACTCTTATCTTCCTCAGCAGAGGGTCTCCAGAGACACCTAGATGCACTACAGTCCTTTTGTGATTCCTACCATTTGAAAGTCAACCTTGGTAAAACCAAGGTCATAATTTGCAACACATCTCGAGCCGCTATGCATCGGGAGCAGTTACTTTCGATGGGTCTCTGGTTGAGATTGGTTCGTCATATACATATTGAGGTTTCCCTTCTCTGGACTTATCTTTACTATGAGACCGGTGATGTAGGCCCAACTAAGCAGAGGATATGCTTCGTTGGCCAAACTAGAGAGGCAGTGCTTCCATTCACATTTCTAAGAGCCACGAACCAAGGGCTTGCTTTTTGACTCCTTGGTCTTACCAATGGGGATGTATGGCCGCCCTAGTTGGGGGCCAGATCTGACAGATATAGGTGGGCTCGATGGGCTCAGGTGGAGCACCTACAGGTTCTAATGCTATCACAGCAGATGATTTGCAGTAAGCCATCAGATCCTCACTAGATCATTCAGGCTGAGTTTGGATCATCTCCAATACATCTTGATGCTGTATTTCAGGTTCTCACTTACCTATATTAGGCTAGGGGGTATGGAGATTGCACTTCTAGTCGAAGCAATTACCGTGGCTAGCATTGTCTTTCTCTATGGCACTATCAGCCACCAGCAGGTGATCAGAGATGCTGGTTCGCACGCACAGAGATGGTTTGAGTGACTAAGACTCCACATGGATAGACTCCCCCCTCTCCAGTATTGTGTTGATGTGCCTTTTTTCCCTCTCTTGTCCCATGAGGTCAACCAGGTCATTTGTCAGGATTTTTGCAGTTACACACTTTCAGGACCTAGTTTGGACTGAATGAGCTTCCACCAGTGAAGCTCATCTTCTATAGAGATCATTGTTTACATATCACAGCAGGGGGTTTTATTGACCCACCAAGATATACGTGGATCCACCTACTCCACTCAATGAGGATCTCCATTGGGCAGTTTCGGGTCTCTTCACATAGACTTCGCATTGAGATTGGTAGGGCTGAGAGTTTTCCCAGGGAAAGGTGCTTATGCACATTATGCGACACATAGGAGATTGAGTCGTTGCCTAGCCACCTTCATTCAAGAGGTGCACTGGGAGCACCTACTTTGATAATGGGCACAGGAGCAAATCTCCTTGATAGACTCTTCTCAAAGATCGATCACTGATTTCTTCCAGCCAGACCATGTGGACTCCCATTCCACGAGACCCTGTCATGATCGTGACAGAAAGCTAACGACACGACAACTCGGATAGAGGGTGGATGCACATATTACACTTGGAGATATTCCTTCCCTGGTAGTGAAATAGAGGAATGCTATCTTACTGATCTTCCACATGATTACCTCTTTAGACTCTTCTGCTGCTAAAGTAATGCAAATAAAATAAGTAACATTGATTGAGAAAAATTAATGAACATGAAAGAGAATAGGCATTGTCTAGTGTGTCACAAGAGTGCTTCGCCCTCGTTTCATGGTAAACTCAACAGCTACTTTGTAAAGGCACCTTGCCTTGTTGAGAGAGAACTTCGGATTCAAGGAGAGGTCTAGGCTACTTTCTTAACCACTATCAAAGTAACCCAGATCTGCTTAGTGCAAATGTTCTTACTGATCCTTCTAAACCTATGGGTGCATTCAACCACAACCGTCATCTCTCTTGGGCCTATCTCGACCTAGGCAAACCTCGGAGGATACTCGGGTGTGGGAAATCCTATTGAGATCATGGCACTGGAACCCTCATTCCATTTGGCTGAGGTATTCTCATGCAATCCTCGTGCCATCGTGGTTGAGTACCTTGGTCTGACTTCTTAGCCTCTAACGAGCTTGTCACCCGCTATAGTTACAAAATTGACAATATGCTATGGACTTGGGATTGTTCCCAAGGAGCCCGAGTGCATGCACCTAGGTGGTCATCCAGACACCTCGCTGATCCGGTGTGAATATCAATCCTCGGAGGCCTCCAAGGATCTGTTTTGAGCAACTGGTGGCGTCAACACCACCGCACCTAGCATGCACGAGAAAGGACCTAACATGTTATTCTTCCTAATGGCATGGTTAACAAGAGGCACACGTGCCTACAACACTACCCCCAAGTGGCTAAGTGGCTTAGTACTAAACTGTTTTTGTTCCCCTTTCAAAGGGCTTCCAAAATAGTATCTTTCTAGTAGCTAGAGTTTTGCCCCAAACGGACCAGTGCTAACAAAAGGGTCCTAGAACCTAGATGTTGTGGAGGACCATTTATTCTGCCTCCTATCTCCTTAAGTATGGGCCTCTCTTCCACCCCTTTTTCCTCTCCACCCCTCTCTTCGATTTTGATGGGGATGCTTAGGACTATAATTACCCTTTTCACCACAACTATAACAAAAGGGACCACTCTTATCCTGTGTAGGACAATGATCACCCCTTTGGTTTTGGATTTCACAAAGACAGGCTATTAACTAATCAAATTTGGAGGAGAGAAGGGCCACTTGTTGCTCAGTGGTAGAGGAAGAATTGGTAGTAGCAGCAGCTAGAGGGTTAAGGAGGATAGAGGTGACTATGGGGGTGGAGCAAGAACAATAGAAGATAATGGAACAACAAAAGATAATGGAATAGGGGGTGGAGTAATAGGTGCATTGGCAAGGGTTCTCAGATAAGCACAATGAGGGATGGGATGAAGGGTCTCTAGCTCTAGTTCCTCCTCCTCTTCCATTGGTATCATCTCCCATTTGGTTTGCTAGTTGGATAGCAGATTCCGGATCCACCATCTCTTAAAATTTCAACTTTCGATTAAAGAGATGGTGAGAGACCATTAATGAAACTTTTCTTGACCCAGGGTTGATTCACTTTGGCCCCAGCCACAACCACCTTCTGGAATCAACCTAACAACTCCTTAGCTTTATCTACATAACTCTCAACCCACATATTCGGTCTTCCTTTAACTAGTACACTGCATTTAGGATCATCCGATAGCTCTCCTCCTTCCTAAACTTAGTACACAAAGCATTAGTCAAGGCTACCCAATTGAATTTAGTAGCAGCAGACAAGAATTCATGCCACTTAGAACTGGCCCTTCAAAGTACAGGCATAACATTTTGAGCCCAGTTTTTGCAATGCGGTCACCATGTGCCATGCAAGACCTCTTGAACCCGCACAGGTACTCCTCGGGGTCTTGTTTATCACATCTTGTGAACGCCTGAGAGGTAGCCATCCTTATTGGGTCTCTTGATCAATTTTCTAGTTACCTAGTCAACACCAAACCTCAAGGCTCAACCTATCCCTATAATTAAATCACACACAAGCAACCACATTAGCAACATCCTTCCTATGGCTTCCCTTCACCCAATCTATTTCCTGCTTATGGGTTAACAAGACCTCCTCATACTTTGAGACTGGCCAAGGTGGACTTCCAAACAAGTACTATCACCAATCCATAGGCATCACACTCTTTCCAAAGACTTTATGAAGCACCTTTCAAAAATTTGCCGAAGATGATTGAAAGACAAAAGAGAGAGGGGTATGATCATTGCCTAGAACTTCTATTGCTATGGTTGTTGAGGTGGTCATTGTGCCATCAAACTATTCAAGAGAGCAAACATGAGAACCAAAATCATAGCCACCAAGTGCAATATTTGTGCATCTCTTTCATCTTCCTTGATCTCTTGTAGCCTCTATACAATTTCTTCAAGAATCGGATGCTTCCTTGCTAGAAGATACATCAAGAAATTGGATGATGTGCTCTGTCAAAATACAACTTCTATTGCGACATCAATAGAGACATATAATCATAACATCCCGAGTGAAGTCTTAGTCAAGAGGATGGGGAGGATGAAGGGGTGTGAAGAAGGTATTATTTCTGCAAATGATCTGCACCAAATAACAATCCATTGCTGATAGAAGATCTTCCTACTACGATGATGATGATGACATTTAGTTGGGGATGTGGTTGGAATAAATGATTTGGGGGAAAAGGCACGTGATGGCAAAACATCACTTCAGTACCTCAAGGATGGAATAGCAATAATGAACAATCCTCAAAACTACCCAAGAAGGGCCACCATGGCATCACACATTAGGCCTGCTAATGATCACTTCCACTTGTCTTTATGGCTCCTCTGTAAGAGTCGGTATTTTTTTGGAATATAGAGTACCACCATGTAGATCTTAAAAATTAAATATTTCACCTTTTTATTGTGGCTTAATCTTATGTCACATTCAAAAGTTATAGCAATTTGCAACCAAAACCTCCCGAGAACCATGTGCAATTTTGAAGTATGGACATAACTTAGAAGCTTCTCTTGCTAAATCTACCCTATGATAGATGCATATATCACAAAAAATTCTACAACTTTTCTCTTTATGTTGCTCAAAAATTCCTTATCCACAAAAAATCACAACCTTTTGAAGGACGGCCTCTATTCTTTCCTTAAGTCTAACTTTTCCCTCATGTCTTTCAAGTAATCTTAAATAGCCTAGTGGTAAAGAAATTTTTTGACAAAGCGGAGTTCGGAGTTAAAATCCTCATTTTTCCATGTCAAGTTACAGGTGATGATGTGGTAACTACACAAGTGATGATGTGGCACTCTCACGATGATGATATGGCAATGTGCAAGTGGTAACATGGTAGTTGCAAAAGTGATGACATGGTAGTCTACAAGTGCTGATGTGGCAAGTGATGATGTGGTGACTATGTTACTGATGATATTGTAGGTGATAATGTAGCAATTGGCAAGTGATGATGTGGTGGTGTGGTAGTTACACAAGTGATAATATGGCAAGTATGCAGTTGGTGATGTGGTGATCACATGGAGAGGGAGATGGTGAGGAAAGAGAAAAGAGGGTCGTGGAGAGAGAGAGAAAGGAAGAGAGAGGTGGGGGGAGAGAGAGAGAGAGAGAGAGAGGAAGAGAGAGGAGAGAGAAAAGGGGAGGTGGCAAGGAAAGAGAGTATGGTAGAGAGAGAGGCGAGGGATGAGAAAGGAGAGTCAAGAAAATGGGAGGGGTGAGGAAAGTTGACTTTTTACTTTTTCTCAAGGAGAAAAGGGGAGTAGCAAGTCCTTTTTAAAGAAGCAAGAATGTCAAATTTGAAGGCGATTGGAAAGTGCCACGTTGACTGCACCCAAATTGTAAAAGGGTGGATTTTTCATGCTCTCACAACTTAATAACTCGATCAATGTACCACGCATGTGAAGCAAAAGAGTTGCAACAAGAGGGTAGAGGTGGGAGAGTATTCACAATGCAAGGGAATATGGAAAGGGGGGGGGGGGGAGAGAGAGAGTAATTTTATTGCTAGATGTCATGTATACTGGGGTTGAGCCTTGGTCATTGGGTTTTCCTGGCTTTGGAGCATGCCTTGTAGCATGTGTGCAAACTATATTTAGGAAAACTTGGGATAGATAAACACCAAGATTTTCTATGGCACTACACTAAATTCTAGGATGGTGAGAGACATTTGTACTTTGGTATGTACTTCATTATCTCTGTTACTAGTCCTTCGCACACATCTTACTATTGAAACTCATCTCCTCAAAATTACAATAGAATTCATCGCTAGTTTTGTTGCAAATTGCACGGAATAAGAAAATCACAAAAGTTCTTGATATATGCTCTACTTTATTCATACAACTAAATTTTATTCATATGAATAAAAGATGATAATATATTAAATATGCAATTGTAAATGTTTTTTAAATTAAAAAATTGGACGAATTAATGCTACTTAGATGAAAATATCAATACCCCAAGGGTAATTACGATGTGTATATGATGGAACATTAGCCTAACAAACTCCTAGAGCATTGTCAAAGACAACCCCTACCAAGAAGACACCAAGTACAAAACCAAATGAAGGTGGGGTTAGAATCAGCAGAGGGCACAAGAAGCAGAGAAGAAAGCATCCCATGAATCCAGGAACCTACTAGAAAAACAAAAAAACAAGGAGCTCTGCTAGCAAAAAATCAAGGGACCTCTACTGAGAGAGAGAGAGAGAGAGAAAGAGAGAGAGAGATCACATTGTGTGTGTGTGTGTGGAGTTTGAGTATGTAGGTAAAGCACTTACGAAATTGCATAAAAAGTATATAAGAGCTTTATTAAGAAATGATAATTATGTCCTTGCAAAAAACATTTTTGTAAAAAAAATCAAAGCTTGGTGAAGTCCTCATAAGCATCTCTTTTTTTGAAGAGAAGAGTTTGCATACCTACCACCATCCAACAAGAAAACATGGTAAGAACCAGCTTAACTTTAATTGGGAAGACAGGTGTTATAAACACCCCTCCCTTGTTATCACGGTCACAATAAAGTAGGGGTTAAACATAAACTTAAATAGCTCGATGTAGACTTTAAGGTGTAAAAAAAGGGGCCTAGAGAGAATTTGAAAAAAAGGAAATAGGATTTTAAAAGTTAGTTTTAAAAAACAAATAAAAATAATTGGGGGGAAAATCTAGTGAAATTAGGAAAAATTATGGGGAAGGAATAGGAAAAATAGGAAAGAAAATTGGTTAAAGATGCGGGGGGGAGAGAGAGAGAGAGAGAGAGAGAGACAGAGAGAGAGAAAGAGAGAGAGAGAGAGCTTTAAGAAAGAAATTGAAAAAATTTAGGAGGAATCAGGAAAAATTAGGGAATAGGAAAAGGAAAATTTTAAAAATTAAGTGGATGCAAAAGAAAAAGGAGAATAGTAAGTGTGTGAGTGTGTGTGTGTGTGTGTGTGTGTGTGTGTACCCACCTTTGCCCCAGTAGGATACAACACACTAGGTGAGACAGTAGGTCATCACACTAAGTGATGACCCACTGTCTACCTGAAAAGGACAAGTAATGTTTTAGAAGTGTCAAATAAGCTGTGGAAAAAGAGTAAGAGAAGTGCTTAAGTAAGACATGTGATTTTAAAGCAATGGGAGCTATTGGCTTTGCAAGTAACCATGGAGAAAAAGAGTTTATATGATAGCCATAATAGGAATGGCATGGGATAATCTAGGAATTGTTTGGGGTGGAAGACTTCTTAGAAAGAAGAAAAAACCAAAAGAAAGAGAAAATTGCTCGGCGAGCAATGAAATGAGTCAAAAGGCAAACCATGATGACTTAAATGTAATAAGTGCAACCATCCAAAGATTCTTGGGATGATGAGAAGGAGCCGGAAGAGGGTTGTTGATAGCTTCTTATTAGAGCGAAACATCCCATGAAAATTTATGAAAGGAAAACAGGACACAAGTTAGAGAAAGGAGTCAAGAAGCCTTAATGACTTAAGTGTACTATGTGCAACCATCCAAAGTTACAAAGGAAAGGACGTGTATGGAAGACAAGATAACAACCCCCTTTGCATAATGAAAAGACAAAAGAGTCAGGGTAAAGGATAGAAAGAGAACATTATAGAATTAAGAAAGAGTTTGAGTATGTAGGTAAAGCGCCTACAAAATTGCATAAAAGTATATAAGAGCTTTCATAAGAAATGACAATAATGTTTTTGATTTAAAAAAATTGCAAAAAACATTTTTACAAATAAAATCGGAGCTTGCTGAAGTCATGATAAGCATCTCTTTTATTGAAGAGGAGAGTTTGCATACCTGTCACCATCCAACAAGAAAACATGGTAAGAACCAGCTTAACTTTAATTGGGAAGATAGGTGTCATAAACACCCCTCCCTTGTTATTAAGGTCACAATAAAATAGTAGCTTAAACATAGACTTAAACAGCTCGATGTAGACTTTAAAGGTGTAAAAAAAGGGGCCTAGAGAGAATTTAAAAAAAAGGAAATAGGATTTAAAAAGTTAGTTTTAAAAAATCAATAAAAATAATTAGGGAAAAATCAAGTGAAAATAGGAAAAATTATGGGGAAGGAATAGGACAAAATAGGGAAGAAAATTGCTTAAAGATGTGGAGAGAAAGAGAGAGAGAGAGAGAGAGAGAGAGAGAGAGAGAGAGAGAGAGAGAGAGAGAGAGAGAGAGAGAGAGAGAGAGAGAGAGAGATTTAGAGCTTTAAGAAAGAAATTGAAAAAAACTAGGAGGAATCAAGAAAAATTAGGGAGTGTTTGTGAGATAGAAGGAAAAGAAATTAGAAAAAACAGGAAAAGGGGAAATTAAGAAATTAAGTGGATGCAAAAGAAAAATGAGAATTATGTGTGTGTGTGTGTGTGTGTGAGAGAGAGAGAGAGACAGAGAGAGAGAGTCAGAGAGAGAGAGAGAGATGTATTAACATCTTTGGTAGGCCTCGTGGACCTATGAGAAAAAGTACAATCATCGAGTGAATCATATAGGCCATTGTTGGATGATGCAAGGGGCTTGCTAAGGCACTTATAGATTGCTAAAAGAAATCAAAGAAAACTCATAACTCAGAGCTAGTACTCATAAGAAACTCATAAGCTCAAAAGGCATAGCCAAGCGCCATGGTGGCTCTCATGTGAGATGCAAGGACATCTTGGAGTTGTGTCTGTTGTGTCATCTCATGATTTGGTGGAGGGGATCAAGGTCTCTATGACCTCTGTCACCGGCATGCCATGTCAAGAGTGATCCCTTAGCTCTAGTGCTCACCTTGAAGAAAGACCAAGATAGGTTGCACCTCCATATTGAGTAATCTGGTCAATCTCTATGCCACTGGCTCCGCCGTTCTATAGCATCTACTCCCACTAGTCCACTATGTTCTCATATCATCTATCTCCTCCTCTTCCACTCCATTGTGTCCCGGGGCCAACTCAAAGGGCTCCATCTATCTCTAGCTTGGTTAACAATGTCGGCATAGACTATTTGTCATAGAAGAGTCTCTTTATGTCATCAGATCTTTATTAGATAGAGACCGACACATATTTGGTCCTAGAAATGGATCAACAAGTGCGAGAGTGGTCCAACCCAATCCTCTCCTTATGTCATCATATCTTCATTAGATAGAGACCGACACGTATTTGGTCCTAGAAATGGATTAGACAGGCATAGACTCTCCGATCTGTCGTAGAAGAGTCTCTTTATGTCATCACATCTTCATTAGATAGAGACTGACATGTATTTGGTCCTAGAAATGGATCAGGTGTGAGAGTGGTCCAAACCCAATCCCCTCCTAGAATAGACAGTAGTAGTGTCCCATAGTGAGTCGGACATATAGAAAGTGCTCCTCTATCTCCACCTCCCCCAATGTGCAAAGCCTGCATGTCTACCGCTACTCTCTTGGTGTGCATGCGGCTCTACCTAAATCGATCCTCGACTGATGGAACGAGATTCACATCTCTTCCAATGGCAATCCTCAGTGTATGTGAGATGCATCTATCCTCCAGGTATGAGGGTGTGAGGTGTCTATCCTCCCTAGCCAAATGTAAGTCATGCTCTGCTGGCTACAATAATCATCTTGAAACTTAGGTCCGAGTAAACTACTCCGAGGTATGTATTGGACTACACAATCTCTATGGACTTACTTTAGTAGTTGAAGCTATATCAATGAAGCACTACCAGAGAGAGAGAGAGAGAGAGGGGGGGGGGAGAAAGAAATATATATTAATGTTCGCAGGAGGCCTCGCGGGCTTATGGGACAAGGTACGAAATCAAGTAACTCATATAGACCAGTGTGGGCCAGGGCAAAGGGCTCACTAAGGCCCTTGTTGAGTACTAAAATGCTATACTAGTACAAAATAGCAAAAAAGTAGCAAAATAGCATGAGGGTGGCATGAAAATATCAAGTACTCAGAGCTAGAGTCCCAAGTGCATGAATCGACTGCACGTATCCAAGCTCCATGGTGGCTCTTTGATAATATGCAAAGAACTCATGTATCTGCATCTATCGAGCAACGGGCTGTCTCCCGTGGTGGTGGAGGATGTGGTCTCCTTGATCTTTGGACCCAATGGGCTATGTCAAGGGTGGCACCTCGCCTCGATCGATCTTCCCTGAGGAGAGCTGAAATAAACCTTGATCGTGTGTGCTCTGGTCGCATGTCGTGTCGTGTACGGTCTCTGTGTCCCTCGTCTAGGAGCATTGTGTCGGCTCTCCCCACCGATCCATATATCTCTCATGTCAGCTAGCTCCTCCTCCTCTACCCCAGAGTGCCCTGGGAGTTGAGTCAAATCCATAGAAATCCATAACATGTCTCTACGCTCATCTACATCAGTACCCTGTGGTGCGATGGTCCTATCCTGTTGCTCTCTAATACGTCATAGTAGTGTCTCTCTGTGTACGTCGCATCTCCATCAGGTAGAGCCCATTACAGACTTGGTCCTAGAAGTGGATCAGTCGAGAGTGGGCCAAAGCCATGCCCCTCTTGAAAAAGGCAGTGGTAGTGCCCTCAGATCTCATAGTAGGTTGGGCAGACATATAGGAAGTGCTCCTCTGTCTTGACCGCCCCCATCGTGCACAACCTACAAGTCTACTGCTCTATGGGTATGCCTGCAACTCTCCTTACCTTGATCCTCAGCTGATGGTGGGACGATACCGGCATCTGTCCGATGACAATCCTCAGCACGTGTGAGACTCCTTTGTCCTCGAGATATTGAGGTCTGATGATGAGCCCATCCTCTAATACTCTCAAAAAATGATCATAGTAGAGCTAGGTTGAACTCTTGGTTCTCCTTCAAGTGCGAGATGTGTGGAGCTGGAGGAGATCTAAGCATATGATGCAGTTAATCTCATCCCGTGGGATCAACTCGGGCGGTGCATCCATGCTATACTGAAACGGGAAAGCCGATCCATCTGAATGCCATGACTAGCAAACCATGCGGTGATGTGTGCATACCATGTTGTACCTACCCCCACTCTCTGCTAGTCATATGGAAGACTCTAATGCCAACCTCGGAAGTCTCTTGCGAGGTAGGTCCCAAACTTTGTGGAGGAATGTCGTTGTCTGAAAATTGGCATCAACCTCGAGAGGGGTCATAGCAAACTCTACCTGTACTATCTGATGGGGGATAGAGGGCTTACTCCGAATCATCCTAGGGCCCATAATCTCTTGTAGCTGCTCAAATCTCTTCCATTCTACTACTGAAAGATCACACCCCCAAAAAGGTGTTGCATACATGGTGGCAGTCGACCTCACTAGAGTGTCAAAAATTCAACACTTCATCAGTGGATCTTGGAAGTGCGCCTGGATGCATTGTCGCTCTAGTCGGGCCAAAGCACTGTGCCCTTGTGTGAGTCGTGCTCTAGCTACATGGGTCATCATGAAAACCATGCGATGATGCGTGCATATCATGTTGTACCTACCCCACTCTCTGCTAGTCATATGGAAGGCTTTATTGCTAGCCTCGGAAGTCTCTCACAAGGTAGGTCCCAAACTCTATGGAGGAATGTCATTGTATGAAAAACGGCATCAACCTGGAGAGGGGTCATGGCAAACTCTGCATGATGGGGAACATAGGGCTTACTCCAAATCATCCTAGAGCCCATAATCTCTTGTAGCTGCTCAAATCTCCTCCATTCTGCTGCTGAAAGATCACACCCCCCAAAAAGGTGCCATATACATGGTGGTAGTCGGCCTCAATAGAGTGTCAAAAAGTCAACACTTCGTCAGTGGATCCTAGAAGTGCGCCTGAAAGCACTGTCGCTCTAGTCGGGCCAAAACATCGTGCCCTCGTGTGAGTCATGCTCTAGCTACGTGGGTCATCGTGAAAATTAGCCCTATGAAAACTACACCCAAATATGTGTAGGACTACATGATCTCCATTGGCTGACTCTAGTATGTAAAGCTATGTCGGTGAAGCACTGTGTAAGAGGCATTGAAGATCATGACCTTGGTCTTCCCAAGGTGAACCATCAGCTCTCTCTCTCTCTATAGAATACCTCTAGGGCATCTAGATGTCTTTGTAGTCCCTCTACCAAAGATGACACGATGTAGCTGAGAGAGAGAGAGAGAGAGAGAGAGAGAGAGAGAGAGAGAGAGAGAGAGATAGAGAGAGAGAGAGAGAGAGAGACAGAGAGAGAGAGAGAGAGATCACATGTGATAGAAGCTTCGTGCACAGATCAAGGAGCTCCGGTAGCTCCTTGATTTTTTGCTAGTGTAGAGCTCCTTGATTTGTTGTTGTTCTAGTAGGTTCTTGGCTTCATGGAGTACCTTGATATGTGCTTCTTGCGCCCTTTGTTGATTCTAACCCCACCTTCATTCGGTTTTGTCCTTGGTGTCTTCTTGGTAGGGGTTGCCTTTGACGATGCTATAAGGGTTTTTGAGGTTGATGTTCCATTGTACCCGCACCACCTTCACCCTTGGGGTCTTGATCTTTTCATCTAAGCTACATTAATTCTTTCAAACAATGTGTACTTTTTTAATTGAAAATGTATATAATGAATTGTCCTCTTTTGTTCATATGAACAACTTATTCATATGAATAAAATTTTATTCGTACCAATAAAGCAAAGCATATATTTAAAAAACTCATGTGAATTTTTTATCCTCGCAAATATAGCCTCCTAGCTCTACACCTAGCTTTGCTCTCCCATCAACATAAACTCCCTCCCTTGCACATCCTACTACTTCCACCTTCCTTAGGTTATTTTCTTTAGCTTTTTCACCTTTTTCAAGAACTCAAATTGGCACTCTACTCCCTCTCAAGTCGTGTGTTATAGTTTAAAGTAAAATTTACATGTCTTTGGATAGTTCTTTAATGTTAAATATTGTTTGTGTTTTGAGTTCTTAAAGACTCAATATTCAAGGCCGAAAATGAAGCATAACTATACAAAATCATCACATTAGTAACTTGGCAATTTTCTTAGTTGATGAGTGCACCATTTGCAACAAAAATAGCTATGAGATCTATTGGAACTCTGAAGACATATGCATCAATGCCTTGCAAGATATATGCCAAGGACTAGAAAAGACCATAAAATAGATACCCAAGTTCAAATGTCTCTCACCATCCTAGAATTGAGTGGTCCAGTGAAAACCCTGGTGCCTAATTATCCAAAGTTTGTCTAGGAAGAGTTTGCAGACATGCCACAAAGGATGGTCCAAAGCTTGAAGCCAATGACCAAGGAAGGATAAACCCCAACAAAAAATTAGATAAAGGGCTAGGAGGCCTCTATGGGGAGTTAGAAACCAAAAGTGCTTCAAAACCCTGAGGGGAGTGAGAAGGCAAAGAATGATTTGTTACATGCAGTAGGTGTTGATGCTCAGTTCCCTTGCCCAACTAACTCAGAGGTGCTTGGTGACAACCTAACCTGGTGATCCGCTCAGTGAAGATGCTCACTCTTGTAGTCCTAAGGTGAACTTGCTCGAGTATAGAACAAGTGCCAACATATAAAAACAATCGGAGGCCGGGGTTAGCTATCATAGGAGAATTGCGTGATGACGGGAGAATACCCAGTTGTGCACACACTTTAGACACTTAGACAATGGAGTATAAAACAATAGGCGAAATCTAGCACAAATGTTGACTAGCCACCATTAATCCCTTGTAGTTTGATGTAGCCATCGCTTTTGCTCATTGAGTGGCATAGTTGATAGCTACTAAGATGAGGTTTTCCCATTAGAACTCCTAGGTGAAGGCCCCACAAAATTGGGTCCCGATTGCTCAAAGGGTCAATAAGCCTTTGATGTATGTAAGGACCCTACGATTACATTCTTCTTTTTGACTTGTTGACACTCTTTGTCTGTTTTACACAATCCTTGCACATCTCTTGTGAAATTTGGGCCACCGTCAACATCCTAGCTGCCAAATTCTCCTTACACTAATGTCTCTGGAAGCATGACCCATACACTCATGGCACGACTTCAAAATCCATGTTATCTCTTCAAGCAATCCATGTTATCTCTTCAGCAATCCACCCATCAGACTACACCATCAATACCCATTCTGTAGAGACACTACCCATTAGACTACACCATCAATACCCATTCTGTAGTGACACTACCCAACCGAGGAAAGCCACTTGGCCTTTCGTGCAAGCTTTTTTATCATTTCCTTCATCTCAGCTAGGTATTCTCCATTATGTGACTAAACTTCCATGGCCTTGAGCTCCTCCCATCCTACACTAATGAGACCCACAATTGATGGCCTTGATCTAATTCCAAGGCCTCATGAGCTAACTAACCTACAAATCCATCAGCTTCTCATGTAGATTACTGATCTTCCACCTAACATGTCATGTGAGATAGTCAATCTTCCAAGGCATCATGAGCTAACTAATCTGCAAATCTATTGGCTTCTCATGTGAGATAGTGATAGTCAATCCAATGGCTTCTCATGTGAGGTAATAAATCTTCTATTGGGTTCTCATGTGAGATAGTCAATCTTTCACCTATCAAAACATCTTAGCATCCTCAAACAGCTTCATACAAAGTCTATAAACATACCTTCCATAGTCCGTGAACTTGTTTGACAACCAATTGAAATTAAAAGGGTCTATAACTCTTTGAATTCATGCTCCAATGCAAGTCCAAGTCCCATCATCAAACCCAGATACTCCACCTCATTGTCGGTCGTCAAACTCGCTTATATCTTCATATACAGGTGTCTAATATCCTTTCTTGGACATTACATAGAGCTCCCCCCTGAGCTCCTTTTCTTGGATGACAAGAATGATCGATCAAAGTACAAAGTAGGATTTCCATCCCATATTTAAGAATTGATCTCTCTGGCTCCTCCTTGGCTTTGCGTAGGCAGAGCCTACTGATTTTTGTCCTCTTCTTTGTCAATTAGTAGCATAGTAGCAAGAGATGCTTTGTTCAAATCCTCTTTTTTGAATGAGAATGAGAACAACGCATTTAGAAATGAAAACAAAGGGCTTCGAGAGAAGATATGACCTGAATTTCCTAGTGGTGCATTCAAGGCCAAACCTTGTTGCTCCATTAGCTTGTATCAATGCCCAGCGTGCATCAGTTGTCTGCTTGCATTTGTTTCAAAGAAAAGACTTTCATTAAGTATGAAAGAAGCTCCATGAGCAAAGCTCAAGAGAGAAGATATGACCTGAATTTCCTAGTGGTGCATTCAAGGCCAAACCTTGTTGCTCCATTAGCTTGTATCAATGCCCAGCGTGCATCAGTTGTCTGCTTGCATTTGTTTCAAAGAAAAGACTTTCATTAAGTATGAAAGAAGCTCCATGAGCAAAGCTTAAGAGAGAAGTATATCATGCAAAGCATTAGAAAGCAACACCCTAGTAGGACAAAATCAAGGTCCTGTAAGAGAGCTAGAAAAAATCCAAGATTCAATAGCTAAAAGTGCCACCTCAACCTTGCAAAGGACTCAAGAAGAACAGGGAGGCACTCCACTCCCTGAGGAAGGAAATCCTCCTAGCAGATGCTCCCCCTACACGGTCCCCCAAATGGCCACCAATTTGTGTACTATATCTATCCAATAACGACCAATGTGTATGTAGGGCAGAAGTGGGAGCCATCCATGGTTGGATCTCCAAATATGCCATGCTGATATGCTCGCAAGAATCTCCCATGAAGCATCCATACAAGCATATGCAAGTTTGTAAGGAGAGCCAAGAATGTTTATGCACATATTATGACTCAACCGAATGTAATCAAATCAAAAGAGACCAAGAAGGCTCCGAAAGAGAAAGCAAAGTGAGCCTCAAGTCATGAAGAAAGGAGAAGGGATAAAGGTGCTCAATAAGCTAGCAATCCCCTTCCAGATGATCCTTGCCTGCTGTCTATAGTCCCATTAACAATGCTAAATAGAGTTCTTAGCAAAAAGAGGCAATAAACATAAGTCTGCCCTGAACACGGACCTCCACTCATAGAGTGACTTTTCTACTCCTGAAGTCTCTTCCAAAAGGATTTCTCCATGTCAATAGAAATTTGAAAATTCTCCCAATGAGGAGCTTTGGTGAGCTTCCAACCTCTAAGGCTGAGCTGAAACTTCTTGGCATTACTAGCAATGTAGTGATAGAAGAGGAGGGTCTTCTCTTAATGCCCTGCATCAATCCATTCCCACTCCCCATGATCCCACCATAAATACTTTATGGAGACACCTTCATAGAGACAAATCCTCCATGAACCCAAGGGAATGTGGTTTGGGTTAGGGTCGAGACACTCTTGAAGCGAAAAAACACTGCTCCACATGACCTACAACCCTGACAGGCTAAAATGTTAAGTATATCATCCTTGTTTGATCCTCCGAGTACTATAACATGAAGTGGGATCCCTAATCTTGTAAAGGACTCGAGCAAAAGAGACTAAGATTGAGGCCGATCACCTATAAGAACCCAATCCAAGGGTATGGTTGCATGAACCTACTAACTTCTCCCTACACTTCCTTTGAGGTGACTTACTTTTGGAGTCTTCAATCATCTAGAATGTTTTAAATCCTTCCAAGAACCCAAAGAGGAGGCAAGACCTTTCTCCCATCTAGAACACTGCATATAATAAGAAGTATCAAGTGGTATGCATGATCAACAAGGATAGCATCATTCCACATGACAGGCTGCCAATCAATCTGAGAGAGGAATGAGAAAATCTCTAAAGATTACTCCTAAAGATGGTCCAAGATTTCAAGATAGCAGCCATAAAAGGGAAAGAGAGAGCCCTGAGATGGGCTGAGGTAAAGATCCATCTGATACTATTCGTACAATCTCCACTAGTGGTTCAAGGAGAACATGACTGAATGCATTGACTGAAAAAATATTTTCAATGCTCCTGTAAAAGTGCTTTGGACGATCAGCTTGCATAATTTGCAAGTCTCAATATATCATATTGATCAATGATTAGATGATGGGCCTCCATTAGGAAATAAAATTTCTGCAACCTCCCTTTGGGATAAGATGAATGAGACCCTTTGTAAGTGAATCAAGCATAATACTAGAGTTCTACCCTACAAGACTGAGGTAACATGATCCCCAATCATATCCCAAAACGTAATAAAAAAGAAAGGTATCAAACCATTTGAGCCTAGGCAGTTGACCTTGTGAAGGACAAAAAGTGCAATCTTGAGTTCCAGATTGGTGAAGGGTCCATCAAGTGAGACACTCATGTATGGTTTCACCAATACTGGAATACCTTACCAAATTGAATTTATAGCATCATGTGGGAAAGTGTATCAGAATCTGTTGAGAGAAGGGAGGCATAAAAATCCATAGCTATGCCTAAGACATCATCAAGATCTGACTTTAAAACCCCGTTTGAGTCAATAAGTTGAGAAACCCTCTCTCTAACATGTCTCGGGCTAAGAGTAGAGAAGAAAGGCATATTCTCTACCCCCCATCTAAATCCAAAATAACTCTTGTGCATGATCTAGTAAAAACTATTGATTAGCCCTTGTTCCACAACAAGGTTCTCCTAAATCTCTACTCCTGAATCCAAGCATCTGTGGGCCATTTCTACTCTTGTACAATAATAATCACTAATACTAGAGACGGTTATTGTCATGTGTGAAGGAGATGCCACTCCCCCCCGCAAATGAGATATCTGCAAAACATCCTCCGTGAGGCCCTCCTCGGCATCATAGAAGGCATATGGAATCCTAATACTGGTTGACAGGTGAGGCTCCAAAACTACCATAACCATCAAAAAACATGGTCAACAAATAAGAAGGGAATAGTTCTAGAAGTCTGGGTCATTGGGCGAATCTTTTAGGAATACAACTATGGAATCATATGTTATTGGACCAATATAAAGTTATAAATGTTAGCCCATGCTACCCTTTTCAAGGCTTCAATGGGTTTAAGTACACTTAGACTTCATATACAAGTTTTGAATAAGCTAGAATTTGAAAATCCGAAAGTTATAGATGGGTCCAAATGTGATTGATCTGAGTGCTTGGAGGGCTAAATTCAAAACGTGTATGAGAATATTACGTTAATTTTTTGACAAATTTAATCAATTTATTAAACCCATAAATATTAGCCCAGGAAACTTGGAGAAGGCCCTAGATTCACCATTGGGAAAATATGTGCCCCTAATTGTTTCTTGCCCAAAAATGATTCAAGGTGGAAACTCAATCCTTGGTGCAATGAATATTGAGTCACCTTTGTCTAGTACCCAATGATCATTGATATGATGTACTTCCGCATCGAGCTTGCTCTGTGGTTTTCTTTCATACTTAATAGAAGTCCATATATGCAAAACCCTTCTGGGGAGTGATCTATAAGTGACCAATCGGAAAATATTTGAGAGGCTACAGGTGATTATGGGATCTAGGATGATTTGGACTAAGCCCTCAACCCCCATCAAATCATATAGGCAGAGTTCACCATGGCACTACTCCATATTGATGCCATCTTTTAGATGGTGACATATGTTCACAGGGTTTGGGCTTTGCCTAGCTAGAGACTACTGAGGCTTGAACTAGAGTCATCCAGACGACTAGCTGAGAGAGGGCCTAGCATGGCCTGGTACACAGACATATCCAAATGGTTTGCTAGTTAAGGCATTCAGATGGACCGCCTCCCCCCCTTCCAAACCAGCTTGGATACCCCTTTCCCCTGGATCCTGCGAGATGGGACCAACCATATCATATGGTTTGATCTACTCCAGCTCTATACATCATGGTTTCCCACCAAGATTTAGTTCTACCACGACCACTTCTTGAGAGTATCAGAGCATGGAGTGATTATCAGATCCCAATATCTAGAGGAGAGATGAGTCTCACATAAATTGAAGATTGCCATCGAATAGATGCAGGTCTCGTCCCATCAACGGCGGACCAGGAGTTTCCCACTAAGATTCAGTTCCACGACCATTTCTTGAGAGTATCAGAGCATGGAGTGATTATTAGATCCCAATATCTAGAGGACAAACAATTCTCACATGCATTGAAGATTGCCATCAAATGATAGATGCAGGTCTTCGTCCCATCAACTGAGGATTGAGCCACAAGCATGCCTAGAGAGTAGCAAATCTGCAGGGTATGCACATTGGTAGAATTGGAAATAGAGAAGCACTTCCTATGTACCTACTTAGTCTACTATTGACATCCAAGGACGGTACCATTGTCTCTTTAGGAGGGGCATGGTTTTAGGTCATTCTCCCGGTTGATCCACATTCACAACCAAGTATGCGTTCATCTCTATCTGATGGAGATGTTGTGCCACATAGATACCCTATTGTAGCAGCAAATTATAGATAGGACAGAGATAGATCGGGCACAACAACATGCCACATATTTCTAGGCATTCGAGTCAGCAGCCCCCAAACATAGTGGAGTAGAGAAAGAGGAGATAGGTGACATGAGAGCATAAAACATATCTATTTGCACATGGATGGGCATCTGCACTCTTCTGTTACACCATGAGAACAAGAGTGAATGAGAAAAAGTGTGAAAGGCATCATTAAACTAAAAAAGAAAGGCATCTGTGAAAGTCATCATTAAACTATAAAAGAAAGGTATCCCAAGCTGCTCTCTCTAGTGGGTGAATGCCACCTTCTCTTCCCCCCTTTTTTTTCAAGTCCATAATAGTTAAGTCATTTCCAATGAGCCATGAATCTACAATGGGGGCCCAAGAAATAAGTTCCTTCCATAATAGGAGATAATTCCCTCTGTTATTGGTGGCATAGAGATTCTAAAGACCAACCTTACATCCCCCAATCAAAAGAATAATCCATTATGCTCTAGAGGGTGTCATGATGCCATGTCCACCCACTAGGTGAAGAAAAGAATATGAAACTAAGATGTGTTTTCCTCCCTTGTGTGAAAACCAGGTGACCAAAAGGTATGACTTGAAAGCAATTCATTTGACTTTGCACAATATTTGGCAGCTTGTGTTCTCACATAAAAACAATATCAATAAAGTCCATAGTGATGCCTTCATGAAGCTAATTACGAATAGCTACCATCAATGGCCATGTGGTGCACAACCTAGGCCTTGAGATTCTAATTGACAATCGTCATCAGTAGAGAGAAAGTAAGATAGAACACCTTACCCGACCTAGTGGCAAAAAAAGCTCCCTCTTGAGAAGAGGATCTTGCAGAATAATGCAAAGGAGGGAAGGGGAGGAAAATTTGCTTGCATATTGATTCAGATGCATTTTCCTCCCGAGTGTCAAAACCAAGTGACCAAAAGCTATGACCAGAAAGCAGTTTACTTGACTTTGCAAAATCTTTAGCAACTTGTGTTCTCAGATAAAAGGAATATCAATTGAGTCCCCTTATGAATTGAGTTACTATCACCTAAGAACATCAATCGATGACCAATTCTCTCAGAAAGGTGGTGTAAATAAACACCTTTATGTATTAGTGGTGTGCACATACCTTTATGACCATTTCTTTTAGAAAGGTGGTGTACATAAATCCCTTAGAAAGGTAGTATACATAGATCCTTTTATGTGTAAGTGGTGTACGTATACACCTCACTTGGTATTAAAAAACACCCTTAACTATAAAAATACATTGACATAAAGTTTAAAATACACCATTAAGTATAAAATGGACCTCATAAATAATCTTTATACACAATAATGAGAGTAAAGAAATCAAAAAAGTAGTTAACTTTTTATTAGATATTCGCTTTACATACAAGTTCAAAACTTGTGAAGTTCAAAACTTGTGATTACAAAGCCGCCAGCCATCATGTTCCTCAGTACCAATGTCCTCAATGCCAAGCCCTTCACTACCAGGGTCCTGACTAATAGGCTGCTCTAAGACAGTACTAATGTCCTCAATGTGCCCTTGACTACCAGGGTCCTGACTAATAGGCTGCTGTAAGACCGGAGTCTCAGTAGCAAGGTCCTCAGTAGTTTTCTCTTTAGTTCCAAGCACCTGACTAGTAGGTTGCTCTAAAGTCTCATGTCCAAGTTTTTGGTGAGTAGGGTCCTAGCTACTAGGTTCCTGACTAGTAGGCTGCTGTAGAGTCTATAAGGTCATGGTTGAAGAACCATCTATGCCTCCTGGTAATGGTAACTTCTCCTGGTCATGCTTTGCCTCGTGCCACCTGGATGAAGCTGATTACAAATCAACTACCATCAATGGCAATGTGGTACACCACCTAGGTCCTGATATTCTAGCCGACAACCCTCATGGGCATGAGGAAGTAGGCTGGAACACCTTACCCAACCTAGTGGCAAAAAACAACCCCCTCCTGAGGAGAGGATCCCTTATAATAATTATTAGATCTCTAAGTAAAGGGTTCAATGTTATTATTTATACATTTATGAAAACTCCACACTGACCATCTTCTTCATCTTAATCTTCATCACCATATTCTTCTTGACACAGAGCTTGAAGTTTGCTGGCTCAAGCCCCCCCCTCAAGCCCCTCCCCTCCATCACGTCCGCCCAGCTCGCCTCCCACTACTAAGCAGGAATTGAGAAGGCCTTGAAATCTCATTGGTAGATGCAATCATCTCGATTGTGGAATTTCGGCAACAAACGAGCATGTGGTGTCACCTGTCTCGCATAAATCCATCTCCTTTTCTGCCTTAATGCACCCCCCTCGGGCCGATTACGTGGTTGGAAGTGACAGTTGCTCGAGAAATTTGGCAGCTCATCAGAGTCATCACCAAGCTCTCCATGATCAACGGGTGACGAGAGCAACACTCCCCTTCTGGATGCATAGCGCCACCAGCCGTAAACCTACAGATGCAAAAATTCAAACTCATGAATCAATGACACCCCACGGATTCCATGTCATTTAACCCTCGGGATTATTCAAGGCGCAAAAGCAGCAACTGCGATGACAGAGCTCGTTTATGAGAGAATGCATCATGGCATTCACGCATAGCGTCGACGAGCGAACGAAGAGCTTGCGTGCCGCGCCAGGATTTACAGAGCGAGGAGCATTCAGTCACGTTGTGGAGTCCTCCAGGAGGAGAGGCAGACATTGATGGCAAGCAACAACAACAGCAGCAGGAGTAGGAGCTGCTACTAGTCGTGATGATCGTCGACTGAGGGATCATCTCTAAGGGGAAAAATTCATTGGTTTGTTGCTGCGGGCAGAGATTGGGTGCTGAAGGTAAGGCCATTTGCGCCGTGTGCAAATGGCTCAGCCCAGAGCTTTTTTTTTTTTTTGCAACTTTTTTTTCTTTTTTTTTTTGCATAGTTATTTTTTTATTTTTTTTGCAAGGCTAGTCAGGCTGCCAAAAAAGAAAGGGGATGAAGAGAGTACAAAAAAAAGGGGAGGGGGGTCGACCATGGGCTCATGCCCTCGACCAACACTAAGAGAGCAAAAACTAACTAAGGCCAGGTACACATCTCTTTTAAGGAAGAGCTCACCACAGGGGACCTCTCCACCCGAAGGTAGTTTCCTTCCTCTATGCTCCCTTCTTGTTGGACTTCATGTACTTTGGTGGATCAAGAGTACATTTGGAGGCAAGGATCATCACTTGGGTGGAGGCAACATAGTTACGCAACTATGTCTTGTCTGAAAGACACGTTCCAAAAGCTTGTTAATTATGTGGCCTTAGGTTCACAAACTCCATAGCTCATTCAAGCCCACCTAGGAGAGAAAGGAGCACATACATGGCAGGAGGTGGAGATTTTATAGCTTGTTGCATGGAGAGTAAGGCCCCCATGGTGGGGAGAAGCCTTTCACTGCCTGCGTTCGTGTAGAGTGTGACCGCTTGCTTAAATAGTACCCGCTCACCTGGGTCTACGCGCCTAAACTATGGCCGCTCGCTTGGGTCCACTCGCCTAAAAATTTTACCCGACCTTTCCCAACCTCACCAATTTTATTTTATTTTTTTGCATTGTACTGAAATTGAAAGTGCCAACAATGGCCTCATACGGGATGACAGGGATAGAATCCTGAGCTGCCCCTAAGGCTTGGACTCAAGACCGGCATCGGCACACATTTTAGCCGCTTGGTCTAAACATTGTGCGCTCTCCATTTCCAAATCTATCTTGTGTTTCACAATGGCTATTACTCTCAGGTCTTCACATTAATCTTCGAAATCTATCCATCACATCTAGGAAATTTTCATTCTCACCTTCTATGAGCGTTACTCCAAACAAACTCCTCAACTACGTCATATTGCACGCCAAAGGCCAGGGCTTTAGTTGCTTCTTCCTCAAATTCATCTTCTGTAGTTATAACTAGCTTCTTTCTTTAAAATTTTCGGATTTGGCTATGAATGTTGCATAGAATCCACATTCCTTATCTCCCAATGTGAAGTTTTGGGTCTTTAAATCTTGAACCTCCATCTGTACATTATGACATTGAGTTCCTCTTTTTCATTACCAGCCACCTCACGTCTTAGTAAAGCTGTACCCTATCCTGTTTTGGTATTTGCTTGCTCTTACGACTAGGGCAATTTTCTCTTACATGTCCCCGCACCCAGCTTTCAAAACAAACAACATATTGTCTTAGGACTTTTAGCTAAAACTTTTGCCTTCATAACTGATTTCAATCTAGCCACCAACTTTACTCATCTTCAACTGCTCAAATCTGCTCTCCCATTGACTCCTTGCAATCCCTAAGAGTAGCCTAAACATATTGGCCAAACAAATCCCTGTAGCAGCGCCAATCCAAGCCGGACATTGACTCACCACCCTGCTGCCTTAGTTACTGCAATAGATCCTCTGTTGCCTCTTGCACAACAAAAGATCTACCAGTGCAGTTAATAGTTGCGTCCAATCTTTCTTGATGTCATCTGCAAGGGCTTCATAACTGGTCCTGTCAAAAAGTTTGGCAAGATCTCATGCCTTTGGTCAAGTTGCCAATTATTAATGCAAAAACTTGGCTTAAATTCCCGTAGGTACGCTAGAGGGTTAACCCTTGCTTTTCGTAGAAGACCGGTACCACCATTAAGAGAACTCAACAGTAATCTTGAATAAGCTTTCTTCACTGGAATTGGCCTATGACTGGCTTACCAAAACCCGTATACTTTGCTTTACAACCTTCATGAAACTTTGTAATGCAGGAATTATATTGTATCTAGAAAGCAAGCACATATCTTTCAAAGAAAAAGTTCAGCCCATATATCAGTAGTATAAAGCGCTAGATGCACAGATTTAAAAAGGAATATAGTCAGCATATGAAGACGCTCAATAAATCTCCAAAGTTATAAAGCGCATGAAAGCAAATCTAGCTTGCATAAAAATGTAGCCTGTAGAAATCCAGCTTGCGCAGAAAATCTAGCCTGTGGAAATCCACCCTGCAGAAATCCAACCTGCGGCCTGATTTTCACTTAATATACCACACTTTGGCACCAATGACCTGTACACACAATAACGTTGCCCCAGACTTATTAATTTTGAAGCAGTTGTATACCGGAAGATAGTTTTCACAAACTCCCTAGATTTTGTGGATTGAGAGGTTCATTCTCTTCCCTACCCATCTCCTTGTGTCTAGAAGTCTAAACTATTTCCTCTACTTTCAAACTAATCTCTCATACAATCTAAGATAGTATATGCCACCCTTTGTGGTAATGTGTTATTAGCAAAGCCTCCTTAGAGGGGGTGCTATGTGGAGGATTGGAACTCTTTTGTCAATTTCCACATGTACTCAATTAGTTGTGTGTTTCAAGTTGCCATTTACAGAGCTCATCCTACAAAAATTGCCTTTTAACAACCCAACTCGTTTTAAAAAATCTTTTGCTTTCTCTTTTACATCCAAAAGTGCTTACTTTACCACAAGGCAGTGCCCACGCGCACTTGTGCACTCTTGTTGAATGTCTTATGGATAGAGGATACCCATAATGGTTGAAGCAAAGGTGGTGGTCCCTATCCAAGACTATGGGAGGTTTGCACTCTCTTCTCTAGCAATGCTTGTATTCAGATTAGTCTCTAATACAATCCAAGGCAACGTATGCCACCTTGTGGTAACATATTATCGAATGTCTTATGGATTGAGAGGACAGCCATAATGTGTGAAGCAAAGGTGGTCGTCACTATGTAGGCCCATGGGAGGCTTGTATTCTCTTCCCTAACAAAGCTTGTATTCTCTATGCCAACTCCTTATGTCACCTTTTTTCTAACTTCAGACTAACCTCTTTATTGTTGCACCGTAACTTTTTCTGCACTTGTATATCCATGATAGCTGGGATTCATAAGATGGGGTGTTGTATTCTATTTCATTGTACATAATATTTTTGCTACCACCAAGATCTTGCAAGTGCACTTTTGCATGTCCTAGGGCATGGGCATGAAATTTGGTGTCTAGTATGCATCATCAAAGATCTGCCATCCATTTACCATTGTTCTTTAAGCACCTTGAGGATAAAGATTACTTCCAAACTGATGTTCTCGATATATGGTGGCCCCCACTAAAATTCACATATCATAATGATGAAACATGGCATACATGTGATGGTGTTAACTTTGGAAACCAGCTTAGGAGTCGATCATTATTATGGTGACTCTCATTCTGCGAGATGAGTATATATAACTTTTCCAATTATTCATGCAAGAGGTCTATGCAGTCCTTAGAGCTGTACTGTATTAGTATTAATATAAACCACGCTGGAATTACAAAAGGGGAAAGTCCTAAACCACTTCGGATGGCAAAAGAATACTAAAAGAAATTCCACACGAGAGAAACAGAGATTGGACTTACGATCCATTTTATTGCTGGCTTTTGTATTAACAGCTATAGTACAGCATATAAGAAATTTACAGCGAGCTTATGCAGTTGAAATAGCAGGAGATGCCAAAAGGCATGCCGCAAATGCCTATCAATTCCTTCTCTCAAAATTAACTAAAAAGTAAAGAAAAGAAAACTACATTTTTTATTTCAACCCGCCATCATTCATTCACAAATGAGTGAATGAATTTACATCGTATAATGCTTGGAAGGACCAAGCTGGAAGCAAGCACATGTAGTACATTGCAACTGTACGAGTTTTCTATTTGTGATAAACATCATTGAGACTTCATTCCACAGCATGACTGAGGCTTAGTTTTGCTGATAATTCAGAAGTTCAATTGTTTAAATTATCAATTGCTGAAACCCGGAAATTCAAACCTTCATCAGCACTCGATTCTGAAGGTAATTCAGTATCAGACTGGATTGGTTGCTTCACCTTGTTTCAACACTTGGACCTGCAAAATTTCGATTTTGATCCTTGTTTCAAGCTATCACAATGCACCCAAATAGCATATTAGCACAAAATAAAGACACTGTAAAGGGCTGACTCATCAGAAAATTTACTAGTCCACCTACCAATTTTGCCAGTAACTTGGAAATTGCTGGTTCACAGTAGTTTGGCTGCTTTGATCTGGTTCATTACTGGGAGCAGCAGGCTTACCCAAAGGAAACTGCTGGAGATTTCCTCTGAAGCAGCTATTTGGAAATTGCTGCCTCATAATGGTCTGGCTGCTTTGATCTGGTTCACTACTGGGAGCAGGCTCCCCAACAACGGAAACTGCTGGCGATTTCCACTGAAGAAGCTATTGTCCATTTGCGACCCTGTTTCATTGCTTGACTTTTATCAACAGCAGTGGGGGAGTAGAACTGGGTTCTGGTATGTGATGAGTACTTCACAGGAAGATTCCTTGACATATTGAAAAGCATTTATGTCATCACTATGTTTCATTTTCAAAATTTCCATTGTTTTCCAGTTGCATTACATCCATCCTTTTGGAATACACGCTGCCAGATATTTCAATACCCAGAATATTATTATCAGTCTCATTCTCACTGTCACTCGAGTCCTTTTCAAAAGGGACGTTCTCCTTTTCTTTCTGTACACAATTGAGAAGACAAGAATTAGAACTTTATGCCAACTCTGTGTGTGTGTGTGTGTGTGTGTGTGTGTTTATTGATGGTGTGGTTTCTACACTGCATCAGTTTTTACAAAGCAATAATCTGAAGATTGGAGGATGTTGTGTTTGATCCTCCTCCAGCTTGATATGTAACTTTTTACTTGGCTGCCTCGTGACTTTTGCTCTAAGGCTTTACTTGTAAATTTTTCCTTTGTACTTATTGGTGGGTTTTTACCTCTTTTGGGGTTTCCCACACAAAAATATAAGAATCACCCAAAAAAAAAAAAGTGTGTGTGTGTGTGTGTGTGTGTGTGTGTGTTGTAATAGAATCAATCAAAGCTTTCACAAAACAAAAAAAAAAGTGTGTGTGTGTGTGTGTGGCGTGTTTTATTGGGAGTCTTTCCAGCTGGACAGTTTTTGGCACAACGCTGTGTTGCTCCACCACTTTGTCGCTGATGTTTGGCTCCCAAGGAAACAATGTCTCATCTCTTTTGACACTGTTCTCATACATGTGATTTCTTGGCATTATTGGGTTAGACTTTATGCGCGGTTAGAGGTTTGACTTTGAGCACCGTTAGAATTTCCCCTAGTGAGGCAATAGGTAGGACGGACTTTTGGACCATCATGTGTCAAACTCTTCTAGTCGGTACAAAAGCTGCTGCTCCTCCCCGCTTCCTTGCTGCCCCCCCTCCCTCCCTCCCTCTCCCTTGCCCTCAGCCCCTCTCCCTCCCCCTCTCAGTCCGCTCCCCCTTCTCTCCTCTCCCTCTCAGCCCGCCCCCTCCCCTCTCAGCCCTCTCCCCCTCCTCCGCCCCCTCCTCTCCCCCGCTCCCTACCCCCCGCCTCAGCCTGCCCCCCCCCCCCCCTGCTCCCTTCCCTCCGCCTCAGCCCTCCCTCTACCCCACTCCCTACCCCCCGCCTCTACCCCACTCCCTACCCCCCCGTCTCTACCCCCCTCTCCTCTACCCCACTCCCCACCCCCCCGCCTCTACCCCCCTCTCCTCTACCCCGCTCCCTACCCCCTGCCTCAGCCCTCTCCTCTCCCCCGCTCCCTACCCTCTGCCTCAGCCCTCTCATCTACCCCCCGCTCCCTATCCCCCGCCTCAGCCCTCTCCTCTACCCCCCTCCTCTTCCCATCCCCTTCTTTTGCTTCCTGTCTCACCCCTCTTTCATTCTCCCGCAGCGCTTTCTGGAGCCGACGGAGCCTCAAAAGTGTTTGAATCAGCCTCCTCACCTCGATAGGCGATGGATATTTTGTCATCCAATCCTATTCCACCTCCACTGACCACGAAAACTATTACATTTTTTGAAGACGAGTTGCAATAGCTCAAGAAGGACATAGAGATTGAATGCTCTACCACGTTGATCGCACGCATCTTCGGGTCTCACCCTTCCAGATCCCAAGCCAGAGACTGGATTCCCCCAGACTTCACTCCACGACTTTTAGATGTTCGTCTTCTGGGACGAGGTTTTTTCCAGGTTGTCTTTGACACTCCAGAGGCTGCGAGCACTGTGCTCAAATCTGAGTTTTTACACTTGGGACACAGGAAGATTTTCTTTGATGCCTTCAATATTGATTTCGACCCACTGGAGGCAGACAAGGAAAATTTTTCGCTCTTCATCAGATTTCCTGAGCTTCCCCAGGTTTACCATCGACTTCTTCCTATTATTGGGGAGCATTTCGGCGTGGTTGCTGAGATCCCCCCCTCCCTTGGTTGCCGTTGAGTGCAGCAGAGGCAACCAGGGCTGATGGGGTACCTAGAGTTAGGGTCCTCTGTAAGAATCCTAACCTCACGATGGACCATGTTATGCTTTAGCGCCCGAATGGTTCTTTTTTTCGCCAGAGAGTAGAGATTGCAGGCAGGCAGGACCAGTGTAGGATATGCAGGACCATTGGACACTTCGCTAGGGATTGCCCCAGGATGAAGAAAAGACCCAAGAAGCCTTCTGGTATAGCAACCGCTCGACTGCTCCTCCTCGGTCTCGACAGGGGGGTGGTACAGGTCTTAGCACCTGCTCCTCATCCTCAACAAGGTGGTCCTCCTCAAGGTGGTGGTCAGCTCCTACTCGCCAAAGTGCTCCTCATCGGCTGAGCGCTCCTTTGGTACCGCTGCCTATTGCCTCCGATGCCTCACGACCTTTAGGGGCACCCGCCGCACCTTGTTGGGTTCCGGTTCGTGTGCAGATTCAACCTTCAATTCACGAGGATGCTTTAGTTGACTCTGCTTCAGCTCGGGCTGTCCTTCCAGTCTCACCTCACACAGTCTGAGACGCTTTAGCTTCGACCTCCTCCTCGGTTGCAGCTTCTCCCTTGGACCCAGTGGGTCCACCTTTATCTAGTTCGGTGCCAGACCCTCTCCTTGAGGCAGGAGAGGTCTCTGCGGCCGTTCATACATAAGGTCGTCTTGAGCCAGTCCTCACTTCCTCCCTTGGATAGGGGAAAGGGGATGGTTTATACTATTGAACCTCTTCCCTCAGAAGGGATCCTTCGCACTCCAGTGTCTAGCCTGATTCACAAGAACTCATTTTCAGCTTTGGCAGATGCTTCAGATTTCCCAGAGGAGGAGTTTATGCCCTCTACTTTTGGTGAGCCAGTGATTGGGTTTCTTGTTGACAGGGCTTCTTCATCAGGTGGCAAGGTTCTTTCCCATGTTGATTTTCCGCCACTTGGTTCCATTCCTCGCTCCTCGAGCAGGAGGTCTTCCCCTGTTGAGGGGTTTGTTTCTGCCACTAGGTCGGGTAAGGTGTTTGTTCCATTCTACATCCTCCCGTTGATGAGGATTCTTAGCTGGAACATACAGGGCCTAGGTGGCATCCCACATCACCGCTACAGATAGCTGATCCGAGACCAACTTCATCCAGGTGTTGTTGGGGGTTCCATTGATGTCTTATTTATTCTGGAGCACAAACTAGATTCTAGGGATTGTGCCAAGTCAGGCAAGTTGCTTTCTAGCCATAAGTTTTGGTCGCCTGCCTTGGGCACTAGGAGAGGCACTTCTATTTAAGTTTCATAGTCAGTTCTCCCCTTAGTGGTTGGACACGGAGTCATTATCCCCTCTAGGGATCAATGGATTATTCTCTTGATTGGAGGGCGTAAGGTTGGTTTCCTTAACCTGTATGCCTCCAACATTAGAGAGGAACGTGTCATTATGTGGAAAGATTTGCTCTCCTAGGCCCCATTGCAAATTCATGGGTGATTGGAGATGACTTCAACATGGTTGAGTTACCATCGTACAAAAAAGGGGGTAGAGGAGGAAAACTTCACTCTTTGGAGAGAGCAGCTTGGGATGCCTTCCTTTTTCACTATTGTGGCAGAGATACTTGGTTGGACGATGCCTTTCTTATTCAGCCACAATCCCTCCTGTTCTCTTGGTCAAACAGGAGGCAACAAATGCCTATTCGTGCACGCATTGATAGATTCTATGTAGATGATTGGGCATTAGACACGGGTGGATCGGTATTCATTGTTGCTCGGGTTTCCACTTCAGACCACTTTCCTGTTGTGCTGGCTATCTCAGAGCCTCACATGAGAGGCCAGATGATAAGGAAAAAAAAGAAAAAACAACTAGGAATTATGTACTTCACCACATCAGATAGTTGAGACTTCATAGGGATCAGCTGCAATGTGGGCTCGTAGATGATGAGCTTATGAACCAGGTTCGAGAGCATGTGTCTTTGTATTAGACACCAAGACAAACCCCCACAAAAACTGACTGAACATGGATCACAAAGACTCAAAGAGAGCCAAAAGACTACACAGCCTGAGACAACTAGACTTTAGAACTGAACTTTCCTCAACAACTCAGAGAACAATCAGCCTCCAAATACTACGAACCCACAGCCCACATGAAGGTTATCTTTGGGACTTTTCAAGACATCAACCCACAATCAAGATCCCACAGCCAAGACTCGTAAGCCTCCATCAAGAGCAATAGCTCGTAACTGTTGACGTGATCGTAACTGCTCCACAGCATCTCCTTCTAAAACACCGAGCTCTAGCATTCCATAACTCTCCCCAAAGCTGCAGTCAACAACCAAAGAGTGAAAGGGACTGGCTAGCAGATCGCATCAATCATCTCTGCTCTTACACAACTACATCCAGCGTCTATATCTTTCTCTTGCTCATAGAGTACTTCACACTCATAGCTTCATGTCGCCAATAGTCCTCCAGTCAGCAGAACTGATACCACGGCTATGCTTCAAGCTTTTACTAAGCAATAGCTCATAACCAACCACCTACAAGCCCACATGCAAGACATCTCAAGCAACAGCCTCAGCCTCTTCTATTTCCCGTATTGTATGCTTTTTGTCACTAAAGATATTCTGCCCAAAACCTCCATGATAGCTATGCTTCTCACAGCCAAGAAACCCACGATGCTTCATGTTCATCCGTCGCCCAGAATCCTCTTCTCAGCCCGCACCATCAACCACACAGCCAAGACTCCTAGAGAACTTTAGTAAGCGCCAACTGTGCCACAGAGATCACGGAGCACCTAGAGCCCATACATCCCAAGCTACTGCAGTCGAAAATTCACAACCCGTCACATACGTTGGCCTTCATGTGATGGTTGTTCAGCCTTTCGCTCACGCACGACCTTCCATCAACAACTGCGAGCCTCTCCAACCTTCCTGATCGTTCCCCGTCTACTCCTTATCGCACTCCAGCCTCTCCCATATCTCGTAGCCCTTCTGCTCTCAGAAGCTCCTACACCCGTCATCTGAGCTTCCCCGGCTGCTTCATAGCCTCCCTTTGTCGCGAATCCTCCACACAAGCAGCAGCCCTCTGGCCTGCAACCTCCTCCAGCTCTTTTGAGCTCTTCCTCATCCACAGTCGCAACACGGGCTCCCCTTCTAGAGCTCTCCAGCTCGTATCATATAGTAGCCTCCTTTCACGTAGCATGCCAGCTTGTCATCGAGAAGCATCCCTTCATCCATCACGTAGCCACCTTTGCATAAGCAAGATGCCTTCCCAATTAGTCCAGCCACCTCAGCCTAATCTGCCACCTCATCAGTGACATTTTACCACTCTCAAGATATTTCCCCCAAATCACATTAAATGCAATTTTGGACCTTTAGTCACACAATTCCCACACACATTAGCATGCACATTAAAACTTGCATGCAACCGCGTACACACACATGAAAAGCCCTTTGACATAGACACCATAACATATCAAATTCCTGTAACATGCAAGTGCACATTGACTCAGGAAAATATAAAAAAACCCTTCATGATTTGACTTTACATGACCCCAAAAACATTTCGCTTGATCACACACTAGACACCCTTGCTCTTGAAGTCTGGTACAACCACATTGCATTTCATCATTTCCCATGAAGTCCCTGCAAAACATACTTTATTATCTCAAAAAAGAATACATCAGTCCATCATGCTTGTGAAAGAAAAATCCACAAATGCCAAAAGCCCACACCTACCCTAGATGTGTACAACTATGTGCCTATCCACAGCTATATACAGTGCTCAAAAACTTGATACAGATTTTGTCCTATCATTTTGCCCATCCCCAAGTCTGCAGACATTCATGTCTTGCAGATAGAGGTATATAAGATTAGCATTTCTTCAGAGATATCCTCATCCATGAGGTCTTCCGACTTGTGTGGTTTCATCACAGTAGGTCCACAGCTGCCCACACTCATGATCCTATGAAAGTATTTCTTTAGTCTGAAGCCATTGACTCTATTCTTATGCTGCTGACCATCCAAATCCTCAAGTTGATATGATCCATTTTTGAATTTCTTCATCACACGAAAAGGTCCATCCCATTTGATCACAAATTTCTTCTTGAAGGTAGAATCCAGACTACTGTTGTATCTCAAAACTAGATTACCCTCCCCGATTTTCTTATCCCTGAGTTTCCTGTTTGCTCTCTTCTGATTCTCCTCTTGAATTAAAGCATAATGTTCCACCGCCTTTTGTCTGTCTAGTTGTGCTTCCTGCAAATCCAATAACCGGTTCTGGAAAGTAGAATTTGAATCCTTGTTTATCTTTATTAACATCTATAATGCAGGAATTTCTACTTCCAAGGGCAATAGAGCTTCTTTCCCGTAAACAAGATGAAATGGGGAAAACTGGGTGCCTTCTTTTATTGCAACTCTGTAAGCCCATAAAGCCTAGTGCAAAGCAAGATCCACTCCTTCTCATAGGTTCTCATAATCTTTCCCATGATATTAGTACACACACCATTAAATTTTTCATTCATCCCATTACATTGAGGGTAATAGGGACTTGCATATCTGTTGTTAATCTTCAGCTTACCACATAATAAATCCATCAGTTCACTCTTGAAACCTGGACCTCTATCAGAAAGCAATTCCAGTGGTACACCAAATCTACGGTAGATATCCTCATACACAAATTTACATACAGATTTTGCATTGACAGCCCGTACTACTCGTGCTTCAGCCCATCTCATCAAATAATCCACAGCTGTCAGCATATAACAATTTCCCCTGGCTGTCATGGGTAGAGGACCGATGGCATCTATTCCCCATTTCTTGAAAATATTATAAGCAAGCATGATATTTCTGGGTTCTAGATATAAAACCTCTTACTCATCTGCTGACACTGTAGGCATGACCTGCACCAATGTCTTATGTCTCTCTGGAGGGATGGCCACACATATCCTTCTGCAAGTATTTTCCTCAGCATGATTTTGAAAGCAAAATGTCCTCCACATACTCCCTCATGATTAGCTTGTAGGATATGAAAAACTTCCTCATGCCAGGAAATTCTTCTGAGCACCAGATCAGCCCCTTTCATGTAAAGAACATCATCTATCAAACAATAAGAAGTACAGCTTTTAATAAATCTGTATTTTCTTTGTTTCAGAACTTCTTCAGGCACTTTACCAGTTAACAGGAAGCTCTCCTCACAAGCTAATGTCTCCCTTCCTTTGTATAAGGGTTCCTGCACTCCTACTGCATCAACATAAGCTGCTGTAATTTCCTGCGCAGCATCATGTGCATTTACATTCTTACCTCTTTCAATATGTTGGAGTGTCCACGCATCCAATCGATTTAACAGTTTCTTCACCACGCCTATCCATCTCTTCAAATGAACATGCTTAACCTTCCAGACACCTAAAATTTGCTTCACAACCAACAGAGCATCTCCCTTAATCATGAGTCTCTTTATACCTAGACTAATGCATACTTTCAAACCTTCGAAGAGGGCTACATATTCAGCTTCATTATTACTGCTGGCTTTGAGCTGAATTCCCATTTTCCGAATCTCCTTTCCTCCAGGATCATAAATGACAATTCCCCTATACTTTTATTTAAACTTTTTTTGTAAGATCCATCAAAGTGTAAAACAAATGCATCCTCTAGTACTTTTTCTTCATTCATGTCAATGTTCTTCTCCACATCTTCAACTAAAATAGGTCCTTCCTTATAGGTGAGGAGATCAGCCAAGGAAGCTCTCGTAGAGTTCTCAACCAAAAAGGTAAAAGAGTACTCCTGTAACTCTACTATTCATTTAATCATGCTCCTGGAGATGTTTGTACTATTCAACATATGAGGAAGTAGTGAACATGAGGTGAGAACCACAAAAGGTTTGGACAATAGATAAGACCGAAATCTCCTACAAGCATACAAGAGGCTAGCCAGGACCAATTCAGCCACTGAATACTTCCTCTCTACTTTACTCTTCACCCTGCTGGCATAATAGACTAGCCTCATATATCTAGAACCCTCTCCCTGCTGCAAAAGAATAGCACCAATAGCATCTGGTCCTACAGACAAATTCACATAAAAAGTCCTGGAATAATTTGGTGGCTTTACACTTGAAATATGAGTCAAGGATTCCTTAACTACCTCAAACACCTCTTCACTCTCTGTCGTCCATTTCAGAGGCTCAGATTTTACCACCTGCTGAAGAGGATACAAAATCTGAGATAACATATGAATAAATCTCGACAGATACTTCACCTTCTAGAGAAAGGTATGCAACTGCTTGGTATTCTCAGGAGAGGACAGCATAACTAAAGCTTTCACTTTACCTGGATCTGGCTTAATCCCATTCTCGGATACAATATTTTAATGTTGGTCCGAGCTAACTGAGTCTTCTTAGGATTTAATTGACCACCATTATTATCAATCTCATAGAATACCTAATCCAGCTTGCCACAGTGCTCCCTTCTTCCACTGTAGACACAGATGTCATCAATAAACACTTTACAAAATTTATCCAGGAAAGGTGATTTGAATTCTCTTGATAGTGTGAGGGGCCGTTGGTAACTCCAAAAGGCATTTTCCTGTAACAAAAACAGCCCCAGGGGGTAATGAAAGTAGTCTTGATTTGATCTTCCTGGGCTATGGCTATCTGGAAGTACCCTAAATATCCGTCACACAAGCTGTACATTTCATGACCCACCACTTTATCAATAATATCATCCAGAAAAGGCAGAGGATAGTGGTTTCTCTTTGTCACTACATTCAGAGGTTTTCCAAGGGACACCTGAACTGTGTAATGACTTGTTCGTATAAAAACTTAGTTGTGGACCGTGCATCAACTTTTCTTGTTGGCTAGTCCCTCTAGCCAGTTGGTGAAATAATATGTGGCCAGGATAATGTATCTGGCCCGTATTCCTTTAGCTACTAGGCTTATCAGACCAATAAAGTCTATGCCCCATTTCTCAAATGGCTAATCGGTTAATATTCTCATTAGGGGCATCATGTCCACTTTATGTGGGATTTGGTAGAGACACAAATCAAGAGTATTGAAGATGCGGATAGCATTGACATTGATGGGAGGTTCATTAACAAATCAACACAGACTCTCCATTTGTCTACACCTTTTGGCACTATGACCACAGGACTTATCCAATCAGAGTGAACTATAGAATAAATTATTCCTGCCTTGAGAAGCTTATCTACCTCTTCCTTCAGCACATCTCTCTGTTCGGGGCTTAATCTCCTTATTTTTTGAAAAACAGGTTTGGCACCTTCCTTCAGCTCAATCCTCAGTCCCTTTAAATCCCCTGATCTCCTCATAAGAGGTGATAAACAAATTGGGGTATTTCTGCAACATCTTCGAATATTCTTCTTTCTCCTCAACATTGAGATCAGGATTCAATGATTGCTCAATCAACACCTGGGTTGATTCTTGAGAACATTTGGGCTGCATTAAATCCTCGATAACCTCAAACCTATTCACCTCTTCCTCACCGAACCCTGCTGCCCCCACAAAATCCACCTGTGAATCCTTATCTACCAAATCCACCAATGCTATTGTTCCTTCATCACTTTCTGAAGTCACCGAACTCTCATCCTCACTGCTAGTTTCGCTTCTCTCTTCCTCTTCACTTGCTGAATCTGAAACTTCCGCCCTGCTTACCATATTGAAATTCAATTTCTTCCCATTCGTATGTACAGAAAAAATTCCTTTCTGCTATATCTGAATTGCACCTACCTTCCTCAACCACGGCCTTCCAAGAATCAAAGGATAGGCTCCCAACCCCGCAAGCATCACATGACAATCCACTCGACATGAAACACTGAATGCCTCAACCTCCAGGCCAGGTACTATCCCTAAAGTCTTCACCTTGGAGTGGTTTGCCATTCTGATGCAATAACTAGAGGAGCGGTGATAGGACAAAATCTGTATCAAGTTTTTGAGCACTGTATATAGCTATGGGTAGGCACATAGTTGTACACATCTAGGGTAGGTGTGGGCTTTTGGCATTTGTGGATTTTTCTTTCACAAGCATGATGGACTGATGTATACTTTTTGAGATAATAAAGTATGTTTTGCAGGGACTTCATGGGAAATGATGAAATGCAATGTGGTTGTACCAGACTTCCAGAGCAAGGGTGTCTAGTGTGTGGTCAAGCGAAATGTTTTTGGGGTCATGTAAAGTCAAATCATGAAGGGTTTTTTAATATTTTCCTGAGTCAATGTGCACTTGCATGTTACAGGAATTTGATATGTTCTGGTATCCATGTCAAGGGGCTTTTCATGTGTGTGTACAAGGTTGCATGCAAGCTTTAACGTTCATGCTAATGTGTGTGGGAATTGTGTGACTAAAGGTCCAAAATGTGCTTTTAATTTGCCTTTGGGGGATATTCTCATTTTTTTAATGGAAGAGTGGTAAATTCTACGTGATGACGTGGCTGGACTGATTGGGAAGGCATCCTGCTCATGCAAAGGTGGCTACGTGATGGATGAAGGGAAACTTCTCATTGGCGAGCTGGCAGGTATCTGGGATGGCGGCTTGCAGGAAGAGAGGAGGACTTTACGTGTATCTAAGGGGTTCTGGAAGCTCCGGCACAGGAGAGGCATTACTACTACAGGAGGGGAAGCAATTGAAGGAACGCAACTGCGGGCTGACTACAGGGCTTGTTAGGAGGAGGAGGCTATGGGAAAATCTAACGAGCAACGGGTTTTTGGAGGTGGCGCCTCAGCTGTGGAAAGCCGTTGATATCTTCGCGGATAGGAGGTTGACGACTGAGTGGCAGTGGCAATTGGGTGAGACAGGAGCTTTGGGACCAGCGGGAGGCATGAATGGGGAGCAACCAAGGATGATTGGGCGCGTGAGCTCGAGAATATTGGAGGAAGTTGAAGACCAGAGATGAGCGGGGGAAGGTTGATGGAAGCTCGGTGGGAGAGACTTGTGTGAGAGAAGAAGCAGACGGGGATCGCGACTGCACATTGCTGGGAGGGAGAATGAGGTAGCTAGCTGGCATTGCTCTACGACATCAGGGCACGGGGCATGAGCAACAATATTGAGATGCTACCTTCCAGTACCTAGTGCGAGGAATAGGGAGTGCGAGACATAGAGACTGGGGATGGAATTGTTGATGGAATGAATGATACAAAGGCTACAGCAATAGAGAGTCACGCAGCGAGCTTTGCAGGGGAGTTTTCTTTGTAGTGCACGGGATTGATGAATTCTTGGTTGGAAGGAGGATGCAGAGAGAGAGGAGAGAGCTTCTTGTAAAGGAGGAGTGGCTTTTAGTAGGAGATGGTATAGACAACGGGTGGGTCTGATGATGGCTGGAGTTTTTTGAGGAAAGGATGGGTGCTACTCTATGGCAGGGAGCATGCTTAGGAAGGAGCTTACAAGCTATTGCTTAGTGAAAGCTTGAGGCATAGCTGTGGCATCATTTCTGCTGTCTGGAGGACTGTGGCGACAGAAGCTATGAGTATGGAGTACTCTACGAGCAAGAGAAAGATACAGACACTAGACGTAGTTGTGTAAGAGCAGAGATGATCGATGCAATCCGCTAGCCAGTCCCTCTCACTCTTTGGTCACTGACTGCAGTTTTGGGGAGAGATGTATGGAATGCTAGAGCTCAGTGTTTGAGAAGAAGATGCTGTGGAGCAGTTATGATCACGTCAAGAGTTACGAGTTGTTGCTCTTGAAGTCTTGGTTGTGGGATCTTGATTGTGGGTTGACGTCTTGAAAAGTCCCAAAGATAACCTTCATGTGGGCTGTGGGTTCATAGTATTATGAGGCTGATTGTTCTCTGAGTTTTGGGGGGAAGTTCAATTCTAAGTTCAGTCTGTTTCGGGCTGTGTAGTCTTTTGGTTCTCTCTGAGTCTGTGTGATCTATGTTCAGTCACTTTTTGCGGAGGGTTTGTCTCGGTGCCTAATACAAAGACACCTACTCTAGAATTTGGTTCATAAGCTCATCATGTACGAGCCCACATTGCAGCCGATCCCTATGAAGTCTTAGCTATCTGACGTGGTGAAGTACATAATTCCTGTACTTCTACACTATGATCATTCACCCTATTATTTAACCCTGTTGGCAATGGATAAACATCACCTCCAGCACGAGGAGGCTTATCACAGTGTGTGTTGTAATGTCCCCACTCTCTACAATTAAAGCACTAGACACAAGGCGCAAATGACCCTTGACCTCGTCCTGCCTGCCACAGGCCTGGATTATTTGAAGAAGGCATGTTGCCTCTGCCATAACCACCCAATGATCTACCTCTTCCCCTACCATTCATCAAATTCAAAGTCAAACTCTTCATAAGCTCCGACATTTCATGAGTTTCTTCTTTTATATTCTCCTCCTTCCTGACTTCAGGCTTCTATAGTTCTGGCTTCACATGAGAGAATTTCAGGCACATGCTGAACCATTGGCATCTCTTGCATCATTTGTGACAATCTTATCTGCTTCCTCTCCTTCTCTTTTGCTACCCTGAGAGCATCCTCATAAGTGACCAGCTCTTTACATTCAATCTTTATCCTAATCTGCCGCTTCAAACCAGCAACAAACCTATCCTTTTTTATGACTCTGGGAGGAACTTCAAGTTAATAAGGCCACCTGCCATTTATTCCACAACACAGTGAACTTACCGACATACTCATCCACTAACTAAGTCGGTTGTTGCTGCAATAAACATAGCTTTCTCCAAATGCCATTAGGATCTCTAACACACATAAACCTGTCCAGGAAAGCTGTCCTCACCTCTGGATAAGTCAGGTTTCTGTGAGCACCCTCATCATCTCGCATCCTTGCTGAGAAAGTCTACAGCCAAGCTCTCGCTTCTCCCAACAGACAAAAGGATAGAATCTAAAGGACTTCTGGAGCATTCCTGTCTTTAATAAGAGCTGTGAACTCCAAGCACTCTAAACACCTCTTTGGGTCTTCATTGGGCAACCCGTGAAATCGAGGAAATTCATGAGCCATCTCTCCTCTTGACTAACTTATCTCAAACACACTTCCAACCAGAAATACCACCCAACCTCTTCTGGGAAGAAAACAAAAATAATCACTCTACTGAAGAAAACTTACCCTGCATCTGACTGGCATTCTTCTTCCTAAGAGCAATCACTTTCAAAGCCTTTTGAACCTTAGCACGAAGATGTATCACCCAAAGTTCAACATCAAGGCATCTATCTCTCCTGTGTCCACACTCCCCACATAACTCACAATGAATCACTCTCATGCGAGGCTTTGTCTTCATAGTTTCAATCCCTAACCACACAGAAATTCAAGTAGCATTCCCCAGCTAATCTTCTGGGCTGTTCTCTCTTGAGTACCCAATCTCAATTCAAAACTCCTCCTGTCCCCAGCAAGATCGCCAAAAAGATGATAAGGAAAAAAAAGGAAAAACAACCAGGAATTATGTACTTCACCACGTCAGATAGTTGAGACTTCATGGGATCAGCTGCAATGTGTGCTCGTAGATGATGAGCTTATGAACCAGGTTCCAAAGCATGTGTCTTTGTATTAGGTACCGAGACAAACCCCCACAAAAACTGACTGAACATGGATCACACAGACTCAAAGAGAGCCAAAATACTACACAGCTTGAGACAACTAGACTTTAGAACTGAACTTTCCTCAACAACTCAGAGAACAGTCAGCCTCAGAATACTACGAACCCACAGTCCACATGAAGGTTATCTTTGGGACTTTTCAAGACATCAACCCACAATCAAGATCCCACAGCCAAGACTCGTAAGCCTCCATCAAGAGCAACAACTCTAACTCTTGACGTGATCATAACTGCTCCATAGCATCTCCTTCTAAAACATCAAGCTCTAGCATTCCATAACTCTCCCCAAAGCTACAGTCAACAACCAAAGAGTGAAAGGGACTGGCTAGCAGATCGCATCAATCATCTTTGCTCTTACACAACTACATCCAGTGTCTGTATCTTTCTCTTGCTCATAGAGTACTCCACACTCATAGCTTCATGTCGCCAACAGTCCTCCACTCAGCATAACTGATACCACGGCTATGCCTCAAACTTTTACTAAGCAATAGCTCATAACCAGCCACCTACAAGCCCACACGGAAGACATCTCAAGCAACAGCCTCAGCCTCTTCTATTTCGCATATTGTATGCTTTCCGTCACTCAAGATATTCTGCCCAAAACCTCCATGATAGCTATGCTTGTCACAACCAAGAAACTCACGATGCTTCATGTTCATCCGTCACCCAGAATCCTCTTCTCAGCCCGCACCATCGACTACACAGCCAAGACTCCTAGAGAACTTCAGTAAGCGCCAACCGTGCCCTAGAGATCACGGAGCACCTGTTGGAACTATGAGGAGACACGAAGTGGATAACGAACACAAGAGTGTAGTCCACACACAAAGCTCCACTGAATAGTTCAACAATAGAAGTACAAGACTTGGGATATATATGAAACCCAAGTATAAAGTGAAAAGCCTAGACTAGAATAACTTGGACTAAGTCTAGCCTACAATACCATACCATTGTATGTTCTATCAAATCCCCCCTCAATGGTATGGCTGAAGTACTCTGGAAACTCCTCAGAAGTACCTAGGGTACCTAAAGTACCATGGTTGCACAAATTCATCCAACAGGATATAGCAACCTATGGGAGTATTACAAGAAAAACAATGTCATTTTACAACCCCCCTTGACATTGTTGTAATGTCTCTGATTCCCAAGCGTGTTCGATGACGTACAAACACTTCTGCTAAAAGGCTCTTAGTGAAGATATCTGCTACATTGTCCTCAGATGGACAATAGATGAGGCTAATGATGCCATCTGCTATACAATCCCGTATAAAGTGATAGTGATTTTCCACATGTTGCGAGCATGAAAAACAGGATTGTTACCAATCTTTATGCAACTCTGACTGTCACACAAGATAGAGGTGGCCTGATCATCTTGTGAATGATGCAAGTCATAAACTAGCTTCCTTAGCCATATGCATTCTGTAGTAGCTGCATTTGCTACCTTATACTCCACTTCACTAGAAGAAAGAGAGACCCTGGCCTACTTCTTACTTAACCAAGATATGCATGCGGAACCCAAAGAGAAATAGTAGCCAGAAATGGATTTTCTATCATCAATGTCCCCTGACCAATCAGAATCTATGAAGCCACATAGATCAAGATCACAAACTATAGGCATCTTTTTGTAGCTCAGCATGCATCTGGTCATCTCAATGAGAGTCCTATTCTTTCTTTCAGCAACATTATTTTGAGCTGGTGTGTAAGGGCATGCCTTCTGATGATGAATCCCATGATGAGCCAGATAATTCTTATAGGCATGAGACATGTACTTCCCTCCTCTATCTGTCCTAAGTGTTTTGATCTTGGCATTAGTTTGGTTCTCAACAAGTGCTTTGAACTCCTGAAACCAATGAAACACCTCAGATTTCTCTTTCATGAGAAAGATCCATGTAAATCTGGAGTAATCATCAATAAAAGACACATAATACTTGGCACCACGATGTGACCGCACATTCACCTCACATATATCACTATGCACAAGCTGCAGTATATGTGTGGCTCTGACTGATCCATCCTTTTTGAAAGGCAAATGGTGCAACTTTCCCATAATACACCCTTCACAAAAAGAACTAGATGGTTGCTGCAATTTTGGCATCCCTTCAACCATTTGATTATTCTGCAAGTATGTCAATGCTCTATGATGTGCATGACCAAATCTAGCATGCCATAAATCACATGAAGATGCATTAGACGCAGCCAAGGCATGCTGCACATGGGGCTTAGCTTCCAACTTATAAAGACCCTTATCATAAGTGCGAGTGGCAACCACTGCATATCCCTTTCTAGGATCTTTAATTCGGCATTGATCATCCTGAAACTCCACAAGCATGTGCCGATCATGAGCTATGGATGGAACTCAAATAAGATTCTTCCGCAACTCTGGAACATACCAAACATCACGAATATACTTGACTTTGCCATTATCAAGCTTAATGGGAATATGTCCCACTCCTGTAATGTCTTGAGAAGCATCATTGGCACAAGTAACCTGCGATGATGCTCTCAAACCACTCCTTATGAGGAGTCATATGCTGTGAAGCACCGCTATCCAAATACCAATTCTCATTCACATTAAGTGAATAGGCATCATCATTATTGCTATGAGCAATAGCATGATCACAATCACAATCCCCCCTGGAAGATCTCAGTATGAGCCACAAAATTACTGTTTGAGTTGCCTTGCCTCTTCTTCTCATTTGCAATGCGTTTCTGACATTCTACAATGTAATGGCGCTTCTTGCAGTAATTGCATCTGCCCCTTGTGGCTGGTTGTTTTTAGGCTTATATTTTCGAAATTTTCCCCTCTCCCCAGTGGCTAGAGCTTGCTCACTGCCATGAGAGCCACGAGAAAAATTATGAGCTCTTTCTTCTTCCTGCAATAACAAACCAACCAATTCTTCAAAAGAAATAGATGCAGCCCTGAGAGTGATGCTCAATGATGTAGCAAATGTACTATATGAAGGAGCAAGACTATTAAGAGTGATAGAGACCAATCTCTTCTCTTCAATTTCCTCATCAACATTTGCAAGCTGATCTCGCAAATCTGTAATTTTTGCTACATGCTTTGTGATGGTTTGACCATCAGTCATTTTCAGATCCTTAAGCTGATTGTTGAGTGCAATCACCCTGGCCATATTCTTAACATTATGCATATGGGACAACTTGTCCCAAGCATCCTTAGAAGAAGTACAAGACTTAATAGTCTTCATGATGTGGCTCTTCACTGACAAGGAAATCAAAGAAAGTGCTTGAGCATTGCGACGATCAAACTTCTTTTGCTCCTCAGAAAGAGAATGAGATGAGCTAGCAATAGAACCTTGACTACTAGGAGTACTAGGAGCAGTCACAGGCCTAATTTCATCTCCACTAAAAATATCCCAAAGGCCTTTTCCAACCAAAATATTCCTCAGCATAAAAGACCACAAGGCATAGTTTGATCCATCCAACTTATCCGCTTCAATCAGGGTGCCAAAATTCTCAGAAAGAGACATGATTGCACTTCACAAGTAACCTGACAGCAAATCTGTCCCAAAGGTGTTGTCACAAAGCACAATTCCCTTCGGAATCACGAGGCAAAATGGGCAATAGTATTTGCTCTGTAAGTATTCTCAACTTTCAGCCCAACAAAGGCTCGATAAGCATCAACCAAAGGTATAAAATCTGAAGCAAATGTTTGCTTAAAAGGCATCCAATGATAGCATTCACTGTTAGCCAACCTTTGGCTCAATATGCATCCAATAACTTGCCCCCAATTCTGATTTTTGTCTGCTGCGTGTAAAATATCACAAGAAAAGTGATCTCCCAGTCCAAAATAGCTTCAAGATGACTCCAGACAGAAGTCGACCAGATTTTGGGAGCTGAAACAGTCCAAAATCAGCAACAAAACTACCAGGAATGAGGTCACCCAGCCCAGATGGTCCTCCTGGAGAAATGCGAGCTGAAAATAGGCTGGAAACTGATGAAAAACAGCAAGGAAATGCCAGATCTGAAGTTGTCTAGGCACAGGATGCTCCAAGAAGCAGTTCGAGCTGATGTAGGGGCTGGAAACTGAAAAAATCAGCAGCAAAAGTGCCCAGAATGAGGTTGCCCAGCCCAGATGGAGCTCCTTAAGATAGGCAACTGGAAAAAAACGCTGTAAATCAGCAAGTGGAGCTGATTTTGAGGATGTCTGGCTGCGAAATATCCCAAAAACAGCAAGTCTGTAGTCGCCTAGATCCAGTAGTGACCCTGGTAAAGGCGCTCAGCTACAGGAGACCTGCAGAAGGCTACTACAGGAAAAAAAGAGCTGGCTGGACTGATTTCTTCGCAACAGAAGTGACTCTTCGCGAGAGAACTGAAACCCGGGAGTGGTAGAAGCACGAGAAGCAATGCGGGAGCCAACAAGCTCTGATACCAATTGTGGGAACTGTGAGGAGACACGAAGTGGATAACGAACACAAGAGTGTAGTCCACACACAAAGCTCCACTGAATAGTTCAACAATAGAAGTACAAGACTTGGGATATATATGAAACCCAAGTATAAAGTGAAAAGCCTAGACTAGAATAACTTAGACTAAGTCTAGCCTACAATACCATACCATTGTATGTTCTATCAGCACCTAGAGCCCATACATCCCAAGCTACTGCAGTCGAAAATTCACAACCCGTCACGTACGTTGGCCTTCATGTGATGGTTGTTCAGCCTTCCGCTCACGCACGACCTCCCATCAACAACCTTCCCGATCGTTCCCCGTCTGCTCCTTATCGCACTCCAGCCTCTCCCATATCTCATAGCCCTTCTGCTCTCAGAAGCTCCTACACCCGTCATCTAAGCTTCCCCGGCTGCTTCATAGCCTCCCTTCCTCGCGAATCCTCCACACAAGCAACAACCCTCTAGCCTGCAACCTCCTCCAACTCTTCTGAGCTCCTCCTCATCCACACAGTCGCAACACGGGCTCCCCTTCTAGAGCTCTCCAGCTCGTATCATATAGTAGCCTCCTTTCACGTAGCATGCCAGCTCGTCATCGAGAAGCATCCCTTCATCCATCACGTAGCCACCTTTGCATGAGCAAGATGCCTTCCCAATTAGTCCAGCTACCTCAGCCTAATCTGCCACCTCATCAATGACATTTTACCACTCTCAAGACATTTTTCCCAAATCACATTAAATGCACATTTTGGACCTTTAGTCACACAATTCCCACACACATTAGCATGCACATTAAAGCTTGCATGCAGCCCTGTACACACACATGAAAAGCCCTTTGACATAGACACCAACATATCAAATTCCTGTAACATGCAAGTGCACATTGACTCGGAAAATATAAAAAAACCCTCCATGACTTGACTTTACATGACCCCAAAAACATTTCGCTTAATCACACACTAGACACCCTTGCTCTGGAAGTCTGGTACAACCACATTGCATTTCATCATTTCCCATGAAGTCCCTACAAAACATACTTTATTATCTCAAAAAAGTATACATCAGTCCATCATGCTTGTGAAAGAAAAATCCACAAATGCCAAAAGCCCACACCTACCCTAGATGTGTACAACTATGTGCCTACCCACAGCTATATACATTGCTCAAAAACTTGATACAGATTTTGTCCAAAGGAGGACCTTACTGAGTCAGCCTTGCAGATATGGGTTTCTCATGTCCAGGGTGGGCAGCCATCTCCATCACATGTAGCTGCTGCCCTTTCTAGTATTAGCGACTTTTACCACTCAGTTGCTGGTACCAGGAGATGAGATATTCTCAGACGTGAGATTGGTATTCTCCAGCAGTTGGCAGCTTTGCAGAAGGAAGAGCAAAATCAGATGCTTGGATTCAGGAGCGCCTTGCTGTAGCAAGGGCTCATCAACAGAGAGCAGAGTTTGCCTTTCATGCACGAGAGTCCTTCTAGATTCAGATGGGTTGCAGAGTCAATAAACACTTTTTCTCTACTCTTGGCCCTAGACATAGTAGAGAGTGTATCCTAGCTTATTGACTCACATGGGGTTTTACAAACAGATCCAGATGATGTCATGATGTCATGCGCATAGCTTCAGATTTCTATGCCGCCCTTCTTACTGTAGATCCTAACACACAGGATAGAGAGGATGCTAGACAGATTATTTGGCAGAGCATCCCTATGTTGGTGAAACCGGATATGCATGTCTTGCTTGATGCATCTTTCACCAACACAGAGTTCAAGACTGCACTTCCAGCCCTTCACAAGAGCAAGTGCCCAGGTTCGGATGGCCTCACCCCTTCATTCTTCATTGCATTTTGGGATATGATTGGAGACTACATTACATCAGCCCTGCAGGGCATTTGGGACTTTGGCAAGATGCCCAGGTCGCAAATGACCCCACCTTTGGGCAGTGTTCCTAGACTCTCTATACCTTGCTCTCCAAGTGACTTGCAGTTAGAGATGATACGGTGCCATATGTTGACAAGCATGGCTACAGGCCAAGTCTCCCAAACCAAATGAGAGGGCATCCTCTACTTTACCATGGCCTGCTAGACCACCTCCTCCTAAAACAACACATCTGAATCCTATGCGACGTCGCTCTATGATGTCCCGATCATGTGCCACCTGATATGTCCTCTCTACCTAGGCCCACCACATCCATCGTGTTCACTACATAAAATGTGTGAGTTGCACTATGTCAGCTTCACAACAACTGGAGAGCCTAGGACCATGAGGGTTGCAGACTAAGCCTTTTGCACATGGACAGGAGGTCTTGGCTCCGATCTTTAGCGTGTATGTTCAATCACGTGGCCAAGAATTATGGATTTGTATGCGAGAGAGAGATCAGCTCCTACATAGAGACACAAAGGCAGCGAGCTTTGGGACATGCTGGGTTCAAGAGGTATAGGCCGTCATTCAGAAGGCGAGATTGAGATCCTAGAAAGTCTACGCTTGCTTTGTAGACTTTCAGACGGCTTTTGACATAGTCCCACGAGTCCGCATGATTAGGAGACTCCAAGAGATATAGTTACTAAAAGATATGAGTCTATAAGGGGGAGAGTACGTGCCCTAGGAGGCCTATTAGACGGGATCGAGAGCACGATCTGAGTGAAGCAAGGATGTTCCCCTCACCAACACTATTTGGGCTCTACATTGATGAGATTACGACTTTCATTGATTGCCTAGGAGGTGAGGGATCCTTGCTTGTTGATCTCATGAATGGATATTGTTGTACACATATGGCATAGTCCTCATATCCTCTCAACGATGATGGGCCTTTAGAGAAGACACCTAGAGGCTATAGAGATGTTTTGCAAAGAGAGACCTGATAGTCAACCTTGCAAGACCAAGTTTATGATCTTCAATAAAGATCAATACCTCATGGATAGTACTTCATAGACACAACGTCACTTACCGAGGGGAGCCAGTTGAGATCGTGCACTCATATACCTATCTAGGGGTAGTCTTTATTGGGCCAGTCTTCACAATGATCCATGCAGCCACAACATGACTTACCTAAAGGCAGGGAGCTCTGGCTGTATGTGAGGCCCCTTCTGTTTCTCCCTCTCCTCTCATTGCCCCTTATAGATTCTTCAACCTTCTCCCTGCCCTTCACGGGCTCTCCCCAACTTGCAAAAAGGGTCGGACAGAGCTTATTGTGTTCGAGTCGGCCTCACCGACTTGATCGGCGAATGGATCCCCATTCAATCAGATATAGAGTGGGCTCGTGTGGAGCGGCTACAGGTTCTCATGCTATCGAGGATGATTCGCGGTAAGCCATCCGTTCCTCACCAGATCATTTAGGCTGAGTTTGGGTCATCCCCATTACAACTATACATTGCATTTCAGGTCATCACGTATCTGTACCGAGTCAGGGAGTACGGGGAATACTGGGCACAGCAGACAACCTTGGCTAGCATTGTCCTCCTCTATGGCACTTTCGGCAGGAGTTTTGGTATGCACGCACATAGAGATGGTGTCAGTGACTAGGACTCCACATGGATATACTCCCTCCCTTCCAGTACAATACGGACGCTCGGTTTTCTCCCCTCGTGTCACATGAGGTCAAACAGGTAATCCGTGAGGATCTCTTACAGCTACATACAGTCCGAACTTGGCTGGGACCGAGCAAACACTCAGTGAAACTTCGCTTCTACAGAGATCACTACTTCCATATCACAGAGGAGGGTTTCATTGACCCACCAGGATACATGCACATCCACTTATCCCACTCACTAAGGATCTCTATTGGGCCTCTTCACATAGACTTCGTATCGAGAGCTGTAGAGCAGAGGGCCTACCCAAGGAGAGGCGCATATGCACATTATGTGACATGCAAGAGGTTGAGACAGAGGAGTACTTCATCTTCAGGTGCCCTGTTTACTATGAGATACGAGAGCGTTTCTATTACCTCTTCAAAGATAGCTATGGGGTTTTGTCCCAATTCCTCTCCTATCCAGACTAGATATGTTTAGCGGGCTTCATTCATGAGGTAGTCAGGCACCGCGAGAGGATACTTCGATCACGGAGACAGAATCAGAATTCTTCCTTGGCAGATCCCTCTTAGAGCTCTATCACGCGGAGTTCTTCCTGCCAGATCACATGGACCTCCACGAGACTCGGCCTCAACATGATCGTGACTCGGAGCTAGTGACCCGACAACTCAGACAGAGGGTTGACGAGCAAATTATACTTGGGGATATCCCCTCTCTGTTAAGATTCGAAGCCCGGTCAACAGGGGTTACTGTGGCCCTTGTTAGGCAAAGAGCTATGACTAGGAGACAGGATTAGACTTCTTCCTTGGCAGATCACTCTCAAAGCTCTATCACGGAGTTCTTCCTGCCAGATCACATGGACCCCCATGAGATGAGGCCTCAACATGATTGTGACCCAGGGCTAGTGACCAGCTTAGAGAGAGGGTTGACGCACAGATTAAACTCAGGGATATCCCCTCTCTGTTCAAATTCGGAGCCCGGCTGATAAGGATTACTGTGGCCCTTGTTAGATGCAAAGCTATGACTAGGAGACGCCATAGGGCCGCACCGGTGAGCAACCGATAGCACTCTATCACCGATTTTATGCCTCCGTTGCCTCATCCACCCTGATGTACTGATGTTCATGCTGATGATGATGAGATTGATATGTAGTGGACCACTGACATGACTATGTTGTACTTAGTACTATCATTTTGCATTTTTGCATTCTGCATTGGTGTGGATGCTTGTTTAGTAGCTCCACCCTCACACCTCGTTTTGTACCAAGTTTTTCATAGTCTCATAGACCCATCGGTCTTCCGAAGACTTTAATAAATGTTCTCTCTCTCTCTCTCTCTCACACACACACACACTTTTTCTTTTTTTTTGGATGAAATCTTTGATTGATTATATTATATGAGTATCAACCTCAAAACAAGGTGCTACAATTACATCAACTGAAAATTTCAGTATATGCCAAAAAGACCTCATGATCTATGCAGCGGGTCTGCAAGCAATCAAAGAAAGATTGCTGCAGAGAACACCTAAAAAAGCCAAACAAAGAGAAAGTAGGATCACCAAAGACTTTATAATTCCTATATGTCCATAAAGTCCATAGTGCCCAGTAGCGAACCCAAATGAAGAAAAGATGAAACTCCGATCTAGATGGATGAAACCCAAATAGCTAGAAGAACTTTCCAAATGGAACAGATGGGAATCTCGCTCGATGGTGCTGTTGAAGCAGATCAAAAAGTCCATGAGAGCACGGACAATGCCAAAACAAGTGAGGCACAGTCTCCAATGAAGCAGAAAATCTATGGCACACACACACACACCTTTTTTTTTTTGTGAAACTCAAAACATTATATTATGAAACATCCAACACACACACACACACACACACACTCTCTCTCTCTCTCTCTCTCTCTCTCACACACACACACACACACACACAGAGTTTTTTTTCTTTTGTGAGAATAAATATTTTATTGCTGTGAAATAATTACATTCATAGGTACTCCAAAGAAGTAACTACTACTCAACTGAAAATCTCAGTATAAGCCATATATACATCATGATCAATCAAATGAGTCTGAAAGCAATCATAAAACGATTGCCGCAGAGATCGTTTTAAAAAAACAAAAGATGGAAAAGTAGGATCACCAAAGACTCTATGATTTCTGTCCATCCATAGAGTCCAAAGTGCCCAGTAGCGCACCCAAACAAAAAATAAATCAAAACCCTGTCTAGCGGGATGAAAACCAAATAACCAAAAGAACCTGCCAAAAGTAACAGTAGGACACACACACACACTTTTTTTTTTCTTTTTGGTGAGAAATTTGAATATTGTATATTACAAGGGAGCTAACCCAGAAAAGCGGGTAAGCTGAAAATGTACATCAAGAGAAAAATTTCCAGGTAAGACCAATATTCATCATGATCTATGCATCGTGTTTGCAGACAATTGAAAAGTGATTGTTGTAAAAAACGACGGAAAAAAAACAAAAGGAGAGAAAACTGGATGACCAAAGACTCTGTGGTTTCTATGTTTTCAAAGAGTCCGGGTAAAACACAGCTCAAACTACAGCCGTTGAGGATAGTGAAGGGGCAAATTGATGTGTGTGTGTGTGTGCCTATGGGCTTGGAGTCCTATGCAAGGAGTGTGTGAGTGCATGGTTGACACATACAATCACGTTCGATGCGTGCCGTTTGATATTAGTGCGGTACTAAACGAACTAAAAAATCGTAGGTGTACGTCCAATGGTACATTCGAGGTCATGAATTTGTGAGGGGGAATCAAGGGGCAAATTGATGTGTGTGTGTGTATGCCTATGGGCTTGGAGTCCTATGCAAGGAGTGTGTGAGTGTAGGTGTGCTAGAAGGTTCTAGTGACTCATCAGTTAGGTGTGTCAGGTTGGTGTGATGTGTGAGTGATCATAGGAGGTGACTCATTGAGATAATCATGGAGATGATTGTCGATCTGGGATCTACCAACATGGAGGCAATTGCCGATATATGTACTCTTTGAATAAAGCTTTACATTTGTGCCTCATTGCTTCCTCTATGGATTCACAGATAGATCCCAAATAGCCAGAAAAACTTGCCAAAGGAAGCATGAGGAAATCTCAGTCACATTCTATGCTAAAGAAAAATCAAGAAGCTCTGTGTCTCAGGGCAATGCCAAAAAATATGAGAGAGAGATTCCCTTGGAGCTGACCATCTATGACAAATAGCTAGAGCAATACATCTGCATGATAAGAGCTGTCCAGACGGAATAACTCCCAGCACAACACGCCAGAGAAAGACCTGTTGTTGTAGAGGGACATTGGAGTGCCAAATCTGTTTCAATCTTTTTCTCCACCATTTGGGATTAGCCCTGTCTAAGGCCTGGGGTGGAGACAACATAACTTTATATAAAGATGAGATTGTAATATGAGACAACTTCAAAGCACGAATGGATGAGTGTAGTGGAATAAGAGTCCAATCATGAAGCATGTCCTGAAGTTCTAATGGTAGTACTGGCGAAAAGATTGAAGCATCGGAGTAATGATCTGCCATACACGATGGTAATACTTCCCTAAACCATATTTTTGAGCAGCCAAAGGGAAAGATAAAAGAGTGCCATCATCCTGAATGACATCTGCAACAGAGGAAATCCCTTTTGAGTTAAGAAAATATGAGTGTCTAGGCTCCTGCAAAGCTAAAGGCAGAGAAAAGACCTGTGACCAGCGGATGCTCTTAGCTCTCAAAGAGTTACCCTGTAAAGAGTCCCGGCCATGCCAAGCCAGATGCGAGAGAATATGTTTTCAATCCAAAAACATTTGAGTAACAATAGGGCAACCTTTGACTGTGCCTTCAATACTGCCCAAAAGAAAATCCCATTGAGAGGGTTGCCAATAACCAAAAGCAGTAGCAGTAAGATGAAGAAGTAAGTAGCACATCATAGCAGCCCAAGGGTGATTACCATGTAGAAACTTTAACATCATTTTCCCTTTATGAACCAGAATGTGCACATGAATGTTGAGAATATTCAAACCACCATGCATTTTTGGCGAACATAACCTCCGTCCAAGGAGTATGTGCAAGCTTTTCCTGCCATGCTTTGAACGCAAAAAGATTTCCATGATGGCAGACATAAAAGATGTAAAGATTTCCTTTGCTAAAGAAGATCAACGACATATAAAATTGAATGTAAGCCACCAAAATAGATTAAAAAATTTGAGAGTGGACATGTAAAGGCCAAGTTGCGAACTTCCAATATTCCAGCTTTTTCTTTAGCTTAACAAGAGCCCAATCAATATGTTGACGATGAGAGATTGACCAACCCAAAGGATAACCAAGATGACGTACTAGCTAGTTAGGTGGGACAATTTCTCCTAGCCAAAGCAGACGGTGCCAATCTTTAGGATGCAAAGACAACAGATGAGATTTCTGAATATTGACATGGACGCCAGCAACAAGTCCATACAATGAAAGAGCCTACATGAGCGAAGAAAGGACCCTTTCAGTATTCTATGGCACAAAAAAGGAATCATCTGCATAAGCCTGAGCAACCAAAGGGCGACTTCCAGGAATATCCAAGCCATGTAACATGTCAGTGGCCACCAAATGGTCTATAACACTAAGAGGACAACCCTAGTGAACCGAACGATGGAGTGTCCAATTTTCAAAAGTATCCCTAGACAAAATACATGCAGCTTTGCTGTCACTGTAAAGCCAAAAGAATAGGAGGATATCTCAAAAAGAGATCTCCATTCAAGCATCGAGAAGGCTAGGGTGGACTCCATCAAGAAGGCTAGGGCGCACTTTCCCTCGACCATTATGAGAACTCAAGTGCACTTGCTTGTGCACATAGTTGATGAGGTAGCCATTGCAGCTACTATTCATAGTTGGTAGATGTTTTTCCTTAAGCGGTTTATGACAACTTTGAAGGGATTTGTAAGGCAGAGAGCAAGACCGGAAGCAAGCATGGCAGAGGGATGGCTTGTGCAAGAGTCATTAGTATATATCACAGAGTTTCTTTTTTCTTTTTTTTTCAAAAAAGAAACTTCTATTAAGTAAGAAAGAAACTCGCAAGAGCAAGCTCTGAGCGAAAATACAACATCATGAAATCATGAGGATAAATAAAACCCTCTCAAAGTGAGGTGGAAAACAACCAAGGCTGAGGCTGAAAGTGCCACCTCAACCCTGTAGGAGTCTCAGAGAAGAAAGGAGAGTCCTTCCATTCCCTAAAGAAAGAAGCCCTCCTAGCTGAGGCTGCACAGGAGTCTCCTTGTATACTCATCCATATGGCCATCAAAGTATGTATGGTGTCTATCCAGATTGTCTATCCAGATACTAGCCAAAGTGTGCGAGGGATAAACCTGAGTACCCTCCATAGCCTCTGTACATCTAGCCCTCCAGATATGCCAGGATGCTATGCTCGCTAAAATCTCCCAAGTAGTATCCACCGAGGCATGTACATCTGTAAAAGGAAGCTGTGGTACCACATCCAACGAACAGGATTCAATCTAATGACGTTGAACCAAAATGGCCCGAGAGGAGTCAAGTCTCTCATAGAATACCTGAGCTATCACAGAGTTTCTTGCATCCATGGATCCCGATATGCTGCAAGCTTGGCATAAGAAGGATGATGATCGCATCGTTGGTGAGGTTTTCCAAGGAAAAGGGATTGAAAGAAAGATGAGCGAAGAGCAAATCGAGAAATTCAATAAGTTTTATATCCTTAATAGCAAGGAGATACAGAAGTGGATTGAGAGATATGAAGCAACCAAAGCATAAAGAATAAATGCAAGGATGAGATACAGAGTCATGCACAGGTTAGCCCTAGTTGCAACCATATCCACGGATCTCGCCCTTCTCCCCACTCACATGTCACTTGATTGGCTATAACTTGCACTACGATGACGACACCCATGGAGGAGGCGATCACCTTTGTGACCACCACCAGGGGGGTCCCTGACCACGGCATAGAGGGAGCATGGCATGTTGGGAGAGACCCCAACCAAGAGCAGCCCCTAGTCATCCGCTTCAAAGATTCACATGCTCGACTAGCGACACTCCGACGTCGAGCCGCTCTACGAGAGCATCCCACCCTGTCCATGGATGAGGATTTGACACCACTACAAATTGAGGAGCGATGAGTTCTTCTCCAGCAGTGGGATGTTGCCTGCAAGGAGGAAAATTGGTCGTGGTCCAAGATGGTAGGTTGTTGACCAGCACCCGTTGGGCTCCCATTTGTGCCCCCTAGGGGGACAGGGCCTATGAGACTCAGGTTTCCGAGACTCTAGCCTGCACCATTTGGAACTGTAATGGTACCTTATGGTCAGACCCAGGGAACTTCTCGGAATCTTGCACAGGACGAGACATAGTCTTTTACATGGAGACACACCAGAGCCCAGAGCGTCCACTACCAATAGTCAGTGACTACACATGGGAGTTAGCCTTCAGGGATGAGACGAGGGATACAGGAGGAGTTCGAGGATCAGGCGGGGTCGCAGTATTGTACATGTCTTCCCTCGCTTGAGCCATCTCCGTTCAGAGGAAGGACACACACTCTCGATTCATGTGGATCCGGATCCAGGCCACTCGTGACCTTTTCATAGCATTATGCTACTTTTCGCCAGGCACATCCCACTTCGCCAGAGTTGCGCGAGAGGAGGGTGAGACATCGCCATATGCACCCTTACATCCGGATATCCTAGACCTTTCAGCTCACGGGGAAGTTCTCCTTGTTGGGGACTTCAATGCCAGGATGAGCACGCGCCAAGCACCACTCCTGGACTTCCGAGACGACTCTATCATGCTACCAAACATGGACCTAGACGGAGCAGGTATGACTAGGATCTCATCGGACCGATGTCTACATTTTGTTGAATCTGTGCCTCACATTTTCTGGCACTGTCCACATACTTGTGATTTCCTCGCTCTCATTCGTCAGGGGCTTCAAGCGAGATTTCTTACTGTTACTTTTGGCAGGTTCTTCTGGTTATTTGGTTTGCATCCAGCTAGATAGGATTTTGATTTATTTTTTGTTTGGGTGCGCTATTGGGCACTTTAGAGTCTATGGATGGATAGAAATCATAGAGTCTTTGGTGATCCTACTTTTCCATCTTTTGTTTTTTTCAAAAGATCTCTACGGCAATCGTTTTATGATTGCTTTCAGACTCATTTGATTGACCATGATGCATATATGGCTTATATTGAGATTTTCAGTTGAGTAGTAGTTACTCCGCTTTTGGAGTACCTATGAATGTAATTATTTCACAGCAATAAATATTCTTCTCACAAAAAAAAAGTAGGTTAGGAGTCTATTTAGGCGTCTAAAGTAGACAGGGGAGAGGCTGTGATCAAAGTGTATGTCGTGGTAGGTGTCGTGTGTCATGTGTGGTGTGTGTGGTGTGGCTAAGCATGAGGTGGCAATAGTGAAGAATAGGTATGTGTGATTAGCTCCTAGAGGGAGTGGTGCTACGGTGAAGTCGGTGATACGTGAGGTGAAGGTAGGGGATCCCATGATGTAATCTACTACACTAGTGCCCCCCCCATGTGGGAAGCAAGTAAAACCACCTGAGGTGGCAAATAATCGAGGCAATATGTCTATGCGCGAGTAACTGCCCAGATGGAAAAATGCCAAGTAGGACTCGCCAGAGGAAAACCTGTTGCCGAAGAAGGACTTTATAATGATAAAGGAAATGCAGCCGCTTTCTCCACCACTTTGATGGGGGATCCATATGCCAAACAGAATTGGCTCTGTCAGAAACCCAGGACGGAGGTAACAACACTTTATACAGAGAAGGCATTGTGATATGTGACAGCTTCAAAGGACAGGCTGAAGAAGAGGAAGAATGGAGAGTCCAATCCTCAAGCCTATCCTAAAGTTCCAAACGAAGTATCAACAAGAAGGGATTTCTGAAATTTTGTGCCAGAAGCCGCAGACGTGACAGAGACCCCGACTCGACGACCGCAGCAACACACACGAGGCATTGACATACAGATCACTCAAGGGGACCTCTCGTCATTGTTTAGACCCCAGCCACATCCCACAGGAGTCACGGTGGCTCTGGTCTTGCGTCGAGCCTCCTCCAGGAGATTGAGATGCACGGCACCCCTTGACAGATGCCAGCGTCCCATCATCGACTATGCACAAGCCAGGGCGACATGAGGGCAACATGACATACGAAGGATTCCGCTCTGCTCCAATCTTTTTTCTTTTCATTGTCACACCCAGATGTATTTGATTATGTATGATCAAACTTATGACTCAGCACGGGTGATGATGCTCGTTTAGTAGCTCCACCCTTACTGTGATTTGTATCAAGTTTTCTTTCAGTCTCATAGACCCATCGGTCTTCCAAAGACTCTGATAAAATTTCTTTCTTTCTACGTAAAGCCAAATACAATGGAGAGACAATAAACGAGCGCGAGCTAGAGTTATCATCTGGATGTATGATGCATGTAGGTTTCTTACCTCTTGACATACTTAAGTTATTTGTGGCAATATACGCTATGTATATATATAAAATAGATGCATCCTCATTGTTTTAATGATGCTCTTTTGATGTATAAAAAGTACAGTGCATTATGGTCATATGGATGACATTTTCGCATGGAATGCATCGATTCAAAGAGAGTTACATATCATTGTGGAGTCATGGCTAATTTCACACAAGATAGCCGAGCAAGTGCTTCGGATACCAATCTTCTCCCATCGCAATTGGATTATTGTGGGACCATACGTGAAATCTATAAAATGATTTCAAACGATTTAGGATTTTCATTCTTAATGTAAAATGGTTTAGAGCTATTTCACTCGTCTCGCACGATTTATGCAACAGGCTAGAGGAGCCTTTCACGGATGAGGAGCTTTGGGAAGCCCTCAAGGCTCTCCCGACCCAGAAGTGTCCTGGCGAGGATGACTTGACTCCGGCCTTCTTCCGGAACTTTTGGGAGATTATCTCCAACCATTTCCGATTAGCATGCCAGGAGATTTTCGACACGGGCTCCCTCCCTCGGTCCTTGAGCAGGGGGTGGATTTGTTTGATCCCGAAAGGGGGAGATAGGTCAGACATCTGACAGTGGAGACCGATCACTCTACTTGATACCATATATAAGATCCTCGCCAAAGTCTTGAGCTTGCGGTTACGGTCCCATCTTACCGACATCATCCACGACACACAAATGGGGTTTGACATCTTCACTTTTTGGGAGGCAGTGGATTGGTCCAAGGAGTTGTCACAGCCGTTGGCCATCCTTCTCTTGGATTTTGAGAAGGCCTATGACAGGGTGGAGTGGTCCTTCCTGGAGGGCACTATGCACGATTGAGTTTGTTCGACAGATGGGTCCGAGGAGTTTCAACGCTCTATGCGGGGAGCTCTAGCCAGATGCTTATCGGAGGACACATGGGTGAGGCCTTTCCTCTCTCGCGTTTGGTCCGCTAGGGCTGCCCACTCGCTCCCTTCCTCTTCTTGTTCATGGTGGAGGCTTTAGGCTACTAGTTGAGATCACAGCTGGCGCGCCTCATAGAGTTGAGGCTCCCAATATGATAGGAGGAGGAATCGCTGGACTTTGAGTTTGCTGATGACACGGCCTTGTATGTTGAGGACACTACAGCGAGCTTGGAGAGAGTTAGTGGAGCCCTGGCTATCTACTGTGAGGCCTCAGGCGCACAGATCAATTGGACAAAGTCAATAGGCTTCTTCACAGCTCATGAGAGACACAGGAGATCCGTGAGTGGAGGAGTGATTTTGGCTTTAGATGGATACCGCGGGGCCAAACAACAAGATACCTTGGTTGCCAAGTTGGTATTGATATTACAGCAGACAATAGATCACCCCGGTCCTTGAGAGCGTTCGGTGCAAGCTTCTCTACTAGAGCTTAGCCAAGCTCTCCCTAGCAGGGCGTGCCTTAGTGGCAAACCAGGTCGTTCTCCCCACGGCCTGGTATATTGCCTCCTGCTAGTGCTTTCACAGAGGATGCATTGGGCAGCTCCGACAGTTGGTTCGGAACTTCCTTTGGGCAGGATCGGACGACACGCGAGACACTAGAAAGAAAGAAAGAAAGATATATTAACATCCACGGGAGACCTCGTGGGCCTATGGGACAAAGTGCATAGAAAAGCGAACTCATACAAGTCTCAGTGGGCTGAAGAAAAGGGTACGCTAGGACTCTTGTTGAGTACTACTCAATACTAGTCTATGCTACCAGAATCATAATCATAATCATAATCATATCAAGCAATCTATCCAGGTGCTGGGACGAAACCGAAGCCTGCTGGTACAGTGATGGCTCTCTGGTGGGCTGGAAAAATGTCTCGTATCTGCATCTGTTGAGCTGTCTCGTGCTGCGGTGGGGGGCGCAGTCTCCTCGCTCTGTCTCCTCGCTCTCTGGACTCTCTAGGCTATGTCTAGAGTGACCCCTCTTCTCTGCCCCGTCTCCCCTGAGGAAAGCTGTGATAGGTTGGACCTCAATAGAGTGTACTCTGGGGGCTCTCTGTCGCAAATGTGGCCTCTGTGCCCCTCTCTCGATGGTACTGTGCCGGCTGCTCATCCAACCTGCTCTCATATCGGCTAGCTCCTCTTTCTACTATGTCCGGGGGCTAACTCAAATGTATAGAAGTCTGTGACGTGCCGCTGTGCCCAGTCACCCTCTATGTCCTGTAGTGGTCTGACCATCCCTTGCTCTTCTCTGATTAGTCGTAGAAGCGCCTCCCTGTGTCGCCGCATCTCCATTAGATAAAGCCCGATACAGACCTGGTCATGGAAATGGATTAGTCGTGACAAAGGACCGAAGCCACTCCCCTCTAGGTAGAGATAGTGGTAGCGTCCCTAAATCTCGTGGTAGGCTGGGCAAACACAAAGAAAATGCTCCTCTGTTTCAACCGCTCCCAGTGTACATAGCATGCAGACCCACTGCTCTCTAGGTATACCCGTTGCTCTCCCTGCCTCAATCCTCAGCTGATGGGATGAAACCCGCATCTGACCAATGGCAATCCTCAGTGCATGAGATACTCCTCTATCCTCGAGATACTGAGGTCTGATAATGAATCCCTCCTCTTATACTCTAAGGAAGTGGTCGCGATAAAACTGGGTCTTGGTGGGAAGCTCATGGTCCTCCTCCCAAGTCCGGGATGTGTGAAGCTGGAGGAGGTCTAACCGTATGATCCAGTTGATCTCATCTCGCGGGATCGACTCAGAAGGTGCATCCATGCTGTACTAAAAGGGGGGAAGCCTGTCCATCTGGATATCATGCTTGGCAAGCCAGGTAGATATGAGTGCATACCATGTGTCTGCCCCGCTCTCTGCGAGTCGTCTGGATGACTCTAGGGCCAACATCGAAAGTCTCCAATGGGGTAGGTCCCAAACTGTGTGGATGAAAGTCACTGTCTGAAAGATGGCATCAACCTGGAGAGGTGTCATGGTGAACTCTGCCTGTACTATCTCATGTGGAACTGAGGGATTACATCGGACCATCCTTAATCCCATTGTCACCTGTAGCCGCTCGAAGCTCCTCCAATCTGTCCTCGGAAGATTGCACCCCCAGAAAGGTGCTGCATACATGACAGTCGGCCACACTAGTGTGTCAAAAAGCCAACCCTTCGTCAGTGGATCCTAGAAGTGCACCTGGAAACACAACCACTCTAGTCTAGCCAAAGCACTACGCCCTCATGTGAGTCGTGCTTGGGCTGCTTGTTTCATCGTGAAGATGGGTCCTGTGAAGACTACTCCCAAATATGTATATGACTGCACTATCTCCACTGGTTCACCACGATAGGTGAAAGTAAGTCGGCGGTTAGTCATTGCTCGTGAGGTGTTGAAGATCATGACCTTAGTTTTCCCAAGGTTGACCGTCAGATCTCTCTCTCTGCAAAACACCTCTAATGCCTCCAGATCTCTCTGCAACGCCTCCACTGAAGAGGATATAAGGACTATATCATCGGCATATAACAATATCTATATGAGGAGATCCCCTAATAATGAGCCCTCACCACCTAGGCGATCTATGAAAGATGCGATCTCATCAATGTAGAGTCCAAAGAGAGTCGGTGAGAGAGGGCAGCGCTGCTTCACCACAATGGTGCTCTCGACCCAATCCGATAGACCACCTGGGGCACGGACCCTGCCTCTGACTTGACTCATATAAGCTCATCACACCCCAAATTAGCATCTCTAGGATCTGCATCTCCTGTAGTCTCCTGATCATGCGGAATTGTGGAACAGTGTCAAAGGCTTTTTGAAAGTCTATGAAGCATGTGTAGACTCTCTGATGTTTGGACCTCGCCTCCTCAATGATAGCCCTCAGAGTGAAGATGTGGTCTAGAGTAGAGTGCTACCTCCTGAATCCTGCCTGCCCTAGTGCTCAGTGCCCTCGTGCCTCTGTATGACTGTTGATCTCTCTCTCTAGTACCGATCCATAGATCTTGGCCAGTGTGTGGCCAATCATGAGGGTGCGATAGTTCCCGGTGTCCATGAGGTCTCCTGCATTGTGTATCGATACGATAGTAGTGGTGCTCCATGCTAGTGGGAAGCCATGACAAACTACAAGGTTAAACATAAGTGCAAGGATCGGTGCTAGGATCCCCTACCCATGTGCGAAGTGCTCTGTCCGAAGGCCTTCGTGGTCCTATGCTTTCCAGTTGTGGAGTTGGCGAAGTGCAGCTTGCACATTCTGCATAGTGAGAATAGATGACAGGTAGTGGGCCTGGGTCGCTTGGCAGATGGTGATCATGCCACAAGCACTGGGAGGCTTGGGTATCATAGAGCCGGAGATGCAGAGCAGAGCTCTTCTGGGCAAGTTGGTTGTTTGTGGCCTCACTCCAGGTGTAGAGCCTTGGAAGCTCCTCTTACAGAGAGGGCTTCTCAAGAACACCCCACGCACCGGAGGACAGTGGCAGCCTTCTCATAGGTGGATCTTCTTAGAGGCACCCCTTACAGGGAAGGGCTCCCCTTTGATGGTCTTTTAGTAGATGAAGCAGATTACACATGGAGTCAGAGGTGAGGTGAGGTGCTGTAGCGCATCTGCGAGAAGCAGGGCAGCCGATGAGAGAGATCGACCTAGCCATCCCTGAGTCCTAGTGGGAGGGACTCTACGCTTGGAGGGATAGCACTTGGCTGGGGCAGTTTTCTTGGATTGGTGTCCCTTTGAGGATGACGATGCAGCGAGGCAGCACGCACCCCGGCTTCTACCATGTAGGCTCTAGAGGCCTACTTCACTCGCTTATTGAGAGGGACACTGAGATGGATGGGAGTCTTGATGGGATTCACTAGTGGCAGATGATCAGAGTGGTGGAACCTTTGGGGAAGGAGTGGCACATTGACCCAGACAGTATTTCAAAGCAAGATGCCCCCAAATGGCGCCTCTGGCTATGGGAAGGTAGACCCTTGAGGGAGGTTCAGTGGGATCCGGGAGAGTAATTTTGGCCCTCCAGAGGCGGCCTTGCCGAGTAGATGGATGACATGCCCTTCTTTTCCTATACCACAAGGATTGGCAAGAGGCTTCAAATGGACTCCTCGAGGTGAACCCCCTCGAGGGAGCGGCATTGGGTGACCCAGAGAGTGCCCCGGGATGTCCGTTCTAGGTTTTGGATATGGTTATGGTCCAGCTTGCGGCCGAGGAAGATATCCTACTTCTGGCTGGCCGCCCACAGAGGCTTGCCCATCGGACCGTGGTTGGAGCAGATGTGAGTGGAGGGACAATGCCATTTTTACTCTGGTGGTTTCTTGGAGACGATTCCGCACTGCCTTTGGAGCTGTCATAGAGCATCGAGGATCTGGATGGGAGCCTTCATGATCATGACCCGCATGCAGAGTCTTCAGAGGGACTACACCTGGGGGATGGTGGCCGGGTTGAGGAAGGGAGGACACGCATTCCAGATCGATGAGATCTCCCTAGCCTACCGGATACAAGGTCACAGCATACAGAGGATAGAGCTCCATGAGGCAGTCTAGCCTAGCTCCCCTTTCTTCTCCGGAGGACAGCGTTTGAGAGGTGGTAGCCAATATCACTGCGTGGAACATTTGGGTGGCTCGTTGCAATCTCGTGATGGGTGAGGATTAAGTTCCGCCCGCAGCTACCATGGTCGCCATCTCGCAGGATATCATCTATACTCTACGCTCCACTTGGGAGCGTGAGACTCTAGGCTCTAAAGCAACTATTGAGCGACGTGCTCGATTCTGCAAGGCTTGGCCTACAGGAGTCTTCTACATCTTCACTCCGCAAGGGATTCGCTAGTTGTATAGTCCCTCCACTTGGTTGTTAGACCCAATACCAGAGATTCCCTAGGCAGTGAGCTAGGTTTCTCTAGAACAAGCCGGTTTTTCTTTCAGCCTTTTCCTAGTTTTTTCCATACTCAGCACCTTCGGAGCTGCTGTTTTGTATGAAGTCTTTCAAGCATTAATAGAAGGTTCCTTTCTTTGAAAATAAAATAAAATAAAATAAAAATGAGAGGCCATGTGTCCAAACTTTGTACATTCAAAGCCCCATTTGAGTTTATAAAATGCACTTCCCATTGCCACATGATTCACCGTAACACAATAAGAGTCAGGGGAGGGATTATCAATATCCCAGAGAATGCAAAATCTATTTGAATTTCCATTTGGCCGAGGCGAACAAACCACCTTTCCCAAAGAAGCTGCAATTTTTTACAAAAGCGAAGCCAAGCATTGAGGAAAATCAAGCACCTCCACCCACACCGGACAATGATGGTGAATCAATGCCTGATAATCCCGTGTGGGCGACCATGGCAAAACATGAACCATTTGTTGCCCATAAAAAAGCGGAGAATGTTCAAGGAACATTTGTTTATGCTGCTCATCAACCATAATCTCTTCAAAAAATCCCTAGGCTGCATAATGCACTTTACAAACAAAACAACCTCCCAGCGTTCTGGTCAACCAATTTCCGACATCTACTGCAACTGACATACGACACGGGAAAAAAGATAATGATAGCATGCTTCACATATTCACGCACGGGAACTACTATATCATCAACCTCCACCACGATCCCAACTGTGGGTGCGGAATCTTCCAATCCTTGTGGGTATCTTCAAAACCCTCATGCATAACGTCCAAAACCAGTTGTGCCTCAAGAGAAGCATGTACAGGGTCATCTTGACCCGAATCCTGCTTTTGTTTCTTGTGAGAGTAAATCTTCATTGAAGCCATGACCAAAGAAATGAAGTAAATGCACGGGAGAAGGGAAGAAGGGGGCTTATGAACAAAGAAAGTAATCAAAAGCAAAACTTATGGATACCTTCATTGAAGCCATGACCAAAGAAATGAAGTAAATGCACGGGAGAAGGGAACAAGACGGGCTTATGAACAAAGAAAGTAATCAAAAGAAAAACTTATGGATAGAAGAAAAAGTTGTACCACCCCCAAGGGAAAGAAGAGAGTAGAGAGAGAAAAGGCAAGCAGTAGACGACCAGCAGCAGCAAGATGGGAGAACAGATGAAAAAGGCGACCAGCAGCAAAGCTTGGGAGAGGAAAGGAAAGGAACGACCAGCAGCAAGACCTACTCAAGCAAAGACCGTACAGGCTGTACAAATGAAAGCACGGCTGCAAAGGAGCCATGAAAGCAAAAAACGGGGGCGCAGGAGCTAGAACGAGGACGCAAGAGCTACAACGGGCGAGGCAGAACAGCCGAGAGCACAAGCGGGACCTAGAGGGGGCTCCCAGAGGGGCTCGAATCCCTAGGCAAGCATGTTATAGAGCAAGTGGACACCATAGCCGAGCTCTCCACACCCTTACACAACAATCCTCTCCCGTCTTTTTAACGAGTCCATTTGTACAGGTCTTCCACCTAGTTGGCTAGAAAATACCATAGTACCCATACACAAGTCGGGGGATCCTTTGGAGGCATCGAACTACAGGACCATTATGATTGGCCATGTCATGGCCAAGATTTATGCGACCATTCTAGAAGGACATATAAATGACCATGCCGAGGCGACAGGCATGAGAGCTAGAGGGCAGGCAGGATTTCGTGCAGAGCACTCGACTCTAGATCATATCTTCACACTCAGGGCTTTGATTGAGGAGGCGAAGTCACGTAAGCAACGGCTCTATTGTTGCTTCGTGGACTTCAGAAAGGCATTTGACACTGTGCCGCGTTTCAGACTCTTCCAGCGACTTCGTGACTTGGGATTCAATGGGGAGATTCAATGGGCGATCATGGCCTTGTATGAGAGAGTCACAGGTAGAGTCAGGACACGGGCGGGGCTGTCGGCGGAAGTACGCAGTACGATAGGGGTGAAGCAGGGGTGTCCTTTGTCTCCGACACTCTTTGGTCTCTATATCGATGAGTTAGAGATGTACATACAGACGATGGGTGGTACAGGTTCTTTACTGGCAGGATCCACGATACCGATTCTCCTCTATGCAGATGACGTGGTTCTTATTTCTTCCTCCCAGCAGGGTTTACAGGCACATCTCCATGCACTCCACAGCTTTTGTCAGGACAGAGGGTTGTCTGTAAACCTTGGGAAGACCAAAGTCATGGTCTTCAACACGTCATACCAGGTTTATAGGAGAGGCGAGTTCTCTTTCACATTTGATGGGCAGGAGGTGGAGCTAGTTAGGGAGTATACATATTTGGGTGCCACATTTAGAGGTCCAGTCTTCACCATGACGCATGCAGCACGAGATAGGATCAGTAGAGGGTATGCCGCCTTGGCTCTTCTCGAGAGGCAGTGTGCACAGTCACATTTTCAGCATCCCGACACGAAGTCCTTACTTTTCGATACACTAGTGAGACCTGCAGTCATGTATGCTAGCCCCTTTTGGGCAGGAGATCTCAGGGTTGCAGATTGGAGACGAGTAGAGAGGTTACAGATCATCATGTTCTCTAGATTGATCAGAGCGAAGCCCACGGTACCGCATCAGATTTTACCGCATCAGATTACGTTCGCAGAGTTCGGAGCTACACCCCTAGCGCTAGATGCAGCATTTCAGTCAGTTACATACTTGCATAGGATCAGGGCGCTCGGAGACTCAGCAGCAGGCAGAGCACGATTACCGTGGCTAGCACTGACATCCTCGCAGATGTTAGCGGAGAGAGGTCATACTTTTTGTTGGTACCACACACTCTCCACATGGCTCACCTCGCTGGGCTTGGATATGGATAGGCTGCCACCATTTCGATACAGCATAGATGCCCCTCGCCTCCCTCTCACTCGACGATCGATGGCCGCCACGATCGATATGGCCGCCACGATCGATATGTGCACTATAGTAGAAGAGGACTTGCATCTTCTTCAAGGGACAGCGCAGTGCCCGCACTTGCCGCACTCCCAATCGCAGGTACACCGGTTTCAGCTCCATTATCTCATCTTCCGCCCATAGCTACTTTGTACCCGCAATTTTTTTCACCCCTCCCCTCTCAGGTTCCTTCTTCTCCTACCCCTTCTCCACCCTTTTTGCTCTCCCTCTCACAGCCCTCTGTCACCTCTTCCCCTTTGTTGCCTATTTTACCTACTTTGCCAGAGGCTCCCTCCTCCTCATCCTCTCTACAGACTTTACCCATCCCCTCCTCTTCATCCCCGGTACCCGCATTCTCTTCCCCTTTCCAGCCTTCTCCTTCATCCCCGCTACCCACCTTACCGGTTTCCCCCCTTTCTCCCTCTCTTCCTCCTTCCATGCCTTGCACTGTTTGTCCTTGCCGCCACATCCTACTAGAGCTTCAGCACTTTGAGACCCACCTCCGAGCTGCCCTTCAGATGCTTCACAGGAAGGACGAGACCATTGCTCTACTTACAGCTCAGGTTGCATCTCTTGCTGATCGAGTGACACAGCAGGATCGGGAGATCTTGTCTATTAGGACAGATCTTCAGGTCTTACAGGCGACTCATAGGACTCTTGCTGGAGAGATTCATGGACACACAGAGCGAGTGCAGCAGATCGAGACTCGCGTTCAGCACATAGACACATCTCCCACTACAGCAGTAGCAGCGGTTGGTGGAGAGCGTTTGACCTCCCTTCAGACAAAGGTCCAGAGAGCCACAGAGTGGGTGGATGTCGTCCGTCGTCAGCCATCATAGCCTCAGAGATCGATTGTATCAGCTACATTGGCCGAGTCACAGCAGAGGGCCACAAAGGCCCTCAACATTCGCATTCGTGGTATCTTGCCCTCGGCGACAGAGTCCACGATGACACAGGCTGTGACCTTTGTCTCTCAGACATTGGGAGTACAGGATCATGGCAAAGTAGGAGCATATAGAGTCGGGAGGGATCGTACTAGAGAGCAGCCCCTCATTATCAGATTCAGAGATGGCCAGGCACGTCTAGCTGCCCTCAGGAGGAGAGGGACACCCGAGCTCAGGGCAAGTGGGCAGTGATTAGGGATGGCAGACTCATCACAGGCACCTTGAGGCGTGCTCCCACAATGCTTAGAGATGGCAGACTAGCAGATATAGCCCCACCTCCACCTCCTGCTCCGACCGCTTCACGGGACAGGGCCCATGGGACACACCACCTGTCAGATAGTCTACGCATCGCTGTATGGAACTGCAATGGTTCTTTTACAGCACAGCCAGGCAATCTACGGGGGGCATTCTTTGGGAGAGATATCATCTTTTTCACGAAGACACACGAGAGTCCAGAGAGACCTTTGCCACGAGTGACAGGGTATACATGGAGATCTGCTTTCAGGCAGCACACTCGGACATTTGGAGTGAGAGGATCTGGAGGAGTGGCCATTTTGTACAGAGAGCATCTCGATTGGATCATCACAGTGGAGAGAGCGGATTCACATGCCCGATTCTTGTGGGTACGCATCTGCCGCAGAGCCCCTCAGCGAGATCTTTTTATTGCAGTTTGCTACTTCCCCCCGGCACAGTCGATCTATTCTTCCATTGGACCAGGCCAGTCCATATTTGAGAATCTCTCAGCGGACATTGCAGATTTTTCACATCGCGGAGAAGTCATCCTTTTAGGAGACTTCAACGCGAGGACCTCAGACAGACAGGCCCTCACTTATGACTTCATGGAGGATCCGGTCATACTCTCAGCATTTCACGATGATAGCCTCTGTCGGACTTCATCAGACTGCACAGTACAGCCCACAGATTAGGGACGTCAGTTACTGGAGCTCCTCACCTCGCACGGTATGGTCATTTATAGCGTCTTGTCCAGGTGGCCACAGCCTTCCATGCCTACATTCTCTTCTGCTTCTGGGCGTGGTACTAGCGTGATCGACTACATCATAGGTCCCCCGACTCTAGTCCCTTCCATCCATAGCCTTACTGTTAGCCCCTTCATGCCCTCTGCCGACCCCATGCACTCATCCACTTAACTTTGACTCATGTCTCCCATGACCCACCCCCCCCTCGTTATCACGACCGCCAACCCTATTATGAGGTTCATTTCGACCACCAGTTCGATGATGTATATAGCCAAAACCTCAGCCGCCTACTCTGTCCTCATCTATTAGATACTCTACCATCCACGCAGGACCGGTGGGAACTTGTACATACTTCACTCGTTTCTGCCGCTCAAATGTCGTTCCCTGCCACATGTCATTCGTCTAGTCCCCCACCGGTTGGTCTTGTTCCTTGCAACGGTTGGTATGACGAGGAGTGTAAGGAACTCCGTAGGAAACCTCACCTTGAGACCAAGGAGAAGTCTCCCCTCCTTGCCGAAACCAAGAGAGACTACAAGCGGTTGGTTAGGCGCAAGAAACGCCAATTTCTAGCCCGGAATGAGGAGGAGCTGAGAAGCTTGCTTTTCAGTTGTGACTCCAAGGAATTCAGGAGAAAATTCCTCCGCTTGAAGTCTCAGAGCCCCTGCATATACTTCAGCTCTATACGATGTTCCAAATCAGCCAGCCATCGATTTATCCCATACCCCTAGGCCAGCTTCATCTAGTCTCTTCACACCAGAAAGTGTCCGTGCAGCAGCCCACCGATTTAAGAACGGGAGAGCTAAGGATCATGATGGACTGCAAACGGAGTATGTAATCCATGTGTATGAACATGCGTTTCAGTCGGTCATGTATTTGCACAGGGTTAGGGAGTTTGGAGACTCAGCAGGGAGTTAGGGATTACATACTCCGTTTGCAGTCCATCATGATCCTTAGCTCTCCCGTTCTTCAATCGGTGGACTGCTGCATGGACACTCTCTGGTGTGAAGAGACAAGATGAAGCTGGCCTAGGGGTATGGGATAAATCGATGGCTGGCTGATCTGGAACATCGTATAGAGCTGAAGTATATGCAGGGGCTCTGAGACTTCAAGCGGAGGAATTTTCTCCTGAATTCCTTGGAGTCACAACTGAAAAGCAAGCTTCTCAGCTCCTCCTCATTCCGGGCTAGAAATTGGCGTTTCTTGCGCCTAACCAACCGCTTGTAGTCTCTCTTGGTTTCGGCAAGGAGGGGAGACTTCTCCTTGGTCTCAAGGTGAGGTTTCCTACGGAGTTCCTTACACTCCTCGTCATACCAACCGTTGCAAGGAACAAGACCGTTTGCAGTCCATCATGATCACATGGATTACATACTCCGTTTGCAGTCCATCATTCACATGGATTACATACTCCGTTTGCAGTCCATCATGATCCTTAGCTCTCCCGTTCTTAAATCGGTGGGCTGCTGCACGGACACTTTCTGGTGTGAAGAGACTAGATGAAGCTGGCCTAGGGGTATGGGATAAATCGATGGCTGGCTGATTTGGAACATCGTATAGAGCTGAAGTATATGCAGGGGCTCTGAGACTTCAAGCGGAGGAATTTTCTCCTGAATTCCTTGGAGTCACAACTGAAAAGCAAGCTTCTCAGCTCCTCCTCATTCCGGGCTAGAAATTGGCGTTTCTTGCGCCTAACCAACCGCTTGTAGTCTCTCTTGGTTTCGGCAAGGAGGGGAGACTTCTCCTTGGTCTCAAGGTGAGGTTTCCTACGGAGTTCCTTACACTCCTCGTCATACCAACCGTTGCAAGGAACAAGACCAACCGGTGGGGGACTAGACGAATGACATGTGGCAGGGAACGACATGTGAGCGGCAGAAACGAGTGAAGTATGTACAAGTTCCCACCGGTCCTGCGTGGATGGTAGAGCATCTAATAGATGAGGACGGAGTAGGCGACTGAGGTTCTGGCTATATACATCATCGAACTAGTGGTCGAAATGAACCTCATAATAGGGTTGGCGATCGTGATAACGAGAGGGGGGTGGGTCATGGGAGACATGAGTCAAAGTAAAGTGGATGAGTGCATGGTCGGCAGAGGGCATGAAGGGGCTAACAGTAAGGCTATGGATGGAAGGGACTAGAGTCGGGGGACCTATGATGTAGTCGATCACGCTAGTACCACGCCCAGAAGCAGAAGAGAATGTAGGCATGGAAGACTGTGGCCACCAGGACAAGCCGTTATAAATGACCATACCGTGCGAGTGAGGAGCTCCAGTAACTGACGTCCCTGATCTGTGGACTGTACTGTGCAGTCTGATGAAGTCCGACGGAGGCTATCATCGTGAAATGCTGGGAGTATGATCGGATCCTCCATGAAGTCATAAGTGAGGGCCTGTCTGTCTGAGGTCCTCGCGTTGAAGTCTCCTAAAAGGATGACTTCTCCGCGATGTGAAAAATCTGCAATGTCCGCTGAGAGATCCTCAAATATGGACTGGCCTGGTCCAGTGGAAGAATAGATCGACTGCGCCGGGGGGAAGTAGCAAACTGCAATAAAAAGATCTCGCTGAGGGGCTCTGCGGCAGATGCGTACCCACAAGAATCGGGCATGTGAATCCACTCTCTCCACTGTGATGATCCAATCGAGATGCTCTCTGTACAAAATGGCCACTCCTCCAGATCCTCTCACTCCAAATGTCCGAGTGTGCTGCCTGAAAGCAGATCTCCATGTATACCCTGTCACTCGTGGCAAAGGTCTCTCTGGACTCTCGTGTGTCTCCGTGAAAAAGATGATATCTCTCCCAAAGAATGCCCCCCGTAGATTGCCTGGCTGTGCTGTAAAAGAACCATTGCAGTTCCATACAGCGATGCGTAGACTATCTGACGGGTGGTGTGTCCCATGGGCCCTGTCTTGTCAAGCGGTCGGAGCAGGAGGTGGAGGTGGGGCTATATCTGCTGGTCTGCCATCTCTAAGCACTGTGGGAGCACGCCTCAAGGTGCCTGTGATGAGTCTGCCATCCCTGATCACTGCCCACTTGCCCTGAGCTCAGGCTGCATCTCTCTGAGGCATGAGCGCCTTGCGCTCCTCAACCTGTATCTGAGTCAGATCCTCGTCAATGGAAATCTGTGGGTGGTCTCTGAGTGTCCGTCTCCTCCTGAGGGCAGCTACACGTGCCTGGGCATCTCTGAATCTAATAATGAGGGGCTACTCTCTAGCACGATCCCTCCCGACTCTATATGCTCCTACTATGCCATGATCCTGTACTCCCAATGTCTGAGAGACAAAGGTCACAGCCTGTGTCATCGTGGACTCTGTCGCCGAGGGCAAGATACCACGAATGCGAATGTTGAGGGCCTTTGTGGCCCTCTGCTGTGACTCGGCCAATGTAGCTGATACAGTCGATCTCTAAGGCTGTGATGGCTGACGGCGGACGACATCCACCCACTCTGTGGCTCTCTGGACCTCTGTCTGAAGGGAGCTCAAACGCTCCTCAACCGCTGCTACTGTTGTAGTAGGAGAAGAAGGAACCTGAGAGGGGAGGGGTGAAAAAAATTGCGGGTACAAAGTAGCTATGGGCGGAAGATGAGATAATGGAGCTGAAACCGGTGTACCTGCGATTGGGAGTGCGGCAAGTGCGGGCACTGCGCTGTCCTTTGAAGAAGATGCAAGTCCTCTTCTACTATAGTGCACATATTGATCGTGGCGGCCATTGATGTTGCTGCTTTTGTAACATGCTCGACGGTGTCGGCCATGTTTAATTACGGGAAACCGGCAACATTGAAAAGCGGGAGATGGCGAGCGCTGCCAATGCGCGATGAGAGAGAGAGAGAGAGAGAGAGAGAGAGAGAAGCAGAGAGAGAGAGAGAGAGAGAGAGAGAGAGAGAGACACACACACACACACACACACACACACACACACAGAGTATTTTGGGAGGGGAGAGTAGGAGGGGAAAGGAGGGGAGGGTAGAGGAGAGGAGTGGAGCCGAGGGGGGGGAGCAAAGAAACAGCGCGGGGGGGCGAGGGGAGCTGTGCAGGCAGCAGCGCAGGGGGGGCACGCAGGCGAGCAGTAGTGCGGGGGAGGGGGGGTGCTGTGCGGGCAACAGTGCGGGGGGGAGGGGCTGGGAGAGAGAGAGAAAGAGCCAGGAAAGCTGCAGCGAAATTTGCACAGAACAACAACATTTCCAACTAGAGCTACTGCATCAAGAGAGAGAGAGAGAGAGAGAAAGAAAGAAAGAAGAAATTTTATTAAAGGTCCACGGAAGGCCATACATGGCCTATGGGACACAAAATCATCCGAAAGGAAAATACATCATCAACGATGCGCCAACTAGGTGGTCTCATCGTAATACCGCTAAGATGCCAAAAATGGCTACAAAAATCCTAGATACAAAATGAAATGAAATAGAGTACCAAAATGCCTAGATACAAAATGTAAAATATGAAATATGAGGAACATCGTCTTCCCTAAGGGGTCTGTGATCCAAAGAAATGATGGAAGTCATGGCCATCGACCATGCCTCCCGCCATGAGTGTGAAGATCTGGGCAAGTGTCAAATGGGCTGCTGGCGGTGCCAAGTCTCCATGGAGCAATCTCCTCCGAAAATCTGCCATCATCCTCCGTCGTCGAGAAATAAAGCGACGGGTACGGCCTCTGTGTAAGATCATCCTGCGGTGCTGCCGGATCATGTCATATGTACATCCTCGGGGTGGAACCATCGGTGCTCTCTGGCAAGATGGGCTATCTCTGTGCTCATGGTCCTGCGCCTCGTCCTGCTCCTCATGAATAACCAGGTCTCTGGCAGGGATGCGACGGTGCTCTCTGAGGAATCTCTCTCTATATCTGGTGATCTCCCTGATGAACAACGCTAAGCAATACTGATCCTCATACTCCATAATCCGAGAGAGAGGTCCAAATCCGTGCCCAAATAAACAGTGAAATCTGCCACGGATCTCATAATATAAAGGGCATCTGCAAACAAAGTGCTCCTCAGTCTCCACCTCCCCCATAGTGCAACAAGGGCATATCCTAGTCTCTCGCCTGGGTCTATGTCCGGTAGCTGTACGACGCATCCTGCCGGCCTCAACGTCTAATCTGTGGGAAGATACCCTGAGCCTGGCCCAAGGCAATCCTGAGTGAGTGCGACATATGAACGCCGATATATCCTGGGGATATGATGAAGCCATCCTCTGAAATCCTGAGAAAATGGTCACGATATGTGGCCATCTTCGTATGAAGCTCCGTGGGATGAACCCAAGTGCGAAACGTGTGTAGGTGCAACAAATCTGCCCTGATAACCTGGCTGAGCTCATGTCGAGTGAGAGGGAGGCGAGGGGCATCTATGCTGTATCGAAATGGTGGCAGCCTATCCATATCCAAGCCCAGCGAGGTGAGCCATGTGGAGAGTGTGTGGTACCAACAAAAAGTATGACCTCTCTCCGCTAACATCTGCGAGGATGTCAGTGCTAGCCACGGTAATCGTGCTCTGCCTGCTGCTGAGTCTCCGAGCGCCCTGATCCTATGCAAGTATGTAACTGACTGAAATGCTGCATCTAGCGCTAGGGGTGTAGCTCCGAACTCTGCGAACGTAATCTGATGCGGTAAAATCTGATGCGGTACCGTGGGCTTCGCTCTGATCAATCTAGAGAACATGATGATCTGTAACCTCTCTACTCGTCTCCAATCTGCAACCCTGAGATCTCCTGCCCAAAAGGGGCTAGCATACATGACTGCAGGTCTCACTAGCGTATCGAAAAGTAAGGACTTCGTGTCGGGATGCTGAAAATGTGACTGTGCACACTGCCTCTCGAGAAGAGCCAAGGCGGCATACCCTCTACTGATCCTATCTCGTGCTGCATGCGTCATGGTGAAGACTGGACCTCTAAATGTGGCACCCAAATATGTATACTCCCTAACTAGCTCCACCTCCTGCCCATCAAATGTGAAAGAGAACTCGCCTCTCCTATAAACCTGGTATGACGTGTTGAAGACCATGACTTTGGTCTTCCCAAGGTTTACAGACAACCCTCTGTCCTGACAAAAGCTGTGGAGTGCATGGAGATGTGCCTGTAAACCCTGCTGGGAGGAAGAAATAAGAACCACGTCATCTGCATAGAGGAGAATCGGTATCGTGGATCCTGCCAGTAAAGAACCTGTACCACCCATCGTCTGTATGTACATCTCTAACTCATCGATATAGAGACCAAAGAGTGTCGGAGACAAAGGACACCCCTGCTTCACCCCTATCGTACTCTGCGTACTTCCGCCGACAGCCCCGCCCGTGTCCTGACTCTATCTGTGACTCTCTCATACAAGGCCATGATCGTCCATTGAATCTCCCCATTGAATCCCAAGTCACGAAGTCGCTGGAAGAGTCTGAAACGCGGCACAGTGTCAAATGGTGCCTTTCTGAAGTCCACGAAGCAACAATAGAGCCGTTGCTTACGTGACTTCGCCTCCTCAATCAAAGCCCTGAGTGTGAAGATATGATCTAGAGTCGAGTGCTCTGCACGAAATCCTGCCTGCCCTCTAGCTCTCATGCCTGTCGCCTCGGCATGGTCATTTATATGTCCTTCTAGAATGGTCGCATAAATCTTGGCCATGACATGGCCAATCATAATGGTCCTGTAGTTCGACGCCTCCAAAGGATCCCCCGACTTGTGTATGGGTACTATGGTATTTTCTAGCCAACTAGGTGGAAGACCTGTACAAATGGACTCGTTAAAAAGACGGGAGAGGATTGTAGCTAAGGCATCAATCCCATGGATTACATACTCCGCTTGCAATCCATCATGGTCCTTAGCTCTCCCAGTCTTCAAACGATGAGCTGCTGCTCGGACACTATTGGATGAGAATAAGGCAGAGGAGGTGGGTCTAGGCACATGGGATAAGTCGATCTGTGGCTGGTCTGGAATATCATATAAAGTGGAAGTATAGGCAAGCCAAACCTGCGGGTCTGTAAGAGGAGTTTGAGATTTCAAGCAAAGGAATTTCTTCCAGAATTCCTTGGAATCACAGCTGAAAAGTAAATTTCTCAGCTCCTCCTCATTCCGGGCTAGAAATTGGCACTTTTTGCGTCGCACCAAACGCTTGTAACTCTTCTTGGTCTCAATGAGGAGGGGAGACTTCTCCTATGTCTCAAGGCGAAGCTTCCTGCGGAGTTCTTTACACTCCTCATCATACCATCCATTACAAGACACAAGACCGACTGGTGGAGGACTGGATGTGTGGCAAGTGACGGGGAAGGACTTGTGGGCTGCCGAGATGATGGAGGTATGTACAAGGTCCCACTGATCCTGTGTGGAGGGTAGGGCATCGAGAAGGTGCGGACGGAGAAGACCACTCAGGTGCTGGCTATAAATATCATCAAACTGGTGGTCAAAATGAACCTCATAGTATGGCTGACGCTCATGATGTCTAGAAGGGGGGGCATGAGGAATCTGGGTAAGAATAAAGTGCAGACGTGCATGATCGGCTGAAGGCATAAAAGGGTCGACTGTGAGGTTATGTACAAAAGGGATTAAAGTCGGGGGACCCAAGACGTAATCAATGACGCTCGTACCACCACCCGCGAAGGGAAAACATGTGGCTGTGGATGAATGCGGCCACTGTCGAAGTCCATTATAAATGACCATGCCGTGCGATGAGAGAAGCTCCAATAGGCGATGTCCCTGATCTGTCACCTCTACCCCTCTATCTGAAGATAAGCGTGGAAAACTCTCATCTGGGGCAGTTGGAACTAAGACTGGATCCTCAGCAAAGTCCAAAATCTCTGCCTGTCTGTCTGATGTCCTCGCGTTGAAGTCTCCTAAAAGGATGACCTCTCCGCGGCGTGAGTACTCCAATACATCGGCTGACAAATCCTCAAAAGGTGACTGTCCTGGTCCATCTGAGGCATAACGAGACTGTCTCGGGGGAAAGTAGCATACTGCAATAAACAAGTCTCTCAGGGGGGGTCTCCTGATCCGTACCCAAAGATATCTGGCCCGATGGTCTCTCCTCATGACTGTGAGTATCGATCTGAGATGCTCTCTATAAAGAACTGCCACACCGCCAGATCCTCTGACTCCTCCTGATCGTCTAGTCTCTGCTGTCGAAAGACAGACTCCCAGGCATACCCTGTCACCTGCGGCAAGCCTCTCTCTGGGCTCTCATGGGTCTCTGTAAAGAAGACGATGTCCTGATCAAAAAAGGCCTCTCGTAAGTTGCCAGGCTGAGCTGTGAGGGAACCATTACAGTTCCAAACTGCGAAACTCAAGCTATCTGGCAGACTACGTGTCCCATAGGCCTCGTGTCGTCAATTGTGGGCTCCAGCCGGTCTAGATCGCATAGCTCCTATCAAAAGTCTGCCCTCTCTGATCACGGCCCACTTGCCCTCACGACGGGCAACATCCCTCTGTGCAATGAGACGTCTATGCTCCTCCCACTGAAGAGCTGTAAGGTCCTCATCCATGTGAATCTGTGGATGGTCCCTCAATTTGGATCTCCTTCGTAATACTGCGAGACGGGCCTCAGCATCTCTGAATCTGATGATAAGTGGCTGGTGCCGTGCTGGGATCCCGGCCCACTTGATATGCAGCTACTATGCCATGATCCTGAACTCCGAGTGTCCCAGATATGAAATCTATCGCCTGATCCATGGCTGATCTCGTATCTGATCGCTCAACTCCGCGGATGCGGATGTTGAGGGCCTTCTGAGCTCGCCGCTGACTCTCGGCAATAGTCTCAGAGACTGTGGTCTGCTGGGCCTGTGGGGCTCTACGCACAACGTCCACCCACTCTGAGGTCTTCTGTACCTCTGTCTGCAGTGTGGCCAACCTCTCCTCAACTGCTGCACTAGCTGGAGGAGCTACATGCAGCTGCTGGAGGCGATCATCGCATGCCACAACATGCTCCTGAATGCGTGCCTCCAGCTGCACTATGCGCTCAGCATGTGTCCGTAACTGGATATCCCGATCAATATCTCTGGTATGAAGCTGGCGAATATGGGAGTCCTGATCAGATCTATGACTCTCAACTGTCGATAGCTGATCAGTCAGTGTGTGTATCTGTGCTGTGAGAGACTGAATCGCAGCGCCCTGAAGTCTGCAAGTCTCCATGCACTGCATAACTAAATCTCTCAATCGCAGATTATCTGCCAGGACTGCTTCCGCTGTGGAGGGTGAAGGGGAGAGGGGGTACAAGGATGAGGGGGTAAGAGGGTAAGAAGGTGAGTAAAGGAGGGGTGCAGAAAATGGAGGTCCTGAAGAGAGAGATCCGGTAGAAGGAAGTAGGGAGTCAGGGACCGAAGAAGAGCCTACACTAGGGGAGGAAGGGGCTGAAAGGGAGGGTCGGTGGGGAGAGGTGGGAAGAAGCTGGGTAGGGACTAGGGGAGGGGAAGAAGAGGAGGGAGGAGGCTGGGTAGGGAATAGGGAAGGGGAGGAAGAGGAAGGAAGAGGATGGGTAGGGACTAGGGGAGGGGAGGAAGAGGATGGGTAGGGACTAGGAGAGGGGAAGAATAAGCAAGGGAAAGGGCTAGGGAGGAATGAACGGGAGCAAGAGGAGGAGGTGAAACTGAAGGAGGGAGAGGAGGAGGATTGAGTAGAGGAGGTGGGTAGGAAAGGGTTGGGATTGAGGCAAGGGAGGTAACCGGAAGTGATGGGGGAGATGGAAGTAAAGGAGATGGGGTCGGAGCCACAGGAGGATTGAGTAAAGTAGATGGGTAGGAAAGGGTTGGGGTGGAGGCAAGGGAGGTCGTTGGAGGTGGTGGGGAAGGAGATGTTAAGGGTAAAGAAGAACTTGCCTCTTCGGCTCTTGTACTGCTGCCTATGCTTTTATCTTTCTCTACTTTTGCTCCTTGGAGGGCCATGGTGGAGCTCCTTGTTTGTGGCATCTCCTTACTCCTGGAAGTGCTGAATTCTCTGCTCAAAACTGCCTCTGAGGGCCATGGTGGAGCTGCTGAATTCTCTGCTCTCAAAACTGCCTCTTTTTCCCCTCAAAACTGCCCCTTTTTAACTCTGTTCTGTTTCCTGCATAAGGACACTTGCTGTAAGTCTATTCACACGGGGGGGGAGTTTAAGACTTTCCTTAAACCCCCTTCCTTCCAACAGAGGCTTGCGCAGGGAGGGAGCTGTTGGCTTGCGAGGGAGCTGTTGGCCTGCGCAGGGAGGGAGTGTTGGCTTGCGGGCCTGAGGGGGAGGTGCTGAGCGGGTGAGGGGCGGGCTGAGGCGCGGGCTGAGGCGGAGGCTGAGGGGGAGGGGGAGGGGGAGGCGAGCGGGTGAGGGAGGGGGACGACTGAAGCGGGGAGAGGGGGCTGAGCGGTGGCGGAGGAGACGGGTGAGGGAGGGGGACGACTGAAGCGGGGAGAGGGGGCTGAGCGGTGGCGGAGGAGACGGGGGGGGCTGAGCGGGGGACCGAGGGGGGAGGCTGAGCGGGTGAGGGAGGGGGAGAGGGGGGGCTGAGCGGGGGAGGGAGGGGAGGCTGAAGCGGGGAGAGGGGGCTGAGCGGGTGAGGGAGCGGGAGAGGGGGAGACGGGGGGGGGGAGGGGGAGACGAGAGAGAGAGAGAGAAGAAGAAGAAGAAGAATATATTATCGTCCTCTGAAGACCAAAACCGGCCTATGGGACCTGGGCAATACAATATCACAAGTACATGAAAGCTCCTCCCGAAGATGGGAGGGTGGAAAGAGAAACCACCTTCTAGGATTCAGGTGGATTCCTATGCTTGAAGAGCTTATACACAAATGTTCCTAAAGCTGAAGGTGACCCTTTATGCAGCAAATCAGCCAGTTTGTTATGTCCCTCAAGGAGGTGATTGAACTCTTCCCTAATGTGTGCATAGTGAGGGCATATCATTACCATGTGTTCTTCTGTTTCAACCATACCTTGATAGAGAGAGAGAGAGAGAGAGAGAGAGAGAGAGAGAGAGAGAGGTGGTATTTTCCTAGCAAATGATTGACTCACCTGAGGCATGAGTGAGTTTAAACGCTTCTCACACCACTTTTCGATAAATTTCTCAATGGTACTCTGAAAACCCTGCTTAGCTTTGGCAAACGAGAGGCGTCTTTTTTTATTTTGCTCAGCGGTAACTTTGGCATGGCATACCACACAAAGTGTCCTCATGTTCTGTAAATTACATTCACCTACCATAGAAGCATAAAACGTTAGTAAGAGCTTTAAATAACCTAGAAACTACTATATACCCGCTGCTTGTAAAAAAAATCCTGCCCAATTTAAGCACGACTTCATATGCAGAAGAAATAATTAATAGTTTGAAATATGCACGTTGCATTCTGGGAATAGAGCTTCTAACGGTGCTGTTACTTACCTCCTCCCTGAAAGACAGCTACAATATGATCCGCATGCCAAGCATTCCCCTCCTTTGCATCAGATACCAGCCTCTCTAGTCTGTAAATAACATCCAAAAAATATCCACATCTTTGTATCACATATCTCTCATGAGTTTCTATGTCATCTTTAAGCACAATCACCCTAACCAAAAAGCCCATAAATCCAAGATGAGGGTCGTGTTAGTTACAAGCGCTTGTATTCCATAAATTGTGGAGCCTTTTGCAGTATGTAGTTTCTCCGTTGTTCCAGAGGCAAAGGACGGATTTTCTCTATGAGGCCATGGCAATCTAGTTTACATGCGGTACAAACACCTTTCTCCAAAATAAAGAGCTCCTACAAAGAAGAGTGATAGCTGGTGAGAAGCATTATAAGCAGTTCCAGAATTTGACCATATTTGCTCTCCCTCACTGATAAGCTTTTTGGCAGAAAACTTTGAAAACAAAATCTATTCTTTCTCATACATGCCGTAGGTATGCCTGGCTAGTTCTGAGTCGAAATTCCTGGTAGCATTCCTTTTTGCAGAATAAATCCTCGAAATACTCAGGAACTGTTGCATTAGAAGACCTGCAGCAGAGAGCAGAGAGAGCCTTTTTAAAGCTACAGCTCATTTCTGAATATACAATATATCATCAGCTATATGAGCTTATACCACAGAGTGGGGTGGAGCCTTACAAGCACGGACTATAGCAAAGCTTACAAAGAGGCTCTTCAGTACAGTTCCAAGCCTGTGTTATGTGTGTCTCTCTCAAGAAAGAACATCTGAGCAGATTTACTTTTCTCCAAGTTGCACCCTCAGGAAAAGCAGAGGTTAGTTCATTCCTAGGTGTGGTACGCCTCTTTGAGCCCCCCTTCATCAATCCCTGAAAGGTGGCAAACATTCACAATCTCTCTCTCTCTCTCTCTCTCTTTCTCTCTCTCTCTCTCTATGTGTGTGTGTGGATGAAAATGCCATAGGTATTATTACTCAAAAGGGAACACAAGTGCAGGTTTGGTTCAATGATAGGGCAGCAAGAATAAATAATATTAGATAGACACACAAACTGAAGGGCCACAAGGATTTGGATATGTGAGGAACTCACTCTGACACACCTCAAACAAAGACACATCAAAATCAATAAAGTGAAAGAAGCAAGTAAGGAAGGTAAAAGGGATGGGCAAGCATTGATTTGAGATTTCAAATCTATATTTGAGGTATGCATCTAAATAATCATGGGATGAGCTGCCTTCGGTGCTCCCCGAATTGTAACTTTTTTGGTGTGTACTTTGTCTCCTTCTACAGACGTTAATATAATTCTCTCTCTCTCTCTCTCTCTCTCTCTCTCTCTCTCCATGGAGCCCACTTGGCCCTTGCCCAGATCTTCACACTCATGGCAATGGTCGATGGCCATGACTTCCATCATTTCTTTGGATCACAGACCCCTTAGGGAAGACGATGTTCCTCATATTTCATATTTTACATTTTGTATCTAGGCATTTTTGGTACTCTATTTCATTTCATTTTGTATCTAGGATTTTTGTAGCCATTTTTGGCATCTTAGCTGTATTACGATGAGGCCACCTAGTTGGCGCATCGTTGATGATGTATTTTCCTTTCGGATGATTTTGTGTCCCATAGGCCATGTATGGCCTTCCGTGGACCTTTAATAAAATTTCTTTCTTTCTTTCTTTCTCTCTCTCTCTCTCTCTCTCTCTCACAGCCCACAGCTTCAGTCAAACCACTTAATGACATCCATGGATAAGATGTCTGGTTGCATGGGGATTGATTGCTCATTATCATATGAGGAGACTTTTCTAGTTATCCAAAACAGACATCAAGGATTCAACCGCATGTATGTTTTTATTTGGTGTGAACTCTGATTTCCCTCTCTCTCTCTCTCTCTCTCTCTCTCTCTCTCTCTCTATCTCTCTCTCTCTCTCTCTCTCTAAGCCCCGTCCCTCATCACAGTGCTGCCACATAACGGCTTCCATCCTCTCCATGGGTTCAAAGATTTATTCTTATGTATTGGTATTTCGATGTTGCATTCATCTAGGGTGTTGATGCCCTCTTAGAGGATCTACCCTTTCAGCTCATCGTATTAGGTTCTTTTAGTCTCATACACCTTCAATCTTTTGAAGACTTTTAATAATCCCTCTCTCTCTCTCTCTCTCTCTCTCTCTCTCTCTCTTTGAGAGGGAGCTTAGCAGTCATACACAAGCTTGGGGGTAGCGGGCACTAGGATAGGCAGGGTTCTAGAGACAACATTCTACGCTAGATCACATCTTCACTCTGAGGGCTCTCATTGAGGAGGCAAGATCTAGACACCAAAAGGCTTTGTAGACTTTCAGAAGGATTTTGACACTGTCCCACAAAGGCCCTAGAGGTATTTTGCAAAGAGAGAGAGACCTGACGGTGTGTGGATAAAAATGTAAAAATGTTTTTCACTTGTTGCATGCTAATGGGCAGGTGCATAGCTATGTACATAGCTAGTTGGTGGTGGAAATGAGCTATGGACACTCTCATAAAAGATTCTACACTTATGTAGATATTTTCTTGCAATGGTAGATACTTCTATAGGGACTTTTGGGAGATGATGAAAAGCAGTGTGGTTGTACTAGATCTCCAGAGCATGGGTATCCAAAGTATGATGGTGTTTTGTTGTGGGATGACATACGCCTTTCATTGTTGTCCTGAGCTATGTTTATCTTGCCATGAGTGCTTTCTGATTTGTAAGTCTTGTGAGCAATTATATCATGGGTTGTGGGCTTCATGAATGTGTGGTCATATGCGGCAATCAAGCACCCAAGGTTTTGCTTGAACGTTGTGAACAAGGATGTGCTTAAAGCCTGAGGTTTGGATTAATGGACCTAAGGTTTAAGAAAACCTTTGAGAGGCATGGGATGACGTGGCTATAATCAAGAAAGGTATGCATGCAATGTGGCTACGTCAGGACGAGAAGAGGAGTTTTCTAGACAACGAGCTGGCATGCTACGTGAAGGTGGCTGGAGAATGAAGAGGAAGGAAGCGCGCGTCGCTATGGTGTACGAACACGGAGGATCATCACGTGAAGAAGGGCTACTGGAGAGTCCTGGAGGAGACGGCTGCTTGGGTGGAGGATTTTCGCGACGAGGTGAGGCTAGGAAGTGGCCGGGGGAAGCTCTGGAGGAAGGGGGGGGCCCTCATGAGCTCTAGAAGGAGGGAGAAGCTGCAGGGATATAGAGGATGGAAGCTCCATGAGCAAAGAGGGAAGGATCGGGGGGACTGAGGAAGGAGGGGAGCTCGTGGTGGAAGAGGTGAGGTTGGAGGAAGCTAAAGGACCAGGGAGAGGGGGAGAAGGGGATGGAATGGAAGCTCGGTGGGAGAGGTTTGTGTGGGAGAAGGAGTAGATGAGGATCGCGATACGCTGAGAGGGAGGGAGGACGAGTGCGCGAGCTGGGTTGGAAGAACGATGCAAAGAGAGAGCAGAGAGCTTCTCGCAAAGGAGGCGAGTGTGGGGAGCAAAAGATAGGGGCTAGGAGGATCTCTGAAGTAGAGGGAGTTCACAGGAGGGAAGGGCTGCTGGAGAAGTCAACTGTGGCCGGTGTGGGGAGCTTCTGGATTTGGTGTGTGCTTCGTGAGCAGGGGAGAAGCCACGAGATAGTATGATCGCGTGAAGGCTCGCAGTAGACGCACGACAAGCAGCTGCAGTCCCTCATACATGCATGTGGTCTATCGCTTGATAGTGAGAGGTCCATGCAAAATTGACGAACAGGTTCGGCCTGTTTTATGTACAAGAGAAGCCGGAGGAAGGTCGTTGAAACAAGCCTAGAAAGGCAAACAGTTCGACATTACCTTGAATGCGCACAACTATAAGTTGAAGGTGGATCTCATGAAGACTTCCGAGAGACTGAGAATAAGTTATGCATATGCGATCTACGAGATCGTGGAAACAAGATTGTGGAGGCTAGCAAACGGAGGAGCACTCAGTCATCATTTGATTTGTTGGCACGGGCTCTGATTGAGCAGCGCATGCAAATTTTGGGTGGCCAAGCGCAAAGCACAGCTCGTGGATGATAGTAGATATGCCTACGCGGGACAAAGCCATATTGCATAGGATGCAACCCATCATGTAAAAACCCCTTTAGCTGATCAACAATCATTTTGGTAGTGACTTTGTAAATTACGGGCATAAGAGTGATAGGTCTCCACTCTGCCAAAGACTCACAAATTTGTTTTTTAGGAAGGAGTTTAACAAGACCTCTCTTCCATATGTCCGGCATTTTCTGATTTTACCACGCAGCATTCACCATATATAGCAATGAATGCTTCAAAATAGGCCAGTATGCTAGAAAAAACTCGACTGTTAAACCATCCCATCCGGGGGATTTCCATCTACCACATCCTCAACACAACACACACACACCTCTCACACATACACACACACACATACTGTTACGAGAATTGAAATTATCCCATTAATTTAATCCTTCAGTATTTAGTTTAGTGAGATCCATCATTTTTGTCGTGCAGCTGATGCATGTGTACTCGCTGTTCCGTAGTGATGCATGTGTGCTCCTACATGGTTGGATATACGGCTGCGGCTATATGAGTGTGTAGCATTGTGTGCACCACTTACGCGATGACAGTATGTGTAGCATGTGTGCACCATCCGTACAATTTTATTCATGTGTAGCATTAGGTGCACCATGGGATGGTACGTGTCGCATGTGTGCACCATTCATCTGTGATTTACTGATTTCGCCTTGCAATAATACTGAAAGGTTGATTGATTGTGGTGATTAATTCCAAGGTTATCTTATGCTTGAAATATTTCATTACTATTGATCATGTGAATCTAGGAGAAGAGTAATTGATCGGGCGATGGCATCTGGTAAGCATGATCCACCATATTTTGGGCGCGTAGGCGCAACTCCAGTGATGCGGGGATGAATAAGGCTTATGCCTAATTATATTACAAAAGCTTATGTACATATTTGAATTTTGGAATATTAGTGGCTTGGGTAAGTGTATAAACTAAAGTTAGAAAAAGCTTTATTTTTTAGAAAAAGCCAGCTATTCTAGAAGGTGGATAGGCTTTTTGTAAAAGGGTGTATGGAGGAAAGCACAGGGGCTTTTCGTATGCTTCTTGCTGGGAAGCTTTTTGGGGGAATATAACATAAATACATAGGAGGTGGAAGGAGAGCACCACTCCTATGGGGGGAGATTGTACCCATCACGCTTGTTCTGTCTCTTCCGTTTGTGAGTTTTGAGAGTTTGTGCGTATTTTCGAAGAGCGTTGCTATGTTTCTCAAGGATTTGCAGGTTCCGTGAGCGTTTCATGTCGCACACACACACACTTTTTTTTATATAGTGAAAGCCATGATTGTTTATATTACAAGAAAATCCACCTCAAAGCGAGGAGCTAGAAATTACATTAGCTGAAAATCTTTGTATATGCTAAATATACATCATGATCGATGTAGCGAGTCTGCAACGAGTCAAAAAAAGATTGTTGCAGAGAACGCTTGAAGAAAGCAAATAAAGAAAATGTTGGATCTCCAAAGACTTTACAATTCCTATTTATCCACAAAGTACAAAGTGCCCAATAACAAATCCAAACAAAGAAATGATCAAAACCAAAAAGCCAAAAGAATTTCCCAAAAGCAGGAGTCAGGAATCTCGTTCTCAACTGCTGTTAAAGAAAATCCAGGAACTCACGGGAGGACAAGCAAAAGCAGAACAAGTGAGGCACAGTCTCTCGAGAAGCCAAACATATGCGACATACAACAGGAGCAATGTGTCTACGTGCTAGTAGTTGGCCAAATGGAAAACCCCCCAGAAGAATTTTCCAAAAAAAGACCCGATGCTGAAGAGGAACTTTATATGCCTAAAGTTGCTTTAGTCTCTTTCTCCACCACTTAGGTGGCTGATGCATTTGCCAAATAGAATTAACTTTATCTGAAACCCAAGGCTGAGGCAAAAGGATATTATATAATGCAGGCACTGTAATCTGAGATAGCCTCAAAGGACGAAAGGAGGACTCGCGGGAAGTCAAAATCCAATCCTCCAGCCTATCCTGAAGTTCCAAAGGAGGAATTGGAACAAAAGATGAAAGCATACAAGTAATTTTTTGCCACAGATAACGATAATGAGATCCCAAGCCATACCGTGTGGCTGCAAGAGAAAAAGGTAAAATTGTTCCACCATCATGAATGACATCCGCAAGAGAAGTAATTCCTTTGAAAGTAATAAAATAGGAACGTCTAGGAAGCTAGAGACCAAGGGACAACTATGCATTGTACCATCAAAGCAACCAAGTAAGAAGTCCCATTGAATGGGTTGTCAGCAGTGACCAAAGGTAGAAGTATTGATACGTTGTAACAGAGATCGAATCATAACAGCCCAAGGTTGATCACCTTGCATAAATTGCAGCAGCATTTTCCCTTTGTGAGCAAGGATGTGCACCTGGATATCAATGATATTAAGCCCTCCATGCATTTTTGGTGAACATAGTCGATGCACGAAAAGCAGTCTTAGACTTTCCTGACCATGCTTAGATCACCAAAATATTTCCATGATTACAGACATGAAAGAAGCAAGATCTGCTTTACTAAACATGATCAGAGACAAATACAATTGAATATAGGCCACTAGAATGGACTGCACTATTTGAAGTCGAACAAGCAATGGCTAGGTTGCTAGTTTCCAATATTCAATCTTTTTTCTGAGCTTGACAAGTACCCAATCAATCTACTAACGACCGGGTGATCCCACAACCCAAAGGATAACTTAGATGGCAAACAATCTGAGTGGGTGGAATTATTTCCCCTGGCCATAAGAGACCATGCCAGTGTTTAGAATGCAAAGGGAGCAGCTTAGACTTTTGAAAATTCACATGAAGAATAATTGCCAAACCATAGAGCGAAAGAGCTTGCATCAAAGTGGAAAGATCATTCTGAGTATTATTTGGGGTAAAAAAGGAATCAGCAGTGTAGGCTTCAGCAACCATGCTGCGATTTTCTGCCATTTCAAAGCCATGAAGGATTCTTGTATCCACCAGATGGTCTATATATTGGAACATAGGATGCATAGCAATGGCATACAACAAAGCACTAACGGGACATCCTTGACGAATTGAACAAAGAAGAGTCCATTTCTTCAGAAATGTCTCCAGAGAGAACACAGGCATCTTTGCTGTCCTCATACAGCCAGTAGATAACTTGCTACATTTTTATTCCAAACCCCAAAGCGTGCATGGTTTGCGAGATAAATTCCCATTGAACTATATCAAAGGCTTTTGCAATATCAACCTGTGTTACAATAGAAACAGCGTTGACCACATGTCGACAGGCGTTGACGATAGGTGTTGACCACATGACCATGTGTCAACACAGGTTAGCCACACGACACGAGGAGTTGATCACACGGGTTCATCCAGGAGTACTATTTGAGGCAACTATGCGTCGACACATGTCAACCACAGGTCAACCAGGAGTATCATGCCCAAGGCAATCTCATGAAGAGCTGCGCACATGGAGCAGTCAGGAGTATTTATAGTTACACAGTGGTTCAGTGGTGCAGTGATCCAGCTCACCTGCACATGGAGAATTTACACCATCCTGACCAGAAGAGGCTGGCGAGTCAGGAAGTCGCCGTAGCCTTCAAGAGAGCCAGCAGCCCAACAGCTATCCTCAACAGCTAAGGAGATAAGAGGATGACCAATGGAAAGAAAGGAGGAGATTCTCAGCGAAGAAAGGGACCCTCCAAGGCGGGGGATGAGGATGAAGGCGAAGGTGGAGAGGAGGGGGGGACTGGAGCTGGAGAAAGGAGAGTGTGAGGAGAGATAGAGGCTGGAGCTATGAGCTCGCCAAGAAGAGAGTGTGGAGATACTTGTGTGTACCCTCTGTCTACTATGGGCATAGACCTGTGTGTTCTTGTGACTTGTGACTTGTGACCTGTAGACGTTGGTCCAGTGATATGTACTTTGGCCATCTTGGTCACTTTCTAATTTTTCTTGTCTCTTTCTGATATGGGGATTGTTCACTAGTGTATGACAAGCTTTTCTTCTTCTGCTTACGTTGTGGAGTTCTCATGTGATTGTCATTTAGCATAGTGCACTCATACGTCGTTGTTCACTGCAGTACAACATACGACACTCGCACACCACCGGTGCACTTTGCGCGATCCATTGCAATAGAGCATTGCAATACTCATGCTTCTCACGCCAACGGCCTTTGGCCTCTGGTAACACCTCCAAAAGGATAGGAACCCCTCCCCTCAGACAGTTTATGGTGATCACGGTGGGACACTGCTGGTGTTGAGTAGCACAAGTGAAGTGGTGATCTAGGATCCTAGAGAGAGGTCTTATGCCAAGTCGTTTTGAAACATTTGAAGGAGCTAGTGAGAGAACTAGAAGGTACTTAAGGAGAGTGTAGAAAAGACTTCCGACAGACCAAACTCGGTACAAGAAGCATTATGTGCAACATAAGTTTGCAAAGTCCTCAACTCGAGCACAAAGTGAGCCCATTGGAGCAATAGTCAGATCAAGTAACTTCATCGACACTCTCATTGACTTGGATCAACACGAACCTTGGTGGTCAGATCCGGACTCTGGAGAAGAAGAAGTACAAAGTGGAGAACAAGTGAAAGAAGAGGGTACGAAGGACGAGGGCTCCTCAGGGACTCATCAAGGTCAAGCCAGCCCCTCTCCTCCTCTTGCAACAATGTCTTCATCAACCACCTCTTCTGCTGGAGTGGTATCTGCTCCCACCTCGACCTCTGCTGGACAACCTGCTACCTCATCTGTTATGCATAGCTCCGGGCTCGTAGCTAATCTTTCTTCCACATATATCCCACTGGGGGTACTTTTGCTCCAGCCATGCCTTTACCTGCCATGATGGTTTCATCTCCCTTTCCATTCACACCGGTGCTGCCTTTTCCACCACCTCCTTCCTTCCCCACTGCCTTCTCTCTCCCAAATGCTCTCTCATCCTCTTTAACCCCCACAACTTCTATCCTAAGGGAGGAATTCTTACGCACTTTCAAGTTGAAAAAATTCGAACACATGATTGTCCAAGAGTTATCCATTGACACCATGAAGCACAGAGAAAGCATCTCTGAGATGTACACAAGGATGAGGGTCTTGGCGGTAAAGATGTTTGTGCCACCTAATGATGCTGTCATGAAGGGGTGGTTTTTGAAAGCATTACCCCCTACCATTGCTATAAGGCTGGTTGATAAACTCCCTGAACATGCCTCACTTCAAGACTTCCTAAAAGAAGCTGTCAAGATGGAATGGTCACAGCTAAGTTTTGCCTCATCGACGACTATGACTACCCAACTCCCAAGAGAGGAGGGATCATCCGCATGGCTTAAAATCAAAGGAGTTAGAAGAAATCAAAGAAGGCCTGAAAGATAGAATAAAGGTGGATGGCCACTCATCCTTTGAGGCCCAGATTTGAAGTGGTCTTTGGTGCACAAAATGCAAGGGTTCTAACCATGGTTATTGGGAGTGCCCCTCCAAGCGTAAGGTACCTACTTCTACCTCCTTTTGTGCATTTTGTGAGATCCATGGTCATGATGCCTCTCAGTGTAGCTACCTTAAAGGATTAAGGAAGCTTCTTTCAGAGTATGCCTCGGGGAAACCTCTAGACCACCCACCCTCCATGGCATCACCTGGCAAACACACCGCAGATGACCAGGGTGTCAGGTCTACGCCACAGAGCGCTTCCAAATGCCCCCGAGCAACTGCAGATTCACCTCCCTCCAACAACATCACTATCATATCAGATGAGGAGCTATCCCCTTTTTTGAGTTCCTTTGATTCAGATCATGGCGGCTCTGACTATCTTCCCCCCACAGGTACTATCAAGACACCATCCAAGGCATCCAAGTGGGCACAATCTGGTGGCAGTGATTTGGCCCCACAAAGTACAGTTTGCGATCTTCCACCCCCTGCTTCATCTTCCTCAATCATTCGGGTGGTTTTCAAACCTTTCCTTAATCCCACACTCAAGCTATCTAGCATCTTGTCACCTGAAGAGATAGCCCGCATGTCTCTCACGGACTTTGATGCTGTCACACTTCCCCCGGTGGACGTTTAAATGTGTACTTCGTTTATTCAATCTCATGACTTTGAAACAGGAACATTTGGATTCTTAAATTCCCGTCATATGTTCGCTCCTAATCTCGTATCCACATATCTCTGTCTTCCCACACTTCCCTTTTTGCCACCTCACACTAACTCTCTCACATTCCTGCCCTTCTTGTCGACGTGTAAACCTCATCACTGGGGACATGAGTGCAAGAAGGCTCTCGAGGGAAACAATAGAGGGGCCCTTTTAGCGAGGTATTTGTTCACTCACTTCTACTTTGCCTAGGGACACTTCTTCATCAGCAAGGCGATCCATTCTGCCCTAGACTCCATTCTCTCCGTCACTCCCTATGATTTCACCTCACTCTTCTACTCTGTCTTCCGTAACACGGTCCGCAAGCGTCGGGCAACATATACCTGTACCTGTGGGCCCCACCTCACCTTCTTACTTCACCAGTAGCAGGCCAACCCTCCCTCCATTGTCATAGGTCGCCTCCCTTCGTCATCCCTCTCCCCTCCTGTCACCGCCTCTGCCATCTCTTCCACTGTTACTCCCACTGTCACTTCCCTAGTTCCTGCCTCCTCTCCTCTTTCGACAAGGAGGGCGCCTCGGTGAGCGCAACCTGATGTAGTCTGCCCCGGAGCTTCTTCAGTATATTCTGTTATAGGTTCCCCATCAATGACATGTCTCGTATCTCCATTAGTGACTTCGCCAGTGCCAGTGCCCGGACTTGCATCTCCATCAGTCACACTTGTCTAGGCTTCTCTAGGGACCTCCAGAGTTTCAATGGGTTTGGTTGCACCAGGTACACCTCCTGTTGTACTAATGACGACAGTGTGTTGTACCAGTGACTTCCTCGAAAAGTGTGTTTTTGCGAAGGACTGCAGCTGTTCCATCGTCCCTCGCCACCACTTTCATCGATGCAATCATCACCACAGTTCAGGCAGTCTCCTCTGACCATGTGTTGGGCCTGAATCTTACTCTGGGCCTTGACTCCCACGAGCTTTCTCAGGGGCTGTCTTCTCAACGTGTACTTCACATTTCGGCCTCCCCACCACAACCACCATAGGGCAGAGACAGGAGCAGAGACCCTGGAGTGGGAGCCCCCCCCCCCAAGAGATCCTCCATCAGCCACTTCAACATCAGAGGAGGTATTTGAGGGAGGGAGTTTACCCAAGTTTGTGGATTGCCCACCCCTTCATCAAAATGATATGTTCACAGCTTACATAGCTGCTTCATCAGGCCCACCACTTTCAAATGTTTCCCTTGTGGAAAAACAAAATGAAGATTACAGCAAAATACTATCTGTTCTTCACAGGAAACGCTCACTAGTATGTGGGGAAGAGGAGGATCTGAATCAAATCTTCACCATTCCTTTGCAAGAATGCCTCGCACAGAACAGGAAGACCTCGAGGGCCCCGACATGTTTTGTGCACTTAGATCAATTGGCACCTACAGGCAACCTGTCTACGGAGGAAGAGGGAGCTCTCCCTGACATGTTCGAGGAATTGGGGGACGTGATTAATTTGGCTGATAGGATGAATTATAGCGATAGGTACGCCTGGATGAAGAGGTCCTTACATCTTGCTTAGCGTATCATGCATGACACTTTCATGCAGTTGGGGACAGCGGTCTTCAATTCCACAGGTTATGCTCATAAGCTCCTCTCCCAACAGCAACATTTGAAGTTAGAATTTGCGAGAGCTCAAGCAGTCCAGCTGCGCACCACATAGGTGACACTTCGGCAACAACAGGAGGAAAGGTGGCAGAAAAAGGACTCAGCTATTCACGAGCGTGACATCGCTTGGAACATTCAGCGGGCTGCCCTTGAGGATCGCCTCCACAGTCACAAGAAGGAATGGGAAGTAGAAATGACAACAGCACGCAGCCAACATGCAGCAGCAGTGGCAACTTTGCAAAGCCAGCATGTCACAGAGGTGACCAGATTTCAGCAAGAGATCACACAGTTAAAGAAGTCTTTGTCTTCCTTAGAGATTGCCGAGGAAAAATCAGAATCTAGAGTGGCTGAATTAAAAAAGAAGCGTTCATCCATGGAGGAAGAATTCACAAACCTTTGGACATAGTTGGCCACCCTCCAGACTTCCCAATCCACCTTGCAAGGGCAAAAGGATCATTACTACCGGCGATACCACCGGTTTAAAACCAAGTATGAAAATATGAGAAACGTGATGGACACGATTGAGGATGAGGAGGAAACAAACCATCCAGAGCTACATATGACTGGGGCAGAACAAATGGGTGAGCAAAAGGTCATAGAGCTACTTACGAAGGCGGAAGAGGAGAAGGTAGAGGAGAAGGCTACTGATGACCTCCCTCAGTAATTTGATACATGGGTTTTTGGTTTTTTTGCATTGTTAGATTTTTGCGAGGCTCATTGGCTCTCAATGTAAATATTAGGGTGTTTTGTCTCAGGATGTACTCAGTTTTTTTTGCAATTTTCCATGATGTCCATTATCAAGCAGCAGTTTATTTTCATAGTTTCATTTTAATACAAATTTTGGAATTACTCACACGGCCAGCCACATGGTCTATAACATTTTCTTTTCCTACTCTTTTGACGAGTTCCCTCCTCCATTTCTATTCACTAGGACGGTGAATGATATATAAAAAAACCTTTTAGAAGGAAGGGTCGGGTCAGAACAAAAAACAAAAGCAGGTGATGGGCCTGGATGACCCTCTTCATGCCTCCCCAAAGGCTCAGCTTGTTTACGAAGTGATGCATGAGGGTTTTGAGGACACTCAAAAGAGTTGGAAAGAGTCGGTTCCCAAGATGGGCATCATGGTTCAGGTGGATGATATCTTTGATCCTGTACAAATTATGCTAAGCATGCTATCATCATTTTCTTTCTAGGACGTATGCCTGCTACTGCAGATGTTGGTAGCTGGTTGACTAGAACCTTGGGTGGTTGCTATGTCATAAAAGTACATTATGCAGCAAGGAGCTTTTTTGAGGTGATCATGGCTGATTAAAAGCATAAACGGATTTTGTTGGAGCACTCTCCTCTCTTTTATGGACAACAAATGGTTCACATGTGTTGCCTTTGTCCCCTACCAAGGATTATCAGGCTTTGATTTGACACCGCTATCCTGTATGGGTAGAAGTAGTCAATTTTTACCAATGCTTAGCCTCTCTTCTACCAAAAATTGCAGCTTCTATTGGTAAGGTGGTTTGTCCCAATGTGTAACCGTAAATACTCCTGACTGCTCCATGTGCCAAAAGTCTACACATGTTTGGTAGAATTTCTGGAAGGCCTTCGACATTGTCGCATGATCCCGTATGATTAGGAGACTACAAGATCTGCAGATACCATAGACGTGATCTGGGGTGTGATGAACCTATATGAGTCAGTGAGAGGTGAGTCTGTGCCCCAGGTGGTCTATCGGATTGGGTTGAGAACACGATTGGGGTAAAGTAGGGCTACTCCCTCTCACCGACTCTCTTTGGACTTTACATTGATGAGATCACTTCCTTCATAGAACGCCCAAAAAGCGAGGGATCATTACTAGGCGACCTCTTGATAAAGATATTATTCTACGCTAATGATATAGTTCTTATATCATCCTCGACGGAGGGGTTGTAGAGACACATGGAGGCCTTAGAGGTGTTCTACAAAGAGAGAGATGACAATCAACCTTGGGAAGACCAAGGTTATTGTCTTCAACACCTCACAAGCAATGTTTCGCCAACTTAGCTTCACTTATCGCGGCGAGCTAGTGAAGATAGTGCAATCCTACACATATTTGGAAGCAGGCTTCACAGGATCCATTTTCACGATGACCCACGGAACCCAGGCACAGCTCATACAGGGATAGTGCTTCCAGGCATACTTCCAAGATCCAACAACGGGCTGGCTTTTCGACACACTGGTACGACCGACTACCATGTATGCAACACACTTCTAGGGATATGATCTTTCGAGAACAGATTGGAGGAGTTTTGAGCGGCTACAGGTGATGATGGATCCAAGATGATTCAATGTAAGCCCTTAGTCCCCCATGAGATAGTCCAGGCAGATTTCGCCATGACACCTCTCTAGGTTGATGCCATCTTTCAGATAGTGACTTTCATCCACAGAGTTTGGGACTTACCTCACTGGAAACTTCTGAGATTTCATCCAAACAGCTAGCAGAGAGTGGGGCTGACACATAGTATGCACACATATCTACATGGTTTGCCAAGATGGATAGGCTTCCCCCCTATACAACATGAATGTGCCGCTTGAGTCGATCCCACGAGAAAAGATCAACCGTATGATACGGTTAGAACTCCTCCAGCTTAATACTTCGAACTTGGGGTGGGGGGAGGAGCTCCCCACCAAGACCCAGTTCTACCGCAACATCAACCACTTCTTGAGAGTATCGGAGGAGGGATTCATCATCAAATCCCAATATCTTGAGGACAGAGGAGTCTCCCATGCATTGAGAATTGCCATTGGTCAAATGTGGGTTTCGTCCAATCCGTTGAGGATTGAGGCAGGGAGAGCCGCCGCAAGTATACCCAGAGACAACAGGTATACACACTATGTACGCTAGGGGCGGTTGTGTGTGATTGCCTAGCCTATTATGAGATCCATGGGAATATCCACTGTCTCTACCTAGAGGAGAGTGGCTTCAGTCCTCTATCACGACGACTGATCCATTTCCACGACTAGGAGATGCATCAATATAGGGAGACACTACTGTGATAGATTAGATTGCAATAGGGGATGGCCAGACCATAGGACATAGAGGTGGACCGGGCAGAACGACGCGTCATAGACTTCTATACATTTGAGTCAGGCCCAGGACACAGCGGAGGTGAGGAGGAAGAGCTAGCCAACTTGAGAGCAGCCCAGATTAGCAGCCGACACAATACCACCGAGGGACACAGAGACCCCACGCGAGACAGAGAGTGCCCAAAGCACATTCTATTGAGGTCCAGCCTATCACAGCATTCCTCAATAGCCCAAAGATGACAGAGACAAGGGGTCATAACCCATAGAGTTTAGAGACCGAGGAGACCTAGTCTCCCACCACCGCAGCGCGAGACAGCCCAACAGACGCAGATACGGGATATCTTCACAGCTGATTAAAGAGCCATCACTGTGCCGGGCTTCGGTTTCTGAGTCCCAGCCCTGAGACTGACTTGTCTCAGTTTGTACTTGGATAGATTGATTTGATTCCATTTGTACTTGACTGACTATGATTATGATTATGATTTTGCTAGCATAGATTAGTGCTCAGCAAGGGCCCTAGCACGCCCTTTGCTTCAGCCCATTGAGGCTTGTATGAGTTCGCTTTTCTGTGCACTTTGTCCCATGGGCTCGTGAGGCCTCCTGCGGAAGTTAATACATCTTTCTTTTTTCTTTCTTTGTCTCTCTTTTTGGGTGAAAGGGTGAAATCCATATGTATGATTTTACAAGAAGCTATGAAATTGTCCCCCCAAAAAGAGGGGACAAGTAGTTACAACATCAAAAGATCTCATTATAGTATAAAAAAGCAGGATAATCCAGATGCCGTGCATGCAGGCAGTCAAAGAATGATTGTTGTAGAGAAGCACGGAAGAAATGATACTGAGACAGGTCAGGAATACCAAAGACTATGATTACGGTCCTTCCATAGAGTCCACAGTGCCCAAAAACAGACCCAATGAAAGAAAAGATGCAGAATAGCTTGCCAAAAGTAGCTATAGGGGAATGAGCTGTATGTCGTTGTTGAGCCTAAAGAGGAAATCACAAGAATCCCGGCAATGACAAAACACACACACAAACTTTTTCTTTAGTGAAAACTTTGAATGCTTTATATTACAAGATAGCTATCCCAGAAAACTGGTAAACTGAAAGATTACATCGAGAGAAAATCTCTGTGTACGCCAAATATACATCATGATCCCTGCAGTGAGTTTGCAGACAATTACACACACACACACACACACACACACATGCATACAGAAAAGAGTTTATTGATTATATCCGGTGGAAATTGACAGTTACTTTAGTACTCCCTGTGCTAACCACATACATGTCATCTTGAAGCAAAAGCATCAAAGGGTTGGAGAAGAGAACACATACCCCAGGGATGTAAGCCTCCATGCATTCCAATTCAAGCGCCAAAGGCAGCTGAAGAGGCCTTCCAAATAAACAGTTTCGATCTATTGGTCGAAGGGCATTCCATTCATAAATAAAAGAGGTTGCACATTTGTAATTTGCATCACTTTCTTTGAGACAATTGGGCAATGCACCTTTCTCTGAAAGAGGATTTCCCTTAGAAATCTCTAGATCCTCAGGAAGAAAATTTTCTCCTAATGGGGTTGGCCTATATCCATCGAACTGTGATCTAGTATACAAATGTATGCGTCCTGTATTTGAGCTAACCTGCCAAAACATAACAGAGGACTTGCCATATGAGATGTTGCAGGTAAGGAGAAACAGAAACCCGTCTAAAAGATTAAAAAAGGATTGTGCACGTGCATGCAAAACTTTACCTCAAACATTATTAAAGGAGGAGTTATGATGGAATTTGAAATTATGTTAAGATCTGCATATGATTCTCCTTGCAGTATGGCACTGCCATCTGAAGCATCCGTGCCATTAAAAGCATCAGACTGTTCTGAAGTGGAGCATATATCAACCCCATGTATTTTACTATCATCTGAGATAATGTTGTCAGTTCTAGTTGTCATTGCTGTCATTCCCGACACGCATTTCCCTTGGCTTGAACTCTCTACCACCATGGTACTTTCCTGTCAAGGTAGACAAAGAACATAGTCTTCCAATTCAAAAGTTACTAAAACACTGCAAAATAAACCTGATAGAAGAAATAGCTATTCGATCTTTACTTGCATGCCTTAGTCCTTTAAAACTGTTAGTAATTTGCATTCATCTTCAATTTTCTAAATTGAAGAACTGTAAAGAAATAGCTCCTACCTCCCTTTTGACTACGAAAAAACAGTCCTCGACTGTTCTTTCTTTAAAGTCATCAGTACATATTGCTGTATCATCTTTCCATAACTGTGAGGGTTTCAAAACCGAATCGACCTGAATATTTGTCCAAAATAAGTTACATAAAGATGGAATTTTATAAAAAACATAACTGTGAATAGGAAAACTTGAATGACTAACTCAAGAAAGGTTACTTAAGCCTCTTCAATCAAATTTCTGGAAGGTGGAACAATAAAGAGAAATCAATGTATTTATTTGCTTCCTTGTTCATTCTCAGCTTGTGTCTCACTAAGTCTGAGAAAAGTCTTATCATCTAAAGTACCTCGATCCCAGCAATTGCACCATCTGCACCATTGGTCATTGAGGTGACACGCTCCAAACTTTTGCTGAGACTTTGCCAATGCATCTCATCTGAGGTATCCTGAGTAAAATAATGGACTATCTCTTGTAAAACAATGTTCAGAGAATTTTAAAAACTAATGCTACTGGGACGTATCACCAAACTTAGTAAAAGCACTTATGGCGAGGACCTTTGCACAGAATATGTAAATATTTACTGCAGTCTTCTGGCCACGCCTATGTGCTCTATCCTCTGCCTGTATAACATACAAAAAAGCAGTTTGATTAAGGTGGTCTTGTCCAGCATGAAAAATAAAAGGCAAATCTCAAATCAATTGTAGGCTGTATTGTCTGAAAACCAACTATTTGATCATTAAATCAACCAAAAAGATTTCACAAACGTGCCACTCTACCTAACCAATCCTATTTTTGCACCTTTGGCCAATCATATTGTTATAATCCTTCAAAGCATGACCATAGCAAGGAACATGTACACCAATTTAACCTGAATCAGCTCTGATGAAGATTTTGGTAGCTCAGTAAAAACCACAGTTTGAGCAGAAGAAAAGTCTAATCCCACTCCTCCAGCAGTCAAGCCAATGATTGCAACCTTAACCTGCAAGGAACAACTGTAAGTTTACATCACCAAAACTTATATATTTCTTTGTCTTTCTCTCTCCTTCTAACATTGTACATGTATTCATCGTTGTATAGAGTCTTCTGCAGTTACATAATGATTGCAGCATGTCTAGGTTGGCCTGTTGACCTAGAAGAGAAGGTGATATCAAGACCACATCATCTTCATATATGATTATCAAGACAAAGCGTCTGTCAAGAGGAAGAGAGGGGGAAGGTTGATATTATATTTTATGCAAAGGTTAGTTCATCAAAAGTTGGTAAGAAGGAGAGCCCTAAATATATTTCTCAGAAGCTGATTCCATATAATGTGATTAAATGAACAGACGCCTATTCCTTCTTAGGAAAGTCATGTCAAAAGGTTCCTTCTCTGCATCAGTAAATAGAGCGCACACATATTTATTCGCTTACCATTGAGAGTATGGCTCCCGGTCAATGGAGGCCAAATCCCACCTAAGGCCACGCTCTCTCTCCTAGAGGATTTGTTTGGAGGGGAGTCATGTCACAAGAGTGACAAGCAGCGACTAAGAGGAAGCAGGTCATCAAGTCGCAGGGTCAATGGAAGAGGAGGAGAAAACCTCCCAAAAAGATGCTAAAACTCGTTAAACCCATGCATCTCACCCTTCAAGGCAATTGTTTGCTTGAGGCTGCATCCTCACCTACTATCTGAATTAAGTTTGCCATTTGGCATCCTTAGTAGCATACTTCCCTCTTCTCTTGCCTACACTCTAGCCCAAACCCCACTTCATGGGTCAAACCATGGGGTTGTGGATTTTTTTTAATTTTTGTTTTGGGGGGTGGGGGCGGGGGGGGGGGTGCTTGTCCTCCCTCCCATCTCGAGGGTGATCAAAAGCACACGAGATCTATGAAGTGAGGGGGCTGCCTCTTCAACACTAGAATCTCCACGCAACTTCTCTACTTGACAAAGCAAGCACGTGGTCACGCCGACAATTAGAGGTGATTATAGACAAATTTTACTAACATCTTGAGGTGATTTGACCTGAAGGGCACTTTGGTCAAGCCACCACCTTGGAGTATGCATCAGAGAGCTTCTAGTATAGGGTAGATGACCAGATAACATCCTTTACATCTAAATCAATGGAGCCACCTCTCGTGCATTGGAGACCAAGTGATTTCTCTACTTAACCAAGTAACCATGTGGTCACCACAACAGCTATAGTGCTAACATTCAAGGTGACCTAAGCCACAAGTTACTTATCCAAGTCACCAACTTGGAGTACGCATTAGAGAGGTGTGTACATGGAGGTGCACATGAAGGAGGACAAGGTGGTTGACATCCAAGGTAATCTCACCCAGAGGCCATCAGTTATAGTCACCAGGGGATGCACATGAGGTACACATAGAGGAGTCATGATGTAACCGAAGAGTCAGATGATGACGAAACTTCGATGGACTTAGATATCCTAAGTCATTAGAAGATTGAGTGGTGGAAAGCCTCAGGTGAAAAAGGGAAGAATAGGGAAGAAATGGAGGGGGCAAGGGCAGCACAGAGGCCCAACAATGGGGAAGGGTAATATAGTGCAAAAAGGGGAGTGGATCATGAGGAGAAACAAAGGTGGGAAAGAAAAAACAAGCAACAAGGGGTGGTAGAAGGAGGTTGATGACATACTTCTGTTATCACTCAATTTACAATTGATTTTGACAAATGCAAAATATAAAACATACCAGACTAGATTGATATGCATAGGCACAACAAAGCATTAAGGCCTATAACAAATGCCAAAGATGAACATAGAAGACTAGATCGATGTGCATGAGCATAATAAAAGCATCGAAACACAAAAGGCTAGAATATCTCCTCACTTAATCCTATAAAGGATAACATCTACATCTCATGAGCCACATGTAAAAAATTCGAGACTATCTGGTAGAACTCATTCCTACAATCATCCTCTTTAGAAAGTTCACCAACTTTAACATCAAGGGAAGAAAACAAGTGTTGGCATGTAGGAGGCCTACATTTCAGGAAGAATTGTAGCATACAACGAATCCAAGAAAAGGAAGATTTCAATAGTTCCACATTTCATTACATCAATGCATCACAAATTGGAAAAACTAACCTCAGTTTTGCATCGAAACGCTTCTACTGCCTTTTGACGATCACTTGTGATAGTGGCTCCATCGATACGTACATATTCCAAACCCTTGCTATGGATGATTTCCTAAAGCGAATACACAAATAGCACGCCTTTACATGTCTCAGAGCTATAATTACTAGATCACATGATAGGGCTACATCAAATAGTAAAACAGCCCGCCTTAAAATGTCTCGTAGCCATAAGTACTAGATCACATGACACGGCCACATCAGTAGTAAGATGCCTACCTGGATAGAATCTAACACCTTGAGATGATGACCAAAAATGATCATTTTTTGCATTTTTTCTTCTATGCCTGAAACCTTGTTATCAACATTTGACAGTATTGGATGGTTGAGCAACCATTCTCGTACTCCTTTCATCTTGGAAACTCCAATTTCTTGAGGAGACAATCTCGATGAATACTTTTCTCCTTTAGAATTCCCTATCATTGAAAAGAAGCACAAAGCTATTCAAAAACATGATGTCCTTGAATTATAAAATACCTTCATCCACAAACCTCATATATTAATGTGATAAATAAGATGGTAGAAAACCACACATTTTTATCTAAAGTAAGAGTGTCTTGAATACTTCAATCCAAACAATCTTGAAAATCGTTATTTATTTGCAACATTTCTTTGCAAGATCATTAAATCCAACATGTGATTACTCACGACCAAAGTGATATTTCAAAACTACTTAGATATGGGCATTTCGTTGTTTGATATTGTAAAATATACCTCTAATCGATCTTGGAGGAGCTCCCGTCTGCTGCTGCCCGCCACCGCCCGTCGCCATCACCCAGCCCTTGGCCGCGCCCTGCCCCCTTGGCCGCGCCCTGCTCCCTTGGCAGCGCCCTGCTGCCTTGGCCGTGCAAGCTCCCTTGGCAGCGCCCTGCTCAGGTCGCCCCCCTTCAGCCCTCTCGCGTCGCGCCCCCCCCTTCAGCTCGCTCGGTTGCACCTCCCCTTCAGCCCATCCGGCTGTTGCAGGTCGTGCCCTGTGAGTCGAGCCCCCCCTTCAGGCCGCTCGCGTCGTGCCCCCCCTTCAGCCCGATTGGCTGCTGCTGGTCGAGCTCCCCTTGCCCTTCAGGTCACCCCTTCAGGCTGCCATCTACGCCGCCCTTCAGGCCGCCACTAGCTGTTGTCTGCCCCTCCCTTGCGCTTCAGGCTGGGCTGCTTGAGGGCCCTCTGTTTTGCTCGTGTTCCGAGGAGCTGAGTTCCTGGGCTGCTTCCAGGCATTGGCGGAGCTTTCTACTTCAGCATTGAGCGGCCTGTTTTCATTCCACGCAGGCTGAAGTTTTGGGGCATTCTTTAACCAGGGGTTTTTTGGGGATTCTAGAGGTTGGTTGCGAGTTCTTGGTGGGTATTTTCAGCAGAGGTAGCTCCTCCCCTCAGGACAACGCAAGCTGAGACAATGGAGGACACAATGCCACTCCCGTCGCCAAACCTGAGGAGATTGAAGTCACAGTTTCTTTTCCTCCTGACATTGTGCAGATGATTGAGGTAGCAGAGGTGGGTTTTCGTTTGACACACATCATTGGCTTTCTACCTGGTAGAGGCCAACAGTTACGTGATTGGGTGTACACCAGCATGGCCTCATTCGGTGTCTCAGTTACGGTTTTCCGATTGCTTGGCAGAGGGTACTTTTCTTTTGGCCTTCAATCTACAAAGCAGGCTGAAAGAGTACTTATGAGCTCACCAATTCAGTTTCAGAGCAGAGTCATCCATTTGTGGCCTTGGCGAAAGCACTTCAGTACTACTTCCCCGGGACCGCGTCAAGTCTCTTTTTGGATGCTTTTCCCTGGACTTCCTGATGAGGTGCTCTTGTCGCAGAGCTGTGGAGCATATGGCTAGTGTGGCAAGTACAGTCATCCCATCAGGTGCTAGACTTTCCTATGCTCAGTCACTTGCTGGTATAGGTGTTACGAGGGTCAGACTCACTTCAGAGTTCCCCCCTCCTCGACCTTTGCCTACTTTGATTTCGTACTCCACGGGAGATGGGGTCCAGATGCAGCAGAGGGTTTTGTACGAGGGGCTTCCTGATCGGTGTCTTTTTTGTCAGAAGAGAGGTCACTTTATTAGGGATTGCCCCAGTCGTCGGCCTCGATCAGAGACTCCGGATCCTTCTCATCCTACGAGTGACTCAGAGCCTACAGTTCAACCTCCAGGGGTCTCTGAGCCTGCTTCGACTCATTCACCAGAACGAGAGGAGACTCCTCTGGGGGAGCCTCCAGTGGACTCAAATTACCTGGAGGTGCCTCCAGTGGAACAGCTTTCACGGAGAGCTCGGAGGAGACAGAGACAGAGGGAGAGCCAACATTATGAGCAGCCCCAGGTACGAGCTCACAGATGGCAGAGAGTTGAGACACTTGTGTAGGAGACCCCGGAAAGGGGAGATGCAGAGGACCATCCGCAGGCAGGTCTTGACATTGTGCAGGAGACGGTAGCTTAGGGAGTCGAGACACATGTGTAGGAGACCCCGGAAAGGGGAGAAGAGGAGGACCATCCACAGGCAGGACTTCACACTATGCAGGAGACAGTAGCTCAGGATTTGATGACTCTAGACACTACTACCCCAAAGGTTCAGATATTGGTTACGGAGACAGTTATTCAGCAGGAGACTGCTCAGGCTGCAGTTACTGTGATGGATGCCTCTCCCCAGCAGTCCATTGAGAGAGTGGTTTTTTACGATACACGTCAGAGTCAGAGCCCGTCCCAGGATCTCATGCGCCTGTACGAGGTTCCCTCGAGACCCCTTTCACAGCCCCGTCGCACAGTACCTTCCTTTTTTGCTATGCGGAGCGTCCTTTTAGACACCCCTCCCAGTATAGCCTCGTCCTCGCAGCTTTTCACTCCTGGTTTATCCAGATCTTTTGCGAGTTCGGTCATAGATTTTGCTCAGTACCCAGAGAAGCGTGAGGATTGGGAGATCCTAGCAGACGAGATCGAGCGAGATTATCAGTCACCCACGCGGACAGGCATCTCGTCGCAGATTCTTCCTCTCCCTCTCATCTATTCCAGGAGCAGAGTCAGGACAGCTCAGCCCTTTTCAGCTCTTTTGACTCCTAGACTTGGATGGTTGACAGAAATCTGCTCGTTGATTTTGGCCCTTTTTGGCTCGAGGGGTTATCACAGACTCCCTCACTCGATTGGAACTTCTACCAGTGTTTTGCCGACGGTCAGAGGAGGTAGAGGAGTACTTGGGATCCGTTACTCTCTCCAGAGAGGAGCACGTTCTTTAAAGTGAAAAAGTGATATATTCCATTCAAAACGAATCATACAACAGGTGGGAGAGAAAGTACTCTATCCCTAGCCTCAACAATGTGGCAAATAAGCCACTGGTGGTGGTCTAAAATGCCATGACATCCCAAAAGGGGTCAAATGAAAAAATAATGAGCAGTCCCATGTCCTCATGAAGGATAAAAGTCTCCCACAAGCTGCCAAAGAGGGGCCTGTACACCGCTCCCACTGACTCCTAAGAGTGAAGATAATCTCCGCCCAAATGGAAGCAAGAGTGTTAGCCTCCGTGCATAAATGGCCCCCAAGGACAAAAGAACATCGCGAACACCATATCCGCCATAGGGTAATACTAGAAATCACCTACCAGGCTGACCCTCCAGGTGAAGTAGGCCTGGAATCTTGAGCTGGTACTGGTACCAAAAGTAAGTCCTGCGGCTCCATGATGCTAACATCTATGGGACCCCGTCTCTCGCGACACTGCATGGAAAAACCGTGGTCTCTTGGGTCCGACTCATAGAGGGCAAAGGCTCCAAATCCTCTCCCCCAAAGGGCAGCGCCCCATGTCATCAGAAAGGACTCGGATGTAACATATGAGAACATCCTGAAGATACCTATCCAAACCACTCTAGAGTTGGGGCAGCTCCATAAACAATGCTTACTAGATTCCTCTGCAAGCTGACAACGCATACACAAGGAGGGTCTACCCATCTGCTGAAGCCAAGTACCCACTGGTATACCCCTATGAATAGTGAGCCAAAGAAAGTAGGAGACTTTCCTGGCTCTACTGATGCCCCAAAAGTGAGTCCAATAGCTCAGCAAGAGCTCTGTAGTAAGTCCCTGTGCGTGCCAATGCTGTGAGGCAGATGGTAGGTGATGAGAGTCTCTCTGCTGAAGCCAATCCTAAACGAACTCCAACAATGCATAGCCCAGCCTCACTAAAACAACCTGACCAAGTAGAGATGGGATGAACATAGGCTGAATCTATAAGCATATCCCTCCACCCCTGAGGAATAGCTCTCATAATCAGTAATCTGGTGGCAGCAATCTGTCCAAGTGGCTCGTGTCTATCTCTGATCTCCTCCTCTCACATCTCCACATCTCCCCTGAACCAATCTCCGACTGTCACAACCCCCTGAGCATGCCATCTGGCCAAGGGAGTCATAAGTTCTGTACCAGGGGAAGATCCCTGATACCGAACGAGGGGGTTATGATATAGTGGCTGTTGGGCAATTTCCTCTCTAAAGGAGGGAACTGCTCTGATGAAGTGTTGTCGGAAAAGATCCCATATCTGAATAAGCCTTTTCACAAGTGGTGAGGAAGGATGAGAATGTTGGTCCGTCAGGAAGATCCAACCGACTCTACCTACCCACTCGCCTGCTGCTCTGGGGATGCACTCGTGAATCCCATGCAGTAGGAACTGCTTCCACGGCTGATCTCCTGGAGTCAAACCTCTAACAAGAAGTTTGACTAAAAGGGCTCTGCTCTGCATCTCAGGATCGAGAACTCCAAGTCTTCCCTGCGAGGTGGGTAAAGTGATAGTATCCCATGAAACCCTGGCCCTAGTGTCCTCAGAACCATCACCACCACTCCACAGGAAGTTCCGGAGCAATCTCCTCACTTGACGGATCGAGTCAGCATGAAAGCACCAACATGACGCAATGTACCACATAGTCGCTAGTAGAACCTGGTTGAGTACCAGCGCTCTTCCGGCCAAAGAAAGTCCAACCGTGCTCCAGTAGGCTAGCTTTCTCCAGATGCTCTCAAGAACTGGGGCAAACTATTGCGTCGAGGACACCTCAATGCCAACCTGAAAGCTTAGATATCTCGTGGAGGTGCCTCTGGGAATCCATACAAAGCCTCTGTCTCCTCCCCATGCTGGGGTAACCTGCTGAGCTCCTGTCCAGATGCCTTTTGATTTGTTCCAATTGACAAGTCCTCCTGAGGCTAGGTAGAACTTGTCAATTGAATCCGCAGCAGTAGCAAGACTATATGCATCTCCTCTGACTCAGTGACCAGAAGCTCCTGCTCTTGCCGGATAGGCAGATGGAGGCCCAAAGTGCCATGACTGGTAGCCTGCATAAAGTATCCCATAGCCTCCGCTACGAAAAGGAAAAGGTAAGGTGCAAGCGGGCATCCCTGTCGTACCGATCTGGATAGCTGAAAAGCCGGTCCTCTGCCTCCACAGACCACCATCCCGCTAGAAGAGTGGGACTAAAGTGAGGAGACCCAAGAAATCCATCTATCACTGAAGCCTAGCCTCCTCATAGTGCCCTCCAAGAAACCCCAGTCCACCCTATCATAAGCCTTCTCAAACTCGAGGAGAAGAACTGCAATCTCTTGCTGACTCTCCTTCGCCCAGTGAGTGGCCTCCCCAAAAGTGAAGATGTTATGAAAGATACTCCGATCTTGCACAAATCCTGTCTGAGTAGCTCTGATGATATCTGGCAGCATAGGCTTTAGGCGAAGAGCCAAGGTCTTCGCTAGGATCTTGTAGGCTGTCCCTAGAAGTGTAATGGGTCTCGAATTATGAAGGACTATCTCGTCTCCCCCTTTAGGGATGAGACAAATCAAACCTGTGCATAATGTCTCGCCCAAAGATCCTGTATCAAGAGCCTCTGAAAGGCAGAGAGTAGATGAGGCCCAATCGTATCCCAAAGAGCTCTAAAAAGAAGTGGCGACAAACCGTCCTCCCCCAGGCATCTGTCTCTGGGCAGCTCATGTAACGCATCCGTGATCTCCAGGAGTGATAGTGGGCTATCCAAAACATGACTCATCCAATCTGAGACCATCAGGGGGACATGGCTCCAAATCTCCTCTCTGGATCTGATCATCTCCTCGGTGACTGGATCGGCGGTGTAAAGAGTGGAGTAAAAATCAGAAGTGATCTCAACAAGACGGTGAGGGTCCGTCTGAAGAGACCCAGCCTCATCCACAAGTCTACGAAGACTGTCCGAAGAGTATCTCTGATCCACTGCCCTGAAGAATTCTCTAGAGCATCTATCCCCCTTTTGAATCCAGAAAGTCTGCTGAGAGTAAAACCTGAACTGGGCCCTCCTGCCCTCAATCTCCTCTAGTCTCTCCTGAGCCTCCGAAAGCTGCCCTCTGATGAAAAGAGAATGAGGAAAACTCTGCATCAATATTTGAAGTCTGGATACCTCCGCTCTTGAGGCCGACGACTAGGGCAATCCCTAATAAAGTGACCTCTCTTCCGAGAAAAAAGACACTGATCACGAAGCCCCTCGTGCAAAACCCTCTGTTGCATCTGGACCCCATCTCCCGTAGAGTACGAAATCAAAGTAGGCAAAGGTCGAGGAGAGGGGAACTCTGAAGTGAGTCTCACCCTCGTAACACCTGTACGAGCAAGTGACTGAGCATAGGAAAGTCTAGCACCTGATGGGATGACTGTACCTGCCACACTAGCCATATGCTCCACAGCTCTGCGACAAGAGCTAACCTCATCTGGAAGTCTAGGGAAAATCATCCAAAAAGAGACCTGATGCGGTCCCGGGGACGTAGTACTGAAGTGCTTCCGCCAAGGCCACAAATGGATGACTCTGCTCTGAAATTGAATCGGAGACCTCATAAGTACTCTTTGAGCCTGCTCTGCAGACTGAAGGCCAAAAGAAAAGTACCCTCTGCCAAGCAATCGAAAAACGGTAACTGAGACACCCAATGAGGCCATGCTGGTGTACACCCAATCACGTAACTGTTGGCCTCTACCGGGGAGAAAGCCAATAATGTGCGTCAAAAGAAAACCCTCCTCTGCTACCTCAATCATCTGCACAATGTCAAGAGGAAAAGAAACTGTGACTTCGATCTCCTCAGGTTTGGCGACGGGAGTGGCATTAGTGTCCTCCATTGTCTCTACTTGCGCTGTCCTGAGGGGAGGAGCTATCCACCAAGAACTCGCAACCAACCACTAGAATCCCAAAAACCCCCTGGTTAAAGAATGCTCCCAACTTCAGCCTGTGTGGAGTGACAACAGATTGCTCAATGCAGAAGCAAAAACCTCCGCCAATGCCTGGAAGCAGCCCAGGAACACAGCTCCCCGAAACTCACACAGAACAGTCCTGAAAGAGGACCCTGAAGCCCAATCTGAGGTGCAAGGGAGGGGACAGACGGCAACTACTGGCGGCCTCAAGGGCGGCCTAGAAGGCAGCCTAAAGGGGCGACCTGAAGGGGGCAAGGGGAGCTCGACCAGCAGGGCGCGACCTGCACAGCCAGTCGGGCTGAAGGGGGGGCACAACGCGAACAGGCTAAGGGGGGGCTCGACCACCAAGGCGCCCCTGTAGCAGCCAAACGGGATGAGAGGAGGCGCAACGCGAGCGGCCAAGAGGGGGCGACGGGCTGCCAAGGGAAGCCTGCGCAGCCTAGGCAGCAGGGCGCTGCCAAGGGAGCAGGTCGCGGCCAAGGGGTAGGGCGCTACTAGGGGTGGCTGATTGCGATGGACGAAGGCGGGGGGCAGCAGTAGACGGAGCTCCTCCTACGTTCTTCATTTCTCCGCAGGTAGCTTTTGATCTCGGGGGAGCGAAAGCTGGTCAACTGAGTTACTTGACAGCAAGATTGCTAGACAGCTCATGAGCATGACTTAGTTTTCATCGGTTCGCCGTATTGTCGGCTCACAGATTCATTCTTGCCCTAGGACTCTTCGACCTGGCTTCGATGGCAGGGCCTTTCTGTTTCTATTCTTTGAGATTCAGGGAGACTTTGATTTGCCCAGGAGTGCTAGTTGGTTTGACTTTCAGCTCCTCAGTTCGCGCCAGAGTACTATTCCCTTGGATGGAGCCATTTTACATGAGTTGGGGCAGATTTGGAGTTTGATCAGAGACTGACTTTGGATTGCGCCGTCAGAGAGAGTTTTGTGCCCTTGCCACTGGCACCCCCTCACTTCCATCCGATGTCTAGGTTGTCCATCATTTCTTGGAATGTGAGAGGACTGAACAGCCGCAGATTTACCTTAGATGCAGATGGTCGTAGATTGGGAGTTCCTAGATTGGAGTTGCTTAGGGACTCCCTTCGCTTTATTTCCTCAGGGTCCCCCCCAGACATTGTGCTTATCCAAGAGCATAAGCTCTCCCAGGACAGGATTGACAGATGTAGATCCTTACTCAGAGGACAGAGCCGGACATATTGGAGCCCAGCGGATGGCACGAGGGGAGGAGTTTGCATTTCAGTTTCAGGTAGGTGGGCCTCAGAGATCACCCAAGAGGGTACACTAGCGGAGAGCAGAGCATGCTATGTTATTCCTCAGATGGAGAGCACAGCAGTTGGTGTTCTCAATGTGTATGCTCCCACGGATTCAGCCCACAGACGTGCTTTTTGGAGACAGCTTAGAAAGTCCCTTCCTCAGGCAAACACCTGGATTGTTGGAGGGGATTTCAACATGGTTGAATTCTCTGAAGACAAGTCGAGTCAGACAGAGGGTGGCCTTTCTGATAGGGAGAGAGTGGAGTGGGATAGTTTTGTTTTGCATGCTAGACTTCATGATGCACCTCGATTGGACGACTTTCGTCACTTGGCTGACAGTCTTCAGTTCTCTTGGTCCGGGGTTTTCCATGGCTCTCTTTCTTTGGTCAGACTTGACAGGTTTTATATTGGCCAATGGGGTCAGGCCAGAGGAGGACAGATTGGGATCCGCCCGGGTTATGTTTTATCTGACCATGCTCCGGTCCTATTATAGATTTTTCCTACCTCTCAATTGGAGTCGATTGGAGAGCACAGGCTCTGTGAGAGTTCTAGACTTTGTTTTTCTCTACACAGAGTTCGTGGAACGGTTGAGAGAGGCTTGGTTGTCAGAGGACACTTCTGTGGATCAGGGCTAATTGATGTGGGTAGAAGGGGCTTTGGCTAGAGTCAGCATGGCTTGCCAGTTGAGGGCAAAAGAGGAGAAGGAAAAACTCAGAATTAGAGATCGGAACGCAAGAGCGGAGGTATCCAGACTTCAGAGATTGATTCAGAGTTTTTCTCATTCTCAGAGGGCAGCTTTCAGAGGCTCAGGAGAGACTAGAGGAGATTCAGGGCAGGAGGGCCCAGTTCAGGTTTTACTCCCATCAGACTTTCTGGATTCGGAAGGGGGATAGATGCTCTAGAGAGTTCTTCAGGGCAGTGGGTCAGAGATACTCTTTGAACAGTCTTCGTAGACTTGTGGATGAGGCCGGGTCTCTTCAGACGGACCCTCATTGTCTTGTTGAGATCACTTCTGATTTCTAATCCACTGTTTATACCGCCGATCCAGTCACCGAGGAGATGATCAGAGCTAGAGAGGAGATTTGGAGCCATGTCCCTCTGATGGTCTCAGACAGGATGAGTCATGTTTTGGATAGCCCACTATCACTCCTGGAGATCACGGACGTGTTACATGAGCTGCCCAGAGACAGATGCCCGAGGGAGGACGGTTTGTCGCCACTTCTTTTTAGAGCTCTTTGGGATACGATTGGGCCTCATCTACTCTCTGCCTTTTCAGAGGCTCTTGATACAGGATCTTTGGGCAAGACATTATGCACAGGTATGATTTGTCTCATCCCGAAAGGAAGAGACAAGACAGTCCTACGTAATTAGAGACCCATTACACTTGTACCTACAAAATCCTAGCGAAGACCTTGACTCTTCACCTAAAGCCTATGCTACCAGATATCATTAGAGCTACTCACACAGGATTTGTCCAAGATCGGAGTATCTTGGATAACATCTTCACTTTTTGGGAGGCCACTCATTGGGTGAAGGAGAGTCAGCAGGAGATTGCAGTTCTTCTTCTCAATTTTGAGAAGGCTTATGGTAGGGTGGACTGGGGTTTCTTGGAGGGCACTATGAGGAGGCTAGGCTTCAATGATACATGGATTTCTTGGGTCTCCTCACTTTACTCCCACTCTTCTAGCAGCATGGTGGTCTGTGGAGGCAGAGGACCGACTTTTCATCTATCCAGATCGGTACGACAGGGATGCCCGCTTGCACCTCACCTTTTCCTTTTCGTAGCGGAGGCTATGGGATACTTTATACAGGCTACCAATCATGGCACTTTGGGCCTCCATCTGCCTATCCGGAAGGAGCAGGAGCTTCTGGACACTGAGTTTGCTGACGACACGGCACTGACAGTCAAAGAAGATGCATATAGTCTTGCTACTGCTACGGATTCAATTGACAAGTTTTGCCTAGCCTCAGGGGGACTTGTCAATTGGAACAAATCAAAAGGCATCTGGACTGGAGCTCAGCAGGATACCCTAGCATGGGGAGGAGACAGAGGCTTTGTATGGATTCCCAGAGGCACCTCCATGAGATATCTAGGCTTCCAGGTTGGCATTGAGTTATCCCTGACGCAGCAGTTTGTCCCAGTTCTTGAGAGCATCCGGAGAAAGCTAGCCTACTGGAGGACGGCTAGACTTTCTTTGGCCGGAAGAGCGCTGGTACACTCAACCAGGTTCTACTAGCAACTATGTGGTACGTTGCGTCATGTTGGTGCTTTCATGCTGACTCGATCCGTCAGGTGAGGAGATTGCTCCGGAACTTTTTGTGGAGTGGTGGCGACAGTTCTGAGGACACTAGGGCCAGGGTTTCATGGGATACTATCACTTTACCCTCCTCGCAAGGAGGACTTGGAGTTCTTGATCCTGAGATGCAGAGCAGATCCCTTTTAGTCAAACTTCTTGTTAGAGGTTTGACTCCAGGAGATCAGCCGCGGAAACAGTTCCTACTGCATGGGATTCACCAGTGCATCCCCAGAGCAGCAGGCCAATGGGCAGGTAGAGTCAGTTGGATCTTCCTGACGGACCAGCATTCTCAGCCTTCCTCACCACTTGTGAAAAGGCTTATTCAGATTTGGGATCATTTTCGACAGCACCTCATCAGAGGAGTTCTTTCCTCCAGAGAGGAAATTGCCCGACAGCCACTTAATCATAACCCCCTGGTTCAGTATCAGGGATCTTCCCTTGGTACAGAACTTAGGACTCCCTTGGCCAGATGGCATGCTCAAGGGGTTGTGACAGTCGGAGATTGGTTCAGGGGAGGTGTGGACATGTCAGAGGAGGAGATCAGAGATAGACACGAGCCACTTGGACAGATTGCTGCCACCAGATTACTGATCATGAGAGCTATTCCTTAGGAGTGGAGGGATATGCTTATAGATCTAGCCTATGTTCATCCCATCCATACTTGGTCAGGTTGTTTTAGTGAGGCAGGGCTATGCATTGGAGTTCGTTTAGGCCCGGCACCGTTTACTTATTTTGAGATGGACTCCTCTCACCTATTGTATCCCACTCAGCCCTTGGATCGACAGGAGCTCCTTTGGCAGAGAGTCAGGGTAATTGGTTGCCTGGGTAAGGAATGGGCCACAGATCCTTCCAAGTTGACCATTGCAGAGGATCCTAGATGGAGACTTTGGATTTTTCAGGGTCGACCTCTTGCGGAGCTCCAGGTGAGTGGGCGTGGCCTGCTTCGGTGGCAGGCGTTCGTCCTCTTTCCTTTTTCCAGTACTCGACGAGAGCAGGTTACAGGCTTCAACAGAGAGACTCTCATCACCTACCATCTGCCTCACAACATTGGCACGCTCTTGCTGAGCTACTGGACTCACTTTTGGAGAGCACCAGTAGAGCCAAGAAAGTCTCCTACTTTCTTTAGCTCACCATACATAGGGGTATACCTGTGAGTACTTGGCTTCAGCAGATGGGTAGACCCTCCTTGTGTATGCGTTGTTAGCTTGCAGAGGAATCTAGTAAGCATTGTTTATGGAGCTGCCCAGCTCTAGAGTGGTATGGATAGGTATCTTTAGGTTGTTCTCATATGTTACATCCGAGTCCTTTCTAATGACATGGGGCGTTGCCCTTTGGGGGAGAGGATCTGGAGCCTTTGCTCTCTTTGAGTCAGAGCCAGGAGATCACGGTTTCTTCATGTAGCGTCGCCAGAGATGGGGTCCCACAGAGGTCAGCATCATGGAGCCGCAGGATTTACTTTTGGTACCTGTACCAGCTCAGGATTCCATGCCTACTTCACCTGCAGGGTCAGCCTGGGAGGTGATTTCTGACATTACCCTATGGCGGATATGGTGTTCGCGATGTTCTTTTGTCCTTGGGGGCCATTTATGCATGGAGGTTGACGCTCTTGCTTCAATTGGGCGGAGATTATCTTCACTCTCAGGAGTCAATGGGAGCGGTGTACAGGCACCTCTTTGGCAGCTCGCGGGAGACTGTTATCCTTCATGAGGACATGGGACTGGTCATTATTTTTTCATTTGACCCCTTTTGGGATGTCGTGGCATTTTAGACCACCACCATGGCTTTTTTGCCACATTGTTGAGGCTTGGGATGGAGTACTTTCTCTCCCACTTGTTATATGATTTGTTTTGAATGGAATATATCACTTTTTATTTAAAATACAACCTCTAAGGAAGAGATTCTTGATAGACAGCCTATCATGGGGAATGATAGTATACTTGATCATCACGCGGTGGACCACTTGGTACGTCTCATTATATGCAGAGCAGTCTAGATCAGAGAGACCTTGTCTCCTGAGTGGGTTCTTGGAAGATCTTCAAAAGACTTCCACATGATCACAGACTCTAGGCAATGTGTCACCTTAGAGGGAGTGTAGCAAGAATATGATATATTGATGCTGCTTTACCCTTGCATTGGCTTCTTCCATGTGACATGCCTCCTTCTCGGTCTACTTCTTTAGGGGTGTTTACGAGATTAGGAACTCCACTTCAGGTCATAGGATTTCGAGGATTAGACAAGAATGCCGTGGTCTTTGATGTCCATTCTAGGGGCAGGCTGAGTGGATCTCTAGAAAATGTACATATGCATTTTGCATTTCAACTTGTCAAGGTTGTGACAGGCCTCCTTCTTGGTCTACTTCATTAGTGGTGTTTGCGAGATTAGGGGTGCCACTTCAGGTCATAGGAATCTGAGGATTAGACAAGAATGCCTTGGTCTTTCATGTCTATTCTAGGAACACGTTGTATAGATCTATAGAAAAAATACTTGTGCATTTTCCATTTCAGCATGTCAAGGTCGCAGGTCGTGTGACAGTGCTTCATGGCTTCATGAGGGTATCTAGACTCCAAACCAGATCACATTCCCTTGGATTCATCTAGGATTTGGCTCTATGGTGGTGTCCCCATAAAATCTTTGCAGTGGGACCTCGCAAAGTCTTCTCTCGACACCCTGTATCAATTCATTCCCCTTCCCGTCTTTTGATACACAGGTAGTAATGTCGCAAAGTTCCATCTTAGCCTCAGATGATGGAGGCCCACCAGAGTTCCTCAGTGGGATGATTTTCAGATTTCTGTTGATATGCAGAAGTCATTTTCAAAGAGACTATGGAATCCTTCGGGAATAGGGAAATGATTCTTTTCTTTTGGCTTTCTATGCATGGAAGGATTGCAATGAATCAATGGTGGAGGTCCAAGTTTGGGGTGGATCCACACATATTATAGTTGTATTTCTATTGAAGAGTCTACTCATCATTGCTTATGGTTCTACAGACACGAGAGGATCATTTGGAAAGGGATTACTAGATTATTGAGCACCTTTATACGTTCTCCTTTCTTCATGACCTAGGCTTGGTAGCGTGACTGTCTCTATTTGTACCTCTGTGTTTTACGAAAGACGTGACTCCTCTTGGGATAGTTGAATTCGACGACTTTGGTTGAGTCATGTTCACTGGTTGACATTCTTGGTTATCCATATAGCCCACCGCAGTCTGACAAGAACAACGGCATATTTGGAGATCCAAATGCACCGAGGATTTAGATGGTTCCTAGGTCCATCCACCACACACATTGGCCAATATTTAGATAGATACAATACACACATTGATGGCCATTTGGGAGAGTATGCAAGGGTCTTCACTAGCAGACTCTACTCTCACCATCTTTCTCGGAATCCCCCATAGGGTTGAGGTGGCATTTTTGAGTCTCAACCTTGGATTTCTCTAGCTCTCTTACAAGAGTTTGATTCTCCCCTATATAGTTTATTTTTCTTATGATTGCATGACTTATGAGCTTTTTCTTTGGGAGTTTCTATCATACTTAATAGAAGTCTTTTCTTTGCCCCCCTTACCCCCCCCCCCCCCAAAAAAAAAAAAAGGTGAATACTGTCATTCAGTCCCGTCAAGACCAAGCACTAAATTGGGCCACAATATTGGCGTCACGCCCGGATTTGGGCTAGTTTGGGACGAGAGGGTGACCCAATTCAGGATGTCATCACCTATGGGAGAGGTGTCTTTCTTCTCTAATTGAATTTTCCTCGGTCTGCATTTGGTATACTTCAAACTGTGGTACAAAGGTTTCACAACAAATGATATGTTGGCTTTCCAATAGTATATGAATGCACACAATAGATCATGCAAACAACACAAGATGTAATAAATCTTTCAAGTCAAAGGTTTCCCACATGAAATAACAACGCTTAGACAAAGAACTTTCAATTAACTATTAGAAACATGCATCAACGATGCGCCAACTAGGTGGCCTCATCGTAATACCGCTAAGATGCCAAAAATGGCTACAAAAATCCTAGATACAAAATGAAATAAAATAGAGTACCAAAAATGCCTAGATACAAAATGTAAAATATGAAATATGAGGAACATCGTCTTCCCTAAGGGGTCTGTGATCCAAAGAAATGATGGAAGTCATGGCCATCGACCATGCCTCCTGCCATGAGTGTGAAGATCTGGGCAAGTGTCAAATGGGCTGCTGGCGGTGCCAAGTCTCCATGGAGCAATCTCCTCCGAAAATCTGCCATCATCCTCCGTCGTCTAGAAATAAAGCGACGGGTATGGCCTCTATGTAAGATCATCCTGCGGTGCTGCCGGATCACGTCATATGTACATCCTCGGGGTGGAACCATCGGTGCTCTCTGGCGAGATGGGCTAGGGTGTGAGGAAATAATGCTCAAATGAAGACAAGAAGAAGACTTTCATTCATTCATCAAGTATGTCAAGATAAGTGAAGTACACTAGCACCTAGTGCATATGGGATAAGTCCCATGATGACACATGGCACTCACACACACAGAGACTACTACTACACATAAACACTTCTCACATCAACACACTCTTTGGCTACGATATCTCCAACACCCCCCTTCAGAGCAAAGAGTGTGAGACCCAACACGCAAAGAGTAGACCAATCCCCCCTCCACCGCAATATTGCAAAGAGCGAGTCCAAATGTACACCTCCTGTGTGATAGTGACTTCTCAGTCAGCTTGTGAGACTGGGAAGGGCAAACCATCACTCGTCATCCCCCCTTACTCTTCTAAATTGGGTGCGCAATACCATCAACCAAAGTAAAGGACAATACATTCATTTTTGGGAGACAAAACCCAGGGCAGAGTACCTCTTATTGACTCCAAATACATTCACTTTAGAGTGACAACTCAAGGCTGAGAACCATTATTTGACTCAAGACAAACACACATAGTATAGGGGCCTAGAAATCCCAACCCTGGTCAAATAGATACTCGTCGTCAAGAGAGAGGCCGTGAACCTCTACTGTAGCTGCATGTATCTCCTCCGGGGGCTCTTCAGGTTCAGCTTGGTCTTCAGCCAGAAGATTGTCATGATGCTTCTCTTTTTCTTGTGATTTCTTTTTGAAGCAATGGGCTTCAGTGTGTCCTTTCCTCTTGCAAAACCTACAAATAATGTTCTTGTTGGTCTTCCATTTGCTTGTGGAAACAAATGCATGATCCACAAGAGAGACAAGAGCAACTTCCTTATTGCGAAGGTCCTTCTCAATGAGGAGTGCCACCATATCATCAAACATGGTAGTGGCAAGACGAAGGACCTCAAGAGTGTGCTCAAAGCGAGAAATTCCATGCATACTCTTCATAACGATGGCCATCTTATCTTCATCATCAAGGACATTTTTCAAACTCGAGAGTTGTTGAACAAGAGATTGAAACCGGGCTAGATGATCACTCAACTCATCACTCTCTTCCATTTTCACATCATAAAATTTGAGCTTCAAAAAGACTTTAGAGTTGGTGATTTTATTACCAAAGGTCTTGAGGCGACTCCAAATCTGCTTAGCTATTGACTTGAAATCCACATGATGGATGAGAGTCAGCTAATCAAAGACCAATGAGGGCAAAGGCCTTAGCATTTTGCTGCTTCCAAATCCTTTGGTGTTGTTGATCAAGTAACTCAACCTGGTCATCCTCAACAACATCCCAAACTCCTTCTCGCATAAGGAGAAGCTGCATTTTGGTTTGCCATGTGGGAAAACCTTCCCCCTTAAACATCTCCACGAGGATAGAACTTGAAGACAAGGAGGTCATGATTGAAAATAGGTCCGTGAGGGTGGACAGCAACCTGAAATGGATAACCAGCTACTATTAATCATGTAAAGCACATGACAGCATCAAAGAGTATCTGGGTTCCCTCTATAATCAAACTAGTCCTATGAAAAGGGTCTCCCTTGAGGTTCAGATGCGGATATTACATCCTGCTAAGTCATCTTCTATGTGGGAACATATCAATAACCTTCAGAAACTCCAGCAGGAGATACTTCAGGTAGGATGCCAAGTGTCTCCAACTTTAAACATTAACAATGCCCACTATGAGGGTCAACCAAAAACCAAGAAATGCCAACATTCCACACAAGATTGAGATGGCATTTTCAGCCTCAACCTTGGTGCTTTCTTAAGCTCTTCTTTATGAGTAGGTTGTTTGCATTTTGTTTCTTAAGCATTTGTTGCTAGGGTATTTTTCATACTTAATAGAAGTCCTCTTATTGCTCAAATCCAAATATAGGATTCTAAACAAATAAACCAACTAGGTCCATCCATATCCTGGGTGAAAATCTTGAACTAGCACAAAAAGAGCCATCATTGTTACATGAGTTACACATGTACACGATTACAGCCTCTAAGAGAATGCTAGAATAGACATGTATGAATACTACTTACACACATCAACATCATAGAGTAAAGTTGTAGACACCTTGCAATAGAAAATCTGATGAAGAAACCTCATTTGTGATAGATTGCTCAGCACGATTGTTGTCCTCATTGCCATCTTCTTCCTCGTCACATTCACAACATCCTTTTGAAGAAAATCCACAAGAACAGAGGCATTCTTCGCCATTCGTATTATGGTCTTGTAGTGACTTACGCACTTCTACCACATCTACTGCATTCAAAGTCAATCTAATCACTTGCCTTCGTTTTGGAGGAAGTTGAGCCAAGACATCTTCCTTTAGCCGCCTCACCTGTAATTCAAATGAAAACATAATTAGTTTTTTCCCATTGAGAAAAGACCATTAAGAAGTCCAAGAATATCAAGCAATGCATTGATTTCTATGGTACACTACTTATAAATGCTATGCTTAAAGTGCAACCTCAACAACAATACAAGACGGTGAAAGAGATGTGATCAACCATGAGCTTTAAGAGAACTAGAGGCCCTCACTACCAAATTAGTTTTGTGGCCACTTGGAGTATTTACTTACTTTGAGAAGCATGAGCACAAATAAAAGATGGTAAAAGAATTATGTCATATGTTAGAGTAATAAGAATGATGAAGGGGTAGGGTTTCTACAATTAAATCAATCCACTTTCATGGTTCCCATTGAGGATTACTAGAATTCGAGCGACTGCGTTCGAGCGAGGTGATGGTTCGAGCGAGGAATTTCATAAATTTTGACATTCTAGTGTGATGTTTTATGTTCAAAAAGTAGCATTCATTGCTTACTTTTAGAGTTGTTGTCCTACCCATGATATTGTGAGTAATCAATTGTCTTATAGACAAACAACAATTTCTGAAAATGTTTGGCAATGTTTTTCAAGGGTCAACGAAGGAGGGGTGGAAGAAAGGGGTCAAAGTATGTGTTTTTCTTGTGCAATTTCCATTTTCAAGGCTAAAAATGGGAGGAGGAGCCTCCCTAGAGTCTATGATATCGCAGCCTCTAGGGAGGCTTCTCTTGCCAATTTTATTTGGGCCATAACTTGGTCAATTGGACTCCAAATATGGTCATGTTTGTAGTCAAAACGATTGGAATGATATGAATGAATACATTTATCATGTCAAAGTGTCAAAATCATAGATCTTTAGAAAGTTTATACTTATCTTTGTTTCATGAGAGTCGGACCTTATCAAACTCTATATTTAATTATGACCATGGATTTTTCTCATATAGAGTCTGGGTCCTTGGTTTCCTCCCTCCATCCTAGAGGTGTATACATGGTCAAGGACGTATGAAGGTGATCCGTATTTAGTTAGCATCATCATGGTCATAAGGTGATCAATAATTTATTAGTTCCATAGTTTAAACATTTTATTCATGTGATCATTTTGTGTACAAAATGGATCAAATCATGTCGGTAGCATAAAAATCGATGATTTACAAATAGTTGTTTGTGAGAGATTTTGCTAGGAGAAGCTTCTATATCATCAGTGGGACTATTGTTGCCCTGTATGTAACTCCATAAAATAAAGAAACTTGTTCAACTCACGTGCTACCTTACATGATTTTGAGTGATCGCCTCGAGGTGTAGACATCGCAACATTTTTCCTTTTGTATCTATTGAATGATTGCTAACTTGCATGTATTTATTATTTATCGAAGAATAGGTTTTCTCTTTGTATGTTGCTAAGAATTTTTCCTTTGGTATTCATTGAATGATTGCTGACTTGCATGGATTTATGAGTTATCCAATAGTAAGTTTAATCTTTGTAAGTTGCCAAGAATCATACAAAAAATAATTTAAAACAATCTGTAATAGTGTCATGTAGATTCAACCATTTTTACTAAAAATTTATTGCTCCTACAGGTTTAGACAAAGTTCCTCATAAGTGTCGCTCAAACGCAGTCGCTCAATGTTTTGACTTACCCGTTCCCATCTAACTATGGGCTAAAAGGTTAGTACAAAGGAAGAACTAGTAAAGCTATCATCTCATCCAAGAGAGCCTAGGATCAGACAAAGTAGAATCGTGTAATATACTAGAAATGATTGAACAAGGTTGAAATTAAAATTATTTCCTCCTATGTGTTCATGTATTGGAACGCATGCAAGGCCTCTGGTGAATTCTCATGTGAGCTGGGCCTCTAGGGTCCTCGTCCACTCTAGAATGACTAATTAAGAGAATCCTTCCAACCAAATCTCCAACTTTGTCTCTAATCCAAGCAAGCCTAGGATCAGTAACATTGACAAGCAGTATAGAGACTCAAGGCCTAGTTTCATCACAAACAAATTTTTGCTTCATTCTCCCTCTTGAGGTAATACATATCCATCCTTTGAAAATGACAAAGACACAATATAGAGACTCAAGGCCCTTCTAAAGTTCTTTGAAGTTACCACAAAGAAATTTCTGCTCCATTCCCCTTCTTTTAGATAAGACATGTCCATGCTTTGAAAATGATCAAAGCACAATCCACAAGTTAAAGTTTTCTTGTCCAAGAGACAACAAAGTGGAATAGTGTAATGTAATAGAAATGGTAAAAGAAGGCTGAATTTTCCATCCTCTCATGAATGTTCATGTTCATGGTTGGTAAGGCATGCAAGGCCTTTAGTTAATCCTCATGTGAACTGGCCCTCTAG